>NC_139248.1:14396197-14996197 GCF_977018435.1 Lepisma saccharinum | reverse complement strand
GTAGAGAGTCGATAAATGACGTCAATTACAAATAGATCGGAAGGCAGCTGTTGACTTTGAAAGACCGAACGTGACAGGAAACGCGGAAAACAATAAACAAAGGAGATTTTAAAAAAGGGGGAATAAATAGAAAACTGTGCCAGAGCGATGAACGAAATTTTTGTAAATTGTTGGGTAGTTGGTGTTCGTGCGTCTCTGATTTCTGTATTTTGGGAATGAGACTTTCTTTTCTCTAATAAACAGGAACATTATTTTTGTGACAAAAATTTGCTAGCGGTGGGAAATTTTCCTAACTTATGCATAAACTTTCCTATGCAGTGGGAAATCTCCAATGCAGCATCAAAAATTAATTACTGAGCAGTAGGGAAATTTTGCCATATACTTGGAACGTCTAGTCGAAAAGAAATGATATAAATAATATTTATGAAAACCAGATTTGTTTTACCACATATTGAATTTCTGATGTATTTTGGTTGATCAGCTTTAATGCACATTTTTGCATTAATAAATGGATTTACTTTGCTATAAGTATTCAGCAATTCCACTTTGGAAACAGTTTACTTTATATCTTTGTATAAGATTCATGAAACTTATATGATATTTACAATATTTTCTTATTGAATAGCAAAATTTCTTCAAATGTATCTGCCAGCACTGTATACAAATACATTTGAAGGTAAAAAAAACTGACAACTGGCAACCTATGAATTTCGATTTTCTGAATGAAATTCAGAGGAGGCAAGTTTTTCCAAACAATTTAGAAACAGGTGTACTGTATACTCGCAATCTATGTCATTTAAAACAATGTACAGCACATTGCTTTTCACTGGTATTTAATTCTGACCATCAAGGTTGACATTTTGCTTGAAATGCTCTATGATTCTCACATACATAAATAATAATACACTCATTATAACCATGGACGTCCGCAGAACGTTTTCCAGGGAGGAACAAGCAAGGTATTTTTTTCCAGGGGAGAGTCAACGAGGCTCATATTCTCCCATAATAGCGTTGCCCACTCAAACAACTTTGTTTGAATTTGAATTTATCATCTTCATGCAATAATTAACATATATTATTGTGGCTGAAATGAAATCATATGTGTGAAATCTACAATTTTTGGTTGGATTTCATTTTCCACGGGGGCTGTGGCCTTCCTTGCCCCCCCTCCCGGACGTCCATGATGATAACTAATTCAGAAAATTGTGTACACCTGTAGCTTCGAACAAGCGAATACCTACATCATGTATCTGTTTATAAAAATATTATTGTTCAAGTTACTCTAGCTGCTAAAATGTCTATAATATTGTTTAAATCTTATTTCCAGAAAAGCCATGCTATTCTAGCAGTAGAATTAGTCAGACCTGATGTTTAAATTAACATTTCCTTTTCTAATTCAACAAATAATGTTGCAAATTAGAAAATGTGTAAAATGTTTCAGCAGTTTCACATTTGCAGTGTGAGAGAGCATTTTCTTATACTTTTAGAAACAAATTTTAAAGAACAATATTAATATACAATGAAAGCAAAAACGTAAAAATACAAAAAACGAATTTCATAAAGACTGATGTAGATTTGAAGTGTTGCCCTTTAATGGTCTTAACATTGCTCTTGATGCGACAAAAATGCATCAGAGCACAAATCTGAGTCAAATATGAACCAAGAAAACAACAATTATACGCATTGTTGTATCCATTGATGTATTTTTAAGTCATAAATTAAACTTGCTGCATTTTCTTCTCTGAGTGTAGATCTTAGATCTTAGATTGTTCAGAAATCCTAAGCACAACAATGCTTACAGCAACAATAAAGACAGAACCAAACTATACAATTCCTTCACTAGTTTATGCGACTGTAATGCATGGATATGTAAACGCGATATTTTGCAAAACTCGTACTTCAGCTTCAAGCCAAAACTAGCATTGTAATTTCAGTTTCCAGACAGAATATGACCCATTAGAGCTTATACGTTTCAGACAATTTCTGCTAGACAAGATTTCATTCCTCGTAAAACTAGATTTATTGAAGAAAGGACATAAACAATGACTTTCGTCTAGGAATACACAGAGGAACTTTCAATAAATTATCTCAAATCTGCGACAGTAAACTAGACACGTATGTCGTGATTACGATGGATGAATCTGAGTTGCATGTGCCAGACGACATGAAAATTAGTATCTTCCTAAGAGTTTTATGTGCATTGAGGTTGATGTAATTATCATACCATATGCAATTCTGTTGTCCAGGAGCGTATATTCTAGGCTAGCTCGGTTATCTGCGAAGCGTGAAGTCTAGAGAATAAAATTCAGGAGAAAAATCGATCAGAAATTGTAAAAATTATTATTCATATCAGTGAGATGATGATGCTGATTCTGGAGTTGGCAATCTGATTTCATATGAGTTGGCAACCTGATTTCTTATGAGTTGGAAACCGGATTTCTTATGAGTTGGCAACCTGATTTCTTATGAGTTGGCAACCTGTTTTCTTATGAGTTGGCAACCTGATTTCTTATGAGTTGGCAACCTGATTTCCTATGAGTTGGCAACCTGATTTCCTATGAGTTGGCAACCTGATTTATTATGAGTTGGCAACCAGATTTCTTATGAGTTGGCAACCTGATTTCTTATGAGTTGGCAACCTGATTTCTTATGAGTTGGAAACCTGCCTTTCTATGAGTTGGCAATCTGATTTATTATGAGTTGGCAACCTGATTTCTTATGAGTTGGCAACCGGATTTCTTATGAGTTGGCAACCTGATTTCTTATGAGTTGGCAACCGGATTTCTTATGAGTTGGCAACCGGATTTCTTATGAGTTGGCAACCTGATTTTTTATGAGTTTGACAACCGGATTTCTTATGAGTTGGCAACCGGATTTCCTATGAGTTGGCAACCTGATTTCTTATGAGTTGGCAACCTGATTTCTTATGAGTTGGCAACCTGCTTTCCTATGAGTTGGCAACCGGATTTCTTTTGAGTTGGCAACCTGATTTCTTATGAGTTGGCAACCGGATTTCTTATGAGTTGGCAACCTGATTTCCTATGAGTTGGCAACCTGATTTATTATGAGTTGGCAACCTGATTTCTTTGAGTTGGTAACCTGATTTCTTATGAGTTGGCAACCTGATTTCTTATGAGTTGGCAACCGGATTTCTTATGAGTTAGCAACCTGATTTCTTTGAGTTGGCAACCTGATTTCTTATGAGTTAGTAACCTGCTTTCCTATGAGTTGGCAACCTGATTTCTTAGGAGTTGGCAACCTGATTTCTTATGAGTTAGCAACCTGATTTCTTATGAGTTGGCAACATGATTTCTTATGAGTTAGCAACCTGCTTTCCTATGAGTCGGCAACCTGATTTCTTATGAGTTAGCAATCTGATTTCTTAGGAGTTGGCAACCTGCTTTCCTATGAGTTGGCAACCGGATTTCTTATGAGTTGGCAACCGGATTTCTTATGAGTTGGCAACCTGATTTCTTATGAGTTGGCAACCTGATTTCTTATGAGTTGGCAACCTGCTTTCCTATGAGTTGGCAACCTGATTTCTTAGGAGTTGGCAACCTGATTTCTTATGAGTTGGCAACCGGGTTTCTTATGAGTTGGCAACCTGATTTCTTATGAGTTGGCAACCTGATTTCTTAGGTGTTGGCAACGTGATTTCTTATGAGTTGGCAACCGGATTTCTTATGAGTTGGCAACCTGCTTTATTATGAGTTGGCAACCGGATTTCTTATGAGTTGGCAACCTGATTTCTTATGAGTTGGCAACCGGATTTCTTATGAGTTGGCAACCTGCTTTCCTATGAGTTGGCAACCTGATTTATTATGAGTTGGCAACCTGATTTCTTTGATTTGGCAACCTGATTTCTTATGAGTTGGCAACCTGATTTCTTATGAATTGGCAACCGGATTTCTTATGAGTTAGCAACCTGATTTCTTTGAGATGGCAACCTGATTTCTGATGAGTTAGTAACCTGCTTTCCTATGAGTTGGCAACCTGATTTCTTAGGAGTTGGCAACCTGATTTCTTATGAGTTGGCAACCTGATTTCTTATGAGTTGGAAACCTGCCTTTCTATGAGTTGGCAATCTGATTTATTATGAGTTGGCAACCTGATTTCTTATGAGTTGGCAACCGGATTTCTTATGAGTTGGCAACCTGATTTCTTATGAGTTGGCAACCGGATTTCTTATGAGTTGGCAACCGGATTTCTTATGAGTTGGCAACCTGATTTTTTATGAGTTTGACAACCGGATTTCTTATGAGTTGGCAACCGGATTTCCTATGAGTTGGCAACCTGATTTCTTATGAGTTGGCAACCTGATTTCTTATGAGTTGGCAACCTGCTTTCCTATGAGTTGGCAACCGGATTTCTTTTGAGTTGGCAACCTGATTTCTTATGAGTTGGCAACCGGATTTCTTATGAGTTGGCAACCTGATTTCCTATGAGTTGGCAACCTGATTTATTATGAGTTGGCAACCTGATTTCTTTGAGTTGGTAACCTGATTTCTTATGAGTTGGCAACCTGATTTCTTATGAGTTGGCAACCGGATTTCTTATGAGTTAGCAACCTGATTTCTTTGAGTTGGCAACCTGATTTCTTATGAGTTAGTAACCTGCTTTCCTATGAGTTGGCAACCTGATTTCTTAGGAGTTGGCAACCTGATTTCTTATGAGTTAGCAACCTGATTTCTTATGAGTTGGCAACATGATTTCTTATGAGTTAGCAACCTGCTTTCCTATGAGTCGGCAACCTGATTTCTTATGAGTTAGCAATCTGATTTCTTAGGAGTTGGCAACCTGCTTTCCTATGAGTTGGCAACCGGATTTCTTATGAGTTGGCAACCGGATTTCTTATGAGTTGGCAACCTGATTTCTTATGAGTTGCCAACCTGATTTCTTATGAGTTGGCAACCTGCTTTCCTATGAGTTGGCAACCTGATTTCTTAGGAGTTGGCAACCTGATTTCTTATGAGTTGGCAACCGGGTTTCTTATGAGTTGGCAACCTGATTTCTTATGAGTTGGCAACCTGATTTCTTAGGTGTTGGCAACGTGATTTCTTATGAGTTGGCAACCGGATTTCTTATGAGTTGGCAACCTGCTTTATTATGAGTTGGCAACCGGATTTCTTATGAGTTGGCAACCTGATTTCTTATGAGTTGGCAACCGGATTTCTTATGAGTTGGCAACCTGCTTTCCTATGAGTTGGCAACCTGATTTATTATGAGTTGGCAACCTGATTTCTTTGATTTGGCAACCTGATTTCTTATGAGTTGGCAACCTGATTTCTTATGAATTGGCAACCGGATTTCTTATGAGTTAGCAACCTGATTTCTTTGAGATGGCAACCTGATTTCTGATGAGTTAGTAACCTGCTTTCCTATGAGTTGGCAACCTGATTTCTTAGGAGTTGGCAACCTGATTTCTTATGAGTTAGCAACCTGATTTCTTATGAGTTGGCAACCTGATTTCTTATGAGTTGGCAACCTGATTTCTTATGAGTTGGCAACCGGATTTCTTATGAGTTGGCAACCTGATTTCTTATGAGTTGGCAACCGGATTTCTTATGAGTTGGCAACCTGATTTCCTATGAGTTGGCAACCTGATTTATTATGAGTTGGCAACCTGATTTCTTTGAGTTGGTAACCTGATATCTTATGAGTTGGCAACAAGATTTCTTATGAGTTGGCAACCGGATTTCTTATGAGTTAGCAACCTGTGTCTTTGAGTTGGCAACCTGATTTCTTATGAGTTAGTAACCTGCTTTCCTATGAGTTATCAACCTGATTTCTTAGGAGTTGGCAACCTGATTTCTTATGAGTTAGCAACCTGATTTCTTATGAGTTGGCAACCTGATTTCTTATGAGTTAGCAACCTGCTTTCCTATGAGTTGGCAACCTGATTTCTTATGAGTTAGCAATCTGATTTCTTAGGAGTTGGCAACCTGCTTTCCTATGAGTTGGCAACCTGATTTCTTATGAGTTGGCAACCGGATTTCTTATGAGTTGGCAACCTGATTTCTTATGAGTTGGCAACCTGATTTCTTATGAGTTGGCAACCTGCTTTATTATGAGTTGGCAACCGAATTTCTTATGAGTTGGCAACCTGATTTCTTATGAGTTGGCAACTGGATTTCTTATGAGTTGGCAACCTGCTTTCCTATGAGTTGGCAACCTGATTTATTATGAGTTGGCAACCTCATTTCTTTGATTTGGCAACCTGATTTCTTATGAGTTGGCAACCTGATTTCTTTTGAGTTGGCAACCGGATTTCTTATGAGTTAGCAACCTGATTTCTTTGAGATGGCAACCTGATTTCTGATGAGTTAGTAACCTGCTTTCCTATGAGTTGGCAACCTGATTTCTTATGAGTTGGCAACCTGATTTCTTATGAGTTAGCAACCTGATTTCTTATGAGTTGGCAACCTGATTTCTGATGAGTTAGCAACCTGCATTCCTATGAATTGGCAACCTGATTTCTTATGAGTTAGCAACCTGATTTCTTAGGAGTTGGCAACATGCTTACCTATGAGTTGGCAACCGGATTTCTTATGAGTTGTCAACCTGATTTCTTTGAGTTGGCAACCTGATTTCTTATGAGTTGGCAACCGGATTTCTTATGAGTTGGCAACCTGATTTCTTATGAGTTGGCAACCGTATTTCTTATGAGTTGTCAACCTGATTTCTTTGAGTTGGCAACCTGATTTCTTATGAGTTGGCAACCGGATTTCTTATGAGTTGGCAACCTGATTTCTTAGGAGTTGGCAACCTGATTTCTTATGAGTTGGCAACCTGCTTTCCTATGAGTTGTCAACCTGATTTCTTAGGAGTTGGCAACCTGATTTCTTATGAGTTGGCAACCGGATTTCTTATGAGTTGGCAACCTGATTTCTTATGAGTTGGCAACCTGATTTCTTATGAGTTGGCAACCTGATTTCTTATGAGTTGGCAACCGGATTTCTTATGAGTTGGCAACCTGGTTTCTTATGAGTTGGCATCCTGATTTCTTATGAGTTGGCAACCTGCTTTCCTATGAGTTGGCAACCTGATTTCTTAGGAGTTGGCAACCTGCTTTCCTATGAGTTGGCAACCTGATTTCTTATGAGTTGGCAACCTGATTTCTTATGAGTTGGCAACCTGATTTCTTATAAGTAAGCAACCTGCTTTCCTATGAGTTGGCAACCTGATTTCTTATGAGTTAGCAACCTGATTTGTTAGGAGTTGGCAACCTGCTTTCCTATGAGTTGGCAACCGGATTTCTTAGGAGTTGGCAACCTGATTTCTTTGAGTTGGCAACCTGATTTCTTATGAGTTGGCAACCGGATTTCTTATGAGTTGGCAACCTGATTTCTTATGAGTTGGCAACCTGATTTCTTATGAGTTGTCAACCTGATTTCTTTGAGTTGCCAACCTGATTTCTTATGAGTTGGCAACCGGATTTCTTATGAGTTGGCAACGTGATTTCTTATGAGTTGGCAACCTGATTTCTTATGAGTTGGCAACTTGCTTTCCTATGAGTTGGCAACCTGATTTCTTAGGAGTTGGCAACGTGATTTCTTATGAGTTGGCAACCTGATTTCTTATGAGTTGGCAACCGGATTTCTTATGAGTTGGCAACCTGATTTCTTATGAGTTGGCAACCTGATTTCTTATGAGTTGGCAAACTGATTTCTTATGAGTTGGCAACCGGATTTCTTATGAGTTGGCAACCTGATTTCTTATGAGTTGGCAACCGGATTTCTTATGAGTTGGCAACCTGATTTCCTATGAGTTGGCAACCTGATTTATTATGAGTTGGAAACCTGATTTCTTTGAGTTGGTAACCTGATATCTTATGAGTTGGCAACAAGATTTCTTATGATTTGGCAACCGGATTTCTTATGAGTTAGCAACCTGATTTCTTTGAGTTGGCAACCTGATTTCTTATGAGTTAGTAACCTGCTTTCCTATGAGTTGGCAACCTGATTTCTTAGGAGTTGGCAACCTGATTTCTTATGAGTTAGCAACCTGATTTCTTATGAGTTGGCAACCTGATTTCTTATGAGTTAGCAACCTGCTTTCCTATGAGTTGGCAACCTGATTCCTTATGAGTTAGCAATCTGATTTCTTAGGAGTTGGCAACCTGCTTTCCTATGAGTTGGCAACCTGATTTCTTATGAGTTGGCAACCGGATTTCTTATGAGTTGGCAACCTGATTTCTTATGAGTTGGCAACCTGATTTCTTATGAGTTGGCAACCTGCTTTCCTATGAGTTGGCAACCTGATTTCTTACGAGTTGGCAACCTGATTTCTTATGAGTTGGCAACCGGATTTCTTATGAGTTGGCAACCTGATTTCTTAGGAGTTGGCAAGCTGATTTCTTAGGTGTTAGCAACCTGATTTCTTATGAGTTGGCAACCTGATTTCTTATGAGTTGGCAACCTGCTTTATTATGAGTTGGCAACCGAATTTCTTATGAGTTGGCAACCTGATTTCTTATGAGTTGGCAACTTGATTTCTTATGAGTTGGCAACCTGCTTTCCTATGAGTTGGCAACCTGATTTATTATGAGTTGGCAACCTGATTTCTTTGATTTGGCAACCTGATTTCTTATGAGTTTGCAACCTGATTTCTTTTGAGTTGGCAACCGGATTTCTTATGAGTTAGTAACCTGCTTTCCTATGAGTTGGCAACCTGATTTCTTAGGAGTTGGCAACCTGATTTCTTATGAGTTAGCAACCTGATTTCTTATGAGTTGGCAACCTGATTTCTTATGAGTTAGCAACCTGCTTTCCTATGAGTTGGCAACCTGATTTCTTATGAGTTAGCAATCTGATTTCTTAGGAGTTGGCAACCTGCTTTCCTATGAGTTGGCAACCTGATTTCTTATGAGTTGGCAACCGGATTTCTTATGAGTTGGCAACCTGATTTCTTATGAGTTGGCAACCTGATTTCTTATGAGTTGGCAACCTGCTTTCCTATGAGTTGGCAACCTGATTTCTTTTGAGTTGGCAACCGGATTTCTTATGAGTTAGTAACCTGCTTTCCTATGAGTTGGCAACCTGATTTCTTAGGAGTTGGCAACCTGATTTCTTATGAGTTAGCAACCTGATTTCTTATGAGTTGGCAACCTGATTTCTTATGAGTTGGCAACCTGCTTTCCTATGAGTTGTCAACCTGATTTCTTAGGAGTTGGCAACCTGATTTCTTATGAGTTGGCAACCGGATTTCTTATGAGTTGGCAACCTGATTTCTTATGAGTTGGCAAACTGATTTCTTTGAGTTGGCAACCTGATTTCTTATGAGTTGGCAACCGGATTTCTTATGTGTTGGCAACCTGATTTCTTATGAGTTGGCATCCTGATTTCTTATGAGTTGGCAACCTGCTTTCCTATGAGTTGGCAACCTGATTTCTTAGGAGTTGGCAACCTGCTTTCCTATGAGTTGACAACCGGATTTCTTATGAGTTGGCAACCTGATTTCTTATGAGTTGGCAACCTGATTTCTTATGAGTTAGCAACCTGCTTTCCTATGAGTTGGCAACCTGATTTCTTATGCGTTAGCAACCTGATTTGTTAGGAGTTGGCAACCTGCTTTCCTATGAGTTGGCAACCGGATTTCTTAGAAGTTGGCAACCTGATTTCTTTGAGTTGGCAACCTGATTTCTTATGAGTTGGCAACCGGATTTCTTATGAGTTGGCAACCTGATTTCTTATGATTTGGCAACCGGATTTCTTATGAGTTGTCAACCTGATTTCTTTGAGTTGGCAACCTGATTTCTTACGAGTTGGCAACCGGATTTCTTATGAGTTGGCAACGTGATTTCTTATGAGTTGGCAACCTGATTTCTTATGAGTTGGCAACCTGCTTTCCTATGAGTTGGCAACCTGATTTCTTAGGAGTTGGCAACCTGATTTCTTATGAGTTGGCAACCTGATTTCTTATGAGTTGGCAACCGGATTTCTTATGAGTTGGCAACCTGATTTCTTATGAGTTGGCAACCGGATTTCTTATGAGTTGGCAACCTGATTTCTTATGAGTTGGCAACCTGCTTTCCTATGAGTTGGCAACCTGATTTCTTATGAGTTGGCAACCTGATTTCTTATGAGTTGGCAACCGGATTTCTTATGAGTTGGCAACCTGATTTCTTATGAGTTGGCAACCTGATTTCTTATGAGTTGGCAACCTGCTTTCCTATGAGTTGGCAACCTGATTTCTTAGGAGTTGGCAACCTGATTTCTTATGAGTTGGCAACCTGATTTCTTATGAGTTGGCAACCTGATTTCTTAGGAGTTGGCAACCTGATTTCTTAGGAGTTGGTAAATTTATTTCTATTCATCACCTAGGAACACGTGTCATAGTGAGATAGCTCAGATCTTGGATTCAGTATACGGCACTGCTGTTGTCTGATGCCCAATAATTACGGTCCACCATGAACATAGGAAATTTAGGTGTGCATTGTTCTACGGTACAGCGTGAATAGCACTTGAAATCCTGACAGTAAAACAATAGCTACAAATTTCATGCTGCAATTCTACTAACTGTATCTTATAAGTTCATTCCCATCACCAACTTTTATCTACCTTATCTAGCGTTAATAGTTCCCGAGGTATTAATAGTGTACACGCAGAAATATTACATAGTTTATATGTCTTTAGTTTACATTAGTTTAGTTGGGCGATTAACTTTCGCTACTAATGAGCTTTTGTATGTGTGTATGTATGTGTGTGTGTGTGTGTGTACAGGGCAGGGGCGACGACTTGTCAAAATTATTGGGGGGCTCTGATCACTGAATTAATGAATGACTCACTCTCCCCATTTTTTAAATATATTGCCTGAGTGTTCGGAATCTCATAAAAGCCTACGAAATATCAAAATTTTTATTCACAGTTCGAATGCAGAATATTAAATGTCCACAGATGGATATGTGACAAGTTTCGTCAACCATAATAGCAAAATATTCCCGACTTTTGATATCTGCTACCACGGAGCGCAAAATAGATCTCCCTAACATATCAATGATCTCGTTCTGAATGTCGTGTGAGAGCCATTTGTAGCCCGAACGTTCCATCCACTACCCTAGTTCATTCACATCGTCTTTTGAAACTCTTTTTAGTAAAAATGTTAACAATACTCATAATTACAGACTTAGTATATAGTAATAAGTCATGTGTTTTGCTGTCTCTGGTCATAGCCCCCCCCCCCCCCCCAAAGTTGATGGTCTAGAACATTTCAAATGTGTATTTAAAGTTAAGTTCATGTGGTACAATTTAGAGTAAACTTTACAAGAGAAGCAAAATAATACATTAGATCCTCTTAAGCAAAATTATTGGGGGGCTCTGCCCTCTCATCGTTAACATTGGAGAGGCTTGAGCCCACCCAAGCCCCATGGATTCGGCGCCTATGGTACAGGGTGATTCAAAAGTTTATTAACACCCCCTATTAAATGGTCATCACAGTAACAGATTAGGTCTAGGGCGAACCATATTGATATGTTCCAAGCAGACTTCCGCCACATTGGTGGCCGCCATATTAAATTCAAGTCAAAATTTTCAAATAGGAAAGGGGGTGATGTGAAATATCAAATCAGGCTGGAATTTCACGAGAAGTGCAATGGCGAAGGTTCTTTCGACATATATTTAACCAGTAAAAAAATATGACTGCATGATTGTAACAAATGTCCTATTTTCCAGGTGTGAGAAAACCGTTCCACAATGCTTCTAACGCGTGAGGAACGTATAGAGATCTTAATGCTGTCTGGGGAGAGAAGTGCACGTGCCTTTGCAAATGATTTTATCAACGACACCCCCAACGATATCCAGCGTCGCATGTGACAGTTGCACAATTACTCCAAAAGTTTCGGGAGACAGGATCAGTCAACGACAGGTGACGATCAGAACGTCCCAGAACTCCCACCGACGAAGAAACAGCCAGAGCAGTCATTTGCAAAGTCCCCAAAACGTAGCACACGCCGATTATCTCATGTTAGTCAACCACCAATAGTTCGGATCTTGCAGGCGCACAAAATGAATATAAACAGCTTCAACATCATCTCAGTGAGAACATTCCGGTTCGTTAAGTTGAATATTGTGAAGTTCGACTCGACCAAAATCACAACTGAAGTTAACAAGTCTTCAAGCATTTGATTGTAGTCATTTTCAGTTGATAACAAGATTCCTTCAGATATATTGAACACAGCCCTAAAAACCCAAGTCGTAATCGTTCTTTCAGCTGCTTATACTTCAGATTACAGCCACATACTGCGTCGTGGCGCTGTCTACCAGAGAGCAATGACCTAGACAGTATTTGGCCGGAGCGGCAAGTGCATTGCTTACACGTGTCTTACCAACACCATCTGTTGACATTATTGAATACTAGGCCCACAACAAACTAGCCACGCTGTTTAACACATAAATACATTAAATTTCATCCTGTAGGGTTATTTATTTGTAAGCATGTCTTGCAACACTTAAATATACTTACTTTCACAACGAGGGACACGGAAATTGTCATATTGAAAGTTTTTATTTCTCAACATACCCACTACCTCGACCAACAGTTGCTATTTTCTTTATTAGAATTTTTAGTGTAAATTTCTTTTCGTGCTTGTACTAGTGTACCTTCCTTATGGGTACATCAGTGGCGGCGATTGGGTTCCAAAACAGAGGGGGGCAAAGACAGTATATTTCCCTTTGTAGACAAGGTTTAGCATAGTGCGAGGGCAAAAGTGGCGAAAAGTGGGGGGAGACAACTGCCGCCCTCGCCCCCCCCCCGAATCGTGAATAGAGTGAACTTCAACATTTATTCCTTTCTCGCAGATCTGTAAAATTTATTTCTTAAACACACGGAAAGAAAACTAAACTTTATTTTTCCTTCCCATACCAGACATCCACTTCCAGCATAACTTGACATGAAAATCTTACGTCATTAATCACCTATCTTATCAACACTGCTCTTGTAAGAGTATACAAGCAATGTTGCCAACCTTCGGCATAATAAAAGAGCTAAATTGTGCAAGAAAAACATCACTGACAGTCATGGAGTATCTAACACCAAAATACTAATTTAGAACTATAAGAACAGAGTACGAATTTCAAACTCGAGCACTTATTTTAAAATTAGCTTTTAATATTGCGCATATTTTTCTGCGGTTAACAAGTGAATAATTTTGAATATAGGGTAATTCAAAGTGGCTGTATTTTATTTGTATGACGATACAGCGATTAGATCCTCATAGAATAGAAAAATCCAGAATATTGTTTACATACCTTACAAATTTTTATGTGGCTTCCCATAATCACGAAGATCCGTCATCCAGATGCTAATGCGGCGGCGCTTCGTCTTGCTAAAAGATGTGGTCGCGTCAAACTTCATTTACTTGTGGAAAGTAAATGAAGTTTCTACATATCTAAGCAGATATCCCTCCAATAATATCCGTTCGAGTGTCTTGACCCTCTCCCAGGGACGGCGACAGGGGTGGGCACGGGTGGGCAAGCGCCCACCCAAAAAATCCTGTGCCCACCCGATTGCCCACCCAATCAAATTCACTAAGTACATACACTTGGGGATATGTGAATGTTTCAATAAATAAGTATATTCTCTTATTCATTACTTGTATATTTTACTCATGAAGATTATGTATACTAGAAATGTTCACATATCATCATCCCATAAAAGGCTGTCTTAACTTTGTCATTAGAATGCAAAAAGAGAATTACTAGAGAACTTGAAACAAAATAAACTGTCATCAAATGAATACTTCTATAATTAGAAGCAGCTAGTAGACTTAGGAGGTGCAAAATTATGCAGGGTATGGACAAGATGAGATCAGGATTTAGGGTGATCTTGAGGACTGCAGCTCTGGGACTTCACTGGGGAAAACTGCTTGGAAAAGTACAGCATAAATAAAAAATGGAGGTACTTCGGATGTGATGAAAATGTAGAAATACGTATAACTAACCACCTCATGTAGCTTAGCGAAAAGTTATAACTGAGACCGTGGAGGGGATTGGAGAAGGGGTCTTCGTGTTGTAAGTTCAGGGCCTTCACATATATAATTCCTGGCCTGCGCATGATTAAAATAAACTCTAATAAATAAAAATAAAAACCCCATCTTAGCGTTGCTTCCTCTAGCAACACAATAAATTATTTCAACTTTTTAATTAGGTCTACATTGAAATTCCAGAAGTGTCTCTTTCTTTATTTCATTACAATTTATACATACATGTCATCTTCAAATGTCTACGTGATATACAAACAACAACTTTGTATTCGTTCTGCTAATAAATACTAATAAGAAGTAATCACAATAATCACTACAATACCGAGGTGTATAAATTGTGATGTAACAGTTATGTGGGTTTGGAAAAAGCTACAGAATTATTGAATTGATAATAGCCTATCAGTTACGTAATCATGTCATTTTTCTTGTGATTAACTTACGTAGAATTAAAAGAAGAAAGGGGTTGGTAGGAAAGCTTTGTTTTGAGGGCATCAGAGAACTAATCAATCACGATGAGAATGGTTTAAACTTTAGAAGCATCAGAGGTTCAGCCAAAAAGGTCGACAGAATCTGTAGATGCAGATGAAGTAAAGAAGAAAGGTGTCACGAAGTATCAATTCGGAAATTTTGTTTGTTTGTATTTAAATCCACTTTTATGCTCAGATAGGCTAATCGGGAGGTGGCAGTAGAAGCCAGAACCTCTTCATTATAAGGAGGCAACGTTATGCCATTGGAGAAAAAAAAATATTCAGAAAGAACTTACAGGAAACGTGTCATTTTATCACCACATTTAAGAGGGTGTATTGCCAGAGACAAATATTTGAGACTTTCGGAAAACAACGTTATTGTTCACTGAGTTAGCTGCCTTGATCCAAGAATGAAACAATATGAAATTGAAACCACCACCTCAACTTTCGAAGGATATGAACTAATGAAACTCCACTTTTGAAAGAGTAAGTTGTTGCTGATTCGACTGATTTGTTCTATGTGAAGTCACTTTTCTGCTAATTTGGCTAATGGCGACGATGAGGTTCAATGGTGATTAGGTGAAAGTGACGAAGGACGAAAACAAATGCACGCAGACACTGAAAATACAACCCACCACAAATTATTATTTTGACTGTGGTTCCAGGCGCCAGATATTCGTTCACCTGCAAGATTTCCAGGGTATGTTTGGCAGGATAGAGGTTGACATTTGAGCGCTTTCAAAAAGGTCGCGCAATACAACCCAAGTCGTCTGTGAAAAAGAGATGAATTACCGGTTATAGTGATCAATTTCGATGAATTCCTTGTGTCCAAAATCACATTCTACAAAATGTAAACTATTTGTTACCTCAGTGCATGTGTTTATCTAACCACACGTGCATCACTTCTCCCGCATGAGTAACGAAGACTAACTTCAGAAAACGAATAGCAACTTAGCAAGGAAATAATCTCTTCAATTCTTAACAGATTTTTCATTGTTACTTGATTATTACTTTTGGGCGATGTCTTGTCAAAATAGCCTTTCATAAGCCTTGGGATACTTTATGCAGAATGAAGAAAGATTTTTTTTTTCGAATGTGTGCGCACATTCCCAATAAGACATTAATTTTAATCCAAATATCAAGTAGCGGCAATTAGGAGGAACAAGTCGGGAAAGTCCCCCCCCCCCCCCCCCGCCACATTATGCCACTCGTTGCATCCACACTATTGCCTCTTAATGCTAAGACTTTTCTACCAAAAAAAGTAAACTGTCCTTGCCCCCAAGTTTTGGCACACGATCGCCGTTACTGCAAACATACATTCAGACATTTGTCAGTTGCAATAACCTTGTAAGCCAAGAAAAGTGATCATTAACCCCCAAGTTTCAGTCAAAAACTAATATGATGAAAATTAAATGATCAGGAACATGCATTTAAATTACGAGAAAGTAATTTAATTCTTCACCATTGTCTACAATCACACTTTCCATCACTGTGGCCGGATAACTAAATAAAATTGAGTATGTGCCATGTATTTTTTACACTTGAAGGACAAAATGTGATGCAACCGATTCACATTTATTTCACTACATTGACGTGAATGAAAGAATGTGATTAGAACGTATGGCTGCGCACACACAAACACTTCCTTGAAATAATTGTATCCATCGGAGATAAAGAAGTGGTACAAGATGCGAGAATATATTAGAAAAGAAAGATGAAACACACCAAACACACATACGCGTGTGTGTGCCACTTAAGAGAAACATTTGAAGAATGGAACGAGAGAAGGTGAAACGGAGAAAGAGTTAACAAACTGAGAAAGATATAACCAGGCATTAAAGAGTAAGAAAGAAAAGGGAAATCGGGAGTGTAAGAGGGGAGGGGATACATATACATGTATGTCATACATATATGTATATGGCCTTACATTTATACCTGCCCACCCTAATCTATAAATATACAGCTTCTGCCCACCCGGTGAAAAATTTCTGGCGCCGTCCCTGCCCTCTCCCTCCCCTAGGAATCACAGTTTGAAACTACCTATTCCAATGAGATTACCTTTTTGTTTTTTGCTGTGCATATTATGTCGTTGCTCACGTTGAACCTTTAGAAAGGATGAGCAACGTGGGATTAGCCTTAGAAATTAGTGGGACATGTTCAGAAATCAGAGATTATAGATTTCAATCTTCTAATCTTTCCCATCATTCATCGTAATCCATAAACTTCCCCCTTCATCTTAATCAAGAAATTTGCCTGTTACAGTATGACAGAGTGGTACAGCTTAACGGACCCCCTCCCCCCCAAAAAAAAACGATTTGGCTCCAAAAGAACACATCTGGAAACACTGACGCATAAACTGCTTTTCCCTTCATTGTTTGCAGCTTGCGGTTAACATTTCTTTCCGATTGTTTACATTCATCTCCAGTTTCCGCGGGTATTGTTTGGATCGTCTAGAAACCTCTTGCGTAATAATTCGCTCACTCGACTTCTGAAGGTCAATGCTACGAGCTATTGTCGTCCAGCAACAATATTTACTGCCCGAGCCACAAGGATGTTCAAGAATTCCGATCGAGACTTCCAGTTTAAGTTTTAAACAGTACGAGTGTCCCAAAAGGGCCTGTGCCATGTGGATATTATATTAAGAAGTTTTTTTTTGTTTTTTTTTTGTAATCGGTTTCCTTAATTTTTGGCATTTTCTTCCTTGGAGCTTCGTCACAAGTTTAAAAGCTGGTAACCTATTTTCAAGTTTTCGCGGATTTCTTTTCTCATTGGGACAAACACAAACCATATCCTAACCGGAATTCGAACCCGGGACCCCTGGCGTTGTAGCGCGCTAAGCTGTCCGCCACTGAGCTACCCAGTCTGCCTGGGTTCGCCTAATTTTTTGCCGTCGCTGTTATACCTGTCTGCAGCAGTGTGGGCCAAATCTTCAAGGACATTTAAGGTATTATTAGTTTACTAATATACGTGGGAAGCTTTATTTAATGAAGGTTAGGTTAGGTTAGGTTAGGTTGTGTACTTTAACATGTGCTGAAGTGTTACTGCACTTCACCTACTTCGCCTGAATTGCCGCCACTGGAAACGGCTCACGCGTTCATTAGTCGAACCCTCTTGCGTCCTTGCTTGCGTAGAGGCTTGTTTTCGTCCGCTGCTCCATGAATTCCCGGGAGAGGGCGTAGTTATACTGTTCACGGGGCGGAAATATTTTGAATGCACGGAGGAAAGGCGGCAAGGAAGGATTTGATTTTGTTATGCCGCAATGAAGGTTGCAACAAGCTCCCAAAACGTATTTCCTGGAAACGGGTTTGTTCGTTCCTCGGGGAGTTCTGGGGATGCGTGCCTGCGGATTGTCCTGCCACCGTTACAACTGATCCAATCAACGAACCAATCAGGTAACGGAACGGTGGATTCCACGACAGTCGACGATGGCAAAATGGGAAAACTCGCTCACAACAAATTTTCTTGTGCGTGTGAAGAATCATTCACAATCACTTAAGCCGTAGTATCATCTGTCACCGATAGTTTGCGCTAAGGTAGCATGACGTCAGTTCAGACGTAATCCGGGTCGAGATACAATTCTCAACAAAGCAGAGTTTCAGATTTGATTTGATTTATTTACAGAAGTAGCGTGGCTTTTGTTCCTCTTGTAGCGACCATGAGGATGAAATTGATGAAAGGGACACACGCAAAGAACACCCAGGCCGGGATTCGAACCAGATACCCTTGTAGTCAGGGGTGCCCACAGGGGTGTTTCATGACGCGCCTGTGTCACAGGAATTTTTTGGGGGACAACATTTTATACCAATCTATATAATCTTCGCACAAAGATGGAGGGGATCGTATCGTTTGATTGACTTGTTTTCTATTTGTAGTTTTGCCTACCTGTGGGTGATCGTGGCAATAGGGTTGAAATGAAACACCACCTCTTATGCCTTTAGAATCGGTTTGGATGGATGGGATGGGGGCGTGGTATTCGCATTAATACAAGGTTAGTCGAGGAGACAGACTCTGCAGAATAAGGTTGGCTCTAACAGTGGCAGTGAGCCTAAAGTATCTAAAGTAAACACATATTGCTTAAATATGTCTGTATTATACAATGACGCAACCACAGGGGGGCAGGGGGTTCATGGCCCGCCAACCTTCGACGAAATTCAATTCTGGGTGGCAAAGGTGGTGCACCTGCAAAAAGGGGGGGGGGGCAGAGGAGCAATTACTTTTCGATTTCAAATCTTATGCAAATAAAAATTTATTTTGTAAAATTTTCTTGCTTGCTTCGCTCGCATTATCTGGTTTTCTCGTTTTCGTCAAGTTCAGAGCTGCAGCTAGGGGCAGCGGGAGTCTGCCATGGGGGCCGAATGATCTAAAAAATAGTTGTAAAAGAGAGAATGCCATTGCGTCCAGTGAAATTATTTGCGCCCTATTAAATCAATATTGTTTTCAATTGCAAAAATTGGATACAAAAATTTTCTTGATCGCTTCGCTCGCATTCTCCGTTTTTTTCTGTGATGTAATGTATTTAAATAATATGTATTGTATATTTGAATTGAATAAGCTTTGAATACGTACACAATTTAGTGTTAGCTTGTTGAATATGTATTTTCTTATTTTATGTCCCTCCATGTTGCATATGTGTAAACATAATATGTTGTACATGAAAGTCATACATGTATCTTCGGAATGCATTTATCATTCATTTTCCGCCATTCAAAAATACAGTTTGTGTGCTTGATTTCCATTATTAGCTAATGTGAAATTAACGATGTTGAAATAATATTTCAAATCGTTTGTTCCAAACAAATGCTTTAGTACAGACTTCTGCGTAATTTATGAGGATAATAACGTCTCTGATATTACTACTACTACTGCTAGTAGTAATAACAATAAAAAAGCCATTATTAATATTATTATTGGTACGTTTATCCTGGTACTTGCCTCTCCCAGACAAAAATTCATGGTTGCACCTCTGATATTATATTTTCCCGCAAATTTTGTCCGACAAAAATAATTTGAGTAATAAATTCGGCATAAACGGGTGGTGGGGGGCAAAGGTTCTACCTTTTGGGGGGGAGTGCATCATGGGCCATGGGGGGTATGGGCACCCTTGCTTGGAGCCGTAGCGTAGTTTACTAACCACTCCCCCGCGAAGGGGGTATGTAGGTCGGACTCCACACGTTTAGAGGCTGGGTGAACCCGAGAGCCGCTCCATGCTCAGGCGTTGCTGGAAATATTCCCACAATAGAAATCGCCCACCTTTTGAATCGAACCCGGCCATTACTTAGGAGAGCAGTGAAGTATTCGTCAGTTTATGAGATTTGTTTTACCTGCCGTGGCCCCTTGTTGTACTCAGAACTTTTGTTCAAAGCTTGAGGCCCACTGAGACGCGGGAAACGCTGCAACAGAACGCAAGAGACGCGTTTCCGGCGTCTCAGTGGGCGACAACCTTTAAGATAACCCGCAGACTTCTGGCATGGAAATTCCCGCTTCGGTTCCGCGCGTTATCCTGTAGTGGGCGTTACACCATTTAAGGTAAATTTCTTATATCCGGAAAACGGATTTCTTTAAATTTACAGGAGAAATTACTAACCAAATGCAGTTTCTTTATAGTTGTGGAAGTTCGGGGAAGTGTTTTCTCGCATCGTTCATTGAATTCTGCCGGTAAATCATGTATTTTTCGATATAAATGTGTGAACGATGCACGAAATCTGTTGCACCCATTTCCTTCCAGCTGGACGTTGCCTGTGTGTGATGACGTAATCACGATCAATGCCGGTCAGTGTTTCCAAACACGTGTTTTTGTAACTGAAGAAGGTACGTTTCCGCAAATGGTGTGTGGGTCTATGTGTCAATGGTTCGTGGGGCTATGCGAGAATGGTGTGTCGGGCTACGCATTTTTTTCTAAACCAATTTTTAACTATTCTAACCTAAACGTGACCCAACCTAACCTAACCTTACCGGAAATGGTTCGTGGGGCTATGCGTCAATGGTTTGTGAGGCTGCGTAGGTATTTTTGGGTGGAGTGGGGTGCAAACACTGGATGCCGAGTACGGTAGTGAAACTCTGACCGCCATTTTGCGTGTTACCGAAGGGAAAAATAAACGAAGAAAACTTACTCGATATGTCGCAAATAGAGCTTATTTCCGTGAAATAAGCGAAATGCCACCTTCAACAATGTTTCTCAATGCAGAATACGTAAGTACGAATATTCAAATTAAATGAACTAGCAAATTTCAGCCGTTTTCCGGATATAAGAAATTTACCTCATCCAAGTATTCGTCAGTTTGTGAGATTTGTTTTACCTGACGTGACTCCTTATTGTACGCAGAACTTTTGTTTAATAGAATATAATTTCAATAGAAGCAGACAACTCTTAGACTACCACTTTTAGACTCTCCGCAACTCTTAGACTGACTACCACTGACGCCATCTCAAGGACAAGAGTTGCAAGTGTTGCAATCTCTACACACAGTCCGAAGTTAACAAAGAATCGTGCGCATAACTTGTCACAGGCACTTCTGGACACTTGCAGTATACGTATAAAAAACATACTGGAACCACTTCAAGTGCATAGCATTGTTTCACTACGCCAAACTAAATAAAACTATCACCACTTTCTTCTGGAATAAATTCCAAGTAAATCCTAATGCAGCACCACGGGCGATGGGTGTAGTAAATCCCCACACATTTCTCAGGACATGAGGAGAAAGTAGCCACGAGTGAATTATGACATCAATCCAATTAAATCAACCAGCGAGGGGAGGGGGGCTGAACCGAATACAAAGCATTTTATTTCCTAAACAGTATACAAGATATGGTTACATAGAACGATTATTATTTTTTATGTATACGGATAAAAGTAGTCAAGCTACTTTCGGAGGTATGTGCTTATGCCCTGGTACCTGAAAATTAACCCAGGGCGTCAGTTCCGTGAATTTTTTACGGATTCCCCCGCTTTTCTTTGATTCATCCTTGATTTCCATTATTTTTTTAATTACAATAATTCACTGTGACATTGGCAAGAATGTCCCAGTGTGAAGAACCAAATTTGTTCGGTTTTCCTGAACAAATTTGTTTTCACATCATTCTACAAGGTAAGAAGATTAAGATAAAGGTTAGAAATAGTAGGAAGTAAATAAGTGTTAGTGTTTAACATTAATATTATTTATGATCACAGATAAGAAATTACATAAGTGTGTAATTGGGTGGGTAATGTTTTCTTAGGATAAGTTTTATTGTGTGTCGTGTGCATTAGTGTTGATGGATGAGATGAGGAATGGACATTAACACGATTCTATGAATGTTAAGCAGGGTCTATGTTCTAGTATGTTATGTTTGAGATAGTGAGAGTATTATTGGCTTTGAGATGTACGTATTAATAGTAGGAAGAGATATGAAAGAACGAGTGGTACCTGATGCAAGGAGACTTGCGGGAGACCAGCAAGAGTTGGTCGGACTGGGATGAACATCGGTACGACGGTTGGTACCCGGGACATCATCAGGAAGGAAAGAAGTAGGGAGGGATTTCCTGGGAAGTATCGGGTACATTAGTACGTTCGGTAGTGGAAATATAGAGAATTGTCAAGAATCAGTGAGAGAAGTTTGCAGTGTGTTTAGTAACGAGAATAAAGAAGGGGGTGTAAGATTACAATTTAAGAAAGAAACGAAAAAGAAGAATCTTGGTTAAATTCGGTTGGTTCCTAGGTCGAGTCCTTGCAGTGTTATCCTTTGCCTTTCTCCGGGGAGACGTAACCTTTTTTCGTTTTGGCGTATCACTGTCTTCTGTATTAGTGTCTCCTTCTTGATGTTCCTGTGGGAGGTTCTGCTTCATTATCCTCTTGGTGATCTTAGTCCTAAGGAGGGATATCCTGTTGTTGAGTTTGTCGAAGGTGGATTCTTTGTGATCTTCTGGGGGGTATATTACATTCCGGAGGTAGGGGTTGAATGGGGAGGTGAGTGATGCCGGATTTGAAGAGGGAATGTTCCTCTTTCGACACCAGGTTTGTTAAGTCGTTTAGTGACGTAAAGTGCTCGGGATTTCTTATTAACTAGTACGTGTTGAAGTTTGGTAGCTTTTGTCTTAAATCTTCGATTTGTTTGTTTGATGTCTGGCAAAAGAAGGCTTTATGTTCCGGTGTGTCCGTCTCGGTTTTACATTTCAGGCATTTATCAGTCTGTCTGAGGTTGTGCTTATTTAGGTGTTGACCGTAGGGACCGTGTCCCGTTAGGAAATGTATGAGACCTCTCGTGGGATGGAAATGGTCCATCGAAAGTCGTTCTTTTATGTTTGGAAGGAAGCTGTGAAGTCTCCTTCCTTGCGTAGCTTGTGTCCATTCCTGTTGCCAGACGCTAAACAAGTGGTGGTAAATTTCTGGTACCGTGGCAGGGCGTATTCCAATTAGTTTATAGATTTCGTCCTCTTGTCCATTTCTAAAGTAATATTTTGATGCTCTAGTTTTAATAACGATTTCAATAGGCTGTATGCCCGCAATCATGAGAAGAGCCAGGGTTGAGGTTGTTCTGAATGCACCCGTTAGGCGAAGTATCACTTTGCGTTGTGAAGATCTCAATCTGTTTTTAATGTACTGTTTACTGGTTTCCATGCCCACAGGGGCGAGCCATAGGAAATAATAGAATTATATATGGTAATGAGATATGTTTTTATGTGTGATAGTGGAAGGTCGTAGTTTGCTGAACTCAATGTGGCTAGACTGTTTATAGTTGTTTCGGCCTGGGTTGTTGCCAGGGCTATGTGTCTGTTAAAAAACATCTTCTCTTGAAGAGTAATGCCAAGGTATTTAGCTTCTCTTACTCTTTTTAAATTTCTTTCTCTGAGTCTGATTTGAGGGTTTCTTTGTAACTTCCCCTTAAGGATAATATAATGAGTCTTTTCCGAAGCTATTTTGAGTTTAGCATGATCACACCAATTGGATAGCATATTGATTGCAGTGGATGCTTTGTCTTCGATTTCCCTTCTTGAGTTACCGGAAGTGAGCATGATAATGTCATCCGCATAAGCTATGATCTGGTCTATGTCTGGATGGTCTTGTAGTTTCATAAGCGCAGGCTCCAAGTTAGTATTCCAAAGCTCGGGTCCCAGAATGGAACCCTGAGGACAACCTTTTGACGTGATCTTACTCATTTGTAGATCCGGATATTTGATGCTAATTTTTCTGTTAGAGAAATAACTTTTCAGAAGTAGGAAGAGTGTACCTGGGCAGTTCATATTTTTAAGTGTTTGAAAAAGGCTGGGCCACCACAAGTTGTCAAATGCCCCGGCGATGTCCACCATGATTCCAACCATGTACTTGTTTGGAGTGTTTTGTGTTGTAGACGATAGCAGGCGTAATGCATCGTCAGTGCATTTACCTTTCGTGAACCCAAATTGTATCCCTGATATGGGTTTGAGCAGGCGAAATTCTTTGAGTCTTTTTAGGATAAGTTTCTCGAAGAGTTTTCCCAAAACGTTGAGAAGGCATATTGGTCTGTATGAATTGACCCTGGTTTCATCTTTATTTGGATGTTTCTTGATGATTATTAAGTTTGCTTCCATCCAGGTTTCTGGGAATATCTTCTGAACAAGGCACTCATTAAATAGTTGAGTAATGTAAGGCGTAAGTACTGGGGTGATTTCTTGTATTATTTCCACAGGAATTCCGTCTGGTCCCGGGGACTTCTTCATTTTCAAGCTGCTTATTTCGTTTTCTACTTCCTGGGTAGTGAAAGGTAATATTGGTGATTCTGGATATGGCTGGTGATAGATTTTTCTTGTATCCTTATTTTCCTCGCTGTCGTTTTCAGGTTTGTCGTCTGGTATGAGATTCTTCATTAAGAAGTTGATGGTTTCTTCCAAGTCCTTTGTCATATTCGTGTTGTTCTCGTCATTAATTAAGGTGGAAATGGTTTACGGTTTTTTTATTTTGCCGGTAGCGATTTTATACGGGGTGCCCCATTTATTTATTTCCAGACGTTTTTCGATGAAGATATTCCATTGTTGTGTCTTATAATTTAGTAGCTCGGTTTCGTACTGCTTTTTTTTGGCACGGTAAATCTGGAGGTTGGCATTTCTGTATTGTGCGATGATGGATTTTTGATATAGTTTCCTGGCTTTTTGCATTTGTTTCTTAAGGTTGGTTAATTTCTTTGGCCATGGCTTCCTCTTCATTTTCCTTTGGTTATTTCTGGGTGATGAATTTTCAATTGCTTGTCTGATGTTTGCAGAGAGTTCCTCTGCGAGCGTGTTGAGTGATTTTTGTTGGTCCAATTGTTCAGGGATAATGAGCTTTTCTAGGAATTTTTGATGATCGATTTTTCTCCAGTTCAATATGTTCTCCTGGTTTGTCTGTTCAAGCTGATGTTGCCTGTAGATTAAGTCGAATAGTATTAAGTTGTGGTCGCTTGTTGTGGCGAGATCTATAACTTTCCAGTTTTGGACATCGCCCAAGGCCCTTGCATTCGTGAGTGTTAGATCAATGTTGCTTGAGGCGCCCGCCCTTCCCCTGTAGGTGGGGGGATTATCTGGCTGATTTTCGACTTGTAGGTTGTGCTCAGAAATGAATTCCTCCATGGCTACCCCCTTGGTGTCGGTTTCTTGGCTGTACCACCACGGAGAGGAGGAGTTCGTGTCAGCTGTGATTATGATCTTGTAGTTTTTGTACGCATTGCAGATCAGATCGATTTTTTCCAAATATGGGTCTATGTCATGGCTGAATTGAAAATAACTATTTATTAGGATCCAAGAACCATGCTCGGAAGATATTTGAGCGCAATTTATGTGTGTGTCACAAAATTGTGCTATTTTGGTGATTGTTAGATTTCTGTTTAGGTTAATTATTGCTGCCATGGTTTGATTGCGGTCCTGAATTGTGTGAACGTTGAGTGGTATGTAGGGAATTTTGTTTTTGGATGTGTATGGTTCTTGCATGAGAATTATGTCAATGTATTGCTCTTTGCAGTAATTGATTGTTTCAAGTGTTGCAAGCTTGCTTCTTCTGGTGTTGATCTGTGCAACGCGTATCTTGTCGTTATCTATGAGTGCCGTACTAATTGGTGGCATCGGGGCCATTCGTTTGTAGCTATGAACTCCTTTCTCCCGTGTGTCCTTACAACGTCCGCGTAAACATCGTCAAGTACCAGGGACTCTCCGCGACGTCCGAAAGCTGTCTCGGTTAGCCGGAGCAGCTCCTCTGTGTCGGTAGGAAGGTTGTAAGTTTTTAACGTTATCCTGTCCACTGCTTCTGGTATGGGGAAGGTAATAGTTTTGCCCTTGCTATGCTTCTTCCTGACTAGTAGTCTCAGTGCAGTAATGAGAATATCTCTCTCTTCTAGGCGTGAAAGTTTCAAGTTGTGTTCGAAGTTTCTATATATTAGGTACGGATCCGAGGGATGGGATGAGTGTTCTGGCGAGGGTGATGGAGGTTCCGAGTCAGTATCGAGATCGGTGTCATATAAGTCAAGTGTGTCTTCTGCAGTGAGTTCAATTTTCTTGAATGTGAGAGGGGTGTGAGATGATGTGTCAGATGTAGGTGTTCGTGTCAGAGCGGGTTTTATTACCTCAATTGGGGCAGAAGGTGTTGGAAAAGGGTCGTTGAGGATGGAATGGGTGTTTGTAGTGAATTTTATATTCTCCGATAGGTTGGACGGTTCAGTAGAGAGGTCGAGAAGGGTTGGGGGATTGAAGTATGTGCTATATGGGTACATGAAGGGGGGAGCTTCTGGGTTTAGCGTGGAAGAGTTTACTAAATCGATTGCTTTTTTTAGTCGGTATGCTGCCGCTCTTTTAGCGTTTCTTTTTCTTCTACTTGGTGGATTTCTTTTCCGTTTTGTTTTAGGGGTGTTCTCCATAGTCTGTCTTGTCCACTAGTCTTTGCCACATGAGGGTGTATGTTGGGCAGTCTTTGTTGTCTTTACTATTGCATGTTTTGTTCCTGTTTTTACATGGAATGCATGTTTTCGGTTGGGTTTTTTTTTATCACAGTGTTGGCGTTCATGATTCTCATTTCCACAATGGGTGCACAAGGGTTTGTTTTTGCAGTATTTTGCTACGTGGCCCAGATCTCCACATTTCAGGCAACGTGCAACCACGATATAATCTTTGATGAAAAGAGAAAGGAACGGTAAATATACGTTTTCTGTGCGAAGAAGGATTTTTCTAATTTTACTTGTGGTTTGTACAACTAGATGTACTGTGTTGCTGTTACGGGGTCCTGTTTTAAATCTCACATTGAAATCATTTGTGTATTCTTCATATGGAATTGATTCTTGGAGATTAAGGCTGTAAAATTCTGTGTAAAATTCCTCTGGGTCTTTATTGGCCGGAACGTCATATATGATCAGAAGTGGATCCTTTTTTCGAGGGTTTTCTACTTTGATGTTGTGTTTAGGAAGATCTTTATTATTAATTAATTTCTCGGCTCCTTCTCTGGAAGCTGTTTCCACTATCACCATTTGATTTGTGGTTCTTATGCTTTTGATTTTGATATTTTCCCTCACTGGATTTACTGTGGTGGTCAAGATTTCCTGTATCTTCTTAGCACTCATTTTCCTATCTTTGTCGGACATAAAGACAGTGTGCTTTACGGTAGATGTGGCTTTCTGTATTTGTTGTTGTTTGTCGGTTTTTTTTTGTTGATACAACCTGGGAGTATAATACGTCTTCTCTAGGGGTTGCAGATTGGACATGGTGATTTCTATCTTGAAGGATTTTATTTACGGCGTTGAGTGATTTGTTCTCCGACACTGTTTCTTCATGTACTTGTTCTAATTTGCTCATCAGTTCTAAGAGGATGGATTTTCTTTCTTCTGATATGTTTTTATCTTTAGCGACGAGGGTAGTAATTTCTAATACCAGTTTTCTGTGCATCTCTAGCTTGATAGTCTGAGAAACGGGAACACTGTCTATTGAAGATACGCCAGTCGCATTGGAGTTTGATGTCTGAACGTTGGTGCCTGGTGTCTGGGAGGAAGGGGTGGCTGAGGGGCTGAAGGGGTTTGCAGGTGACGGGTTGAATGACTTTTTCCAGTGGTCCTGGGGCTGTTGTAGGGGCGAATCAGGCTTCCTTTTTGTCAGAGGTGAAGGTGGGGGGGAATGACGGACAGGGCCACCCTGTTCGAAACCAAAGTGAGTGTTTTGCTTGGGGGTAGAATTTTTGTTTTTGGGTGTGGTGCCACCGGTAGGAGCCATGAGGAACACCAACAGTAGTCCAAGTTGTGCGCACTGATGAAATCTGGATTAAAGAAGCCAATAGACGGAGAGCGGCCGTTAACTGCAATCGCACGGTCGCAAATACAGGTTGCCCGGTGCTACGAGAACTGACGCGTATTGTATAGTATTGGAATGGACTTCATACTCTCGAGTGACGTCACGCTATGTGAATGTCCTTTGTAACAGCTGAGTGAGTGAGAATGACGTCGCGCCCCGGCAATGCACACTTCCTTCTGGAATAAATTCGAAGTAAATCCTAATGCAGCACCACGGGCGATGGGTGTAGTAAATCCCCACACATTTCTCAGGACATGAGGAGAAAGTAGCCACGAGTGAATTATGACATCAATCCAATTAAATCAACCAGCGAGGGGAGGGGGGCTGAACCCTAGGGTGCCATGCACAGAGGGCGCCATTAATAAAAATTAAAGACAACAAAGTCAGAATCTGGAACGGAGAATTTGACAGTTGGCGGAGATAATGGGAGAAGGGAAACATATTACAAGGTGTTACATGTTACAAGGTGTTTCTTTGCATTGACGATTTTCAAGTGGTGACTCCTTTTGGGAAATCATCTTATCAAGATATCTTAATATCACTACTAAACGTGCAGATCTTGTGCTTACATCTAGGCATACTGAAAACCATTTAACAATCATAAATAAGAACTATTTTTACACAACTCATAAATGCACACGAAGTGAATGAAAGTAACCACGCAAATGTGATCAATCTGTAAGAAAAAGATAGCGTAATATTAAAAACTCATGAGTGCCATCTGGTGACATAAACTTGAATTGCCATAACTGGAAACTAACTCTAGTTTTATTTTCAGTTTAAGAGTTGAAAATCTATTGCATATTCATATTTCCTTCAGATACTCTACGAAGGAAGAAATTTGCCCCCTGTCCGCTAAGAATATATTTGAAAGAGCCCGTATAATTGAAAAAATCTGAAATGCAAAACGTCTTTCAGGGTGGTAGAAGTTCTCATGAATAATTCCAATCAACTTGCTGCATCGGGTCAACGAAAGGACATGAAAAGAAGCACTGTTAATAATGAGAAAGATGTAGAAATGAGTGTCATGTGCAAGAAGTTTGGGATTCACTTACTGAACAGTGGACTGTTACCCTGTCAGGACAAACGAACGGACTTAGTACATGTGGTGAAAGTTTGGGCTGTTGCCAAATAGTAGACTACATTTTATATTATACAGTGACGTATATACGGATAGAATGGCTGTCTTTGACCAAAATAAGGAAAAAAATTCTTTTTACCATTTGCTGTGACCAATGTTTTGTACCATAACTTTTGTACCACACCAGATAGATCCAATGTCTTTACGGAAATGAATTCCCGAGAAAAATTCAATGCATTTTGATATGCCGCATGACCCCCTTTCCAATTGAAAAATTTGACTTGGATCCAAGATGGCGGAATCCAATATGGCGGCCACATTCCTGACTTACCTGACCAGCCTCATTCTTTGCTTGCGATTTCAGATCTTTCATTTTTCCTTCCCTTTTGTACTTATTAGGGTGTCCTGGGACTATTGCCTCCCCTATACATCAAACTAATCACTACATGAAGGGTCGGATTTATACGTGCTCTACTGACTTCGTATGCTTCAGAATGTTAGATTTCCCAACAAGTCTTGAACGTGTATAACAATCAGTGGCCTGGCAACATATCGCGAGGTCGCCCATCCGCTTTTAAATTTGAAATCTCAATGTGAATCGATACAAAATCTTCAGGGATACATCAGCAAATTATCATATTCAAATAATAATAAATTACTGAAGAAAATTATATTTAATAATTTCACTCACCCTAAAAATGTCTTTCTTTGTTTTCCGGGAGCTGAAATATGAAGCTGTAGGAAGGAAGGAAGAACTGCTTATATTATTCATTGCCTTTCTGAGTTGCAAAGAACCCAAGCATTTAAATGACTCACACTTCCTTCGTGGCAGTTGGAGGTGCTTTATTTTTAACATATTAAAATCGATAGTGAAAAGTCGAGAGAAAGAAAAAAAGACAAAACAAATGGCTTTTTATTCGAGAAAGGAATAAATGTGTAAAAATGTCCACGCAAGTTATCGTGAATTTTTGCGTGAAATAAGACAACAATTTTTACTTTTTCCGGGCCCCCTTAGCCTTGGAGCACGCCCATCTGTATGTTACGGCTCCTAATTTGACGTATTATAACGTTTAAGTAGAATTTAAAGCCAGACAGAAACAGAGTGTTTTAATTTTATTGCCTACAAAACTTAGCCTTTTCCATATCCCCCCCTTCCAATTCTATTTAATACATTTTTTGTATCAACCCCATGATACGCGAGGTCCTGGGCGTTCGCCCACTTCGCTCAACCCTTGCTACGCCGCTGATAGCAATTAACAGGAGACAAGTCCAGAAGTCATTAAAATTATTGTTTTTGCAAAAATTATCCACTGTAAATGTATGCGATTATGTGCAAGGAAAGAAAACTCTCGTATTAACACCATGGAAAAACGATGACAAATTGATCGAAAGAGGCAATATGAATTTTCATTTAAATACATGTAATTATGCAAAAATCTGCCTCGATTTGCAATTTTTCGCCGTTGTTGCCTGAAACTTACACATTTGTAATTGGTGGTGTCCTGTACTTTTATCTTGAATGTCAGTATTTTAAAGGGTTAATTGTCAATCAAGCGTGATGTGTGTGAAAGGAAAGAGGAAAAAAAAACCTCCCCTTCGAAACAAAAGAGCCGCGGTGGTCCAGTAAGTTAAAATATTAGGTATATTGTTTTTGGAATGAAATATAGTTGAAGATAAATCTGAATTTTGAACAAACAACAAGATTTGATTAAAATATATCAAAAGTGCACTGTTTAAATAGATACGTCTTTGCAAAAGTTTGGTTTGTGGCAGCATTTCTTCCACTACCAAGAAGAATGGGAGTTTTTGTGGCAAAGTTATGTATTCAGAGTTTCTTATTACTAGGCTTCGGATAGTTATGCACTAAAAAAAGCTTCAAATATGCATGCAAATATGCTCTTAAAATTCTCGAAATATGCGCTTTAAATAATCAAAATATGCATTTAAAATTTTAAAAATTTACATCAAACTCAGAAACTTTAGCCATAGTTTGTAACTATTTATTAATTCCACTGTTTACATAAGTAAAAGAAATATGGCTTGGCTTACCTTATTGACAATTGACCATATTTTACATATGGTTTTTATATGTATCTTGATCATAAGGCCACTAACTGTTTCTGACTTCACTGAACGTCACGATTAGCAGAAGGTGGAATTACACCAGCTGTCTCTTATTCTGCTCAGCATGAAAGGTTACTATTGCACTTAATAACTACGTATTGTTTCAGATGCTCAGAAGTAAACTTATGCCTGCTATCCACGAGAATACTTTTATACTCTGAAAACACTCTCTCCACATCAGAAGAAGCAACAGGCGCATGTTGTAATTTCAACAAATGGGAAAGATACGGTTTACTTGGAATACCGTCCACGTTTTGTTTCCCTTCAAGAATAGAGCAAATGTCCTTTAGGAGCTTATAGCCAGACTTCTTCGCGAACACATACTTTAATCATGTTTCTGAATTGCGCCAAAGGAAAGGAAACTACAAATTTTCAGACAGAAACAGCAGAATATGCAAGAAAAAATCGGTAAAATATGCAATACATCCTGAAGACACTGAAAATATGCATTTGCATATGCTATATGCAAAATGCATCACTATCCGAAGCCTACTTATCACACAGCAGTGCAACATAGAATGTCAGGTGACTACGCCTGTAGTGGAAAGCTTGTTCAACACGCGTAATCTCCACACACAAGGGCAACAGCCAGTTAGCTACACGGCGAAAGTGCTTCGATCGACACAGGGCACAATTCCTTTGACCTTGCCCATGAACACGGAAGTTGTAGCAAGATATCTGTGCTTATCTTTCAACAATTGTGGAGCGTGTTTATCAGCTGGGAACTGGCAGTGCGATACAAACCATGCAAGTCAAGGTGAACTTGACCTAAATACACCGACTGACGTAAGTAGATCAACAAACTCCCAACAGGAAACATGGCATGGCAAAATATCTAGGTCAAGCATTTAACAAATAAGGTTCAATCCTTATGGTGTATTTTAGTTAATGATAAATGCGATACAAAGAGAAAAACATCTGGTGAGATGTCAGAAACGTAAACCTTTATCCACAAGAGGTTAATGTACGTATCTGTTAGGAGTTTGTTGTAATATAAGCAGAAAGGATGTACGTTTCGAATGAGTGGAGGTTTACAGACTTCAGCCACATGGCGGCGCTAATGTGCATGGTAACAAAGGTGGTGATCACGTCACAACAGCGAACACAGCATGTCGTATTGTATGCGAAATGTTCGAGTATTAATGCTTCGCAGCTTAGATTACAACAAACTGCTCGCAGATACGTACATTAACCTCTTGTGGATAAAGGTTTACTTTTCTGACATCTCAAACGGATCACCCGGTAGATTACAATTTAGTAACACGTATTTATGCATTTCTGGGAAATAGAATAGAGCAGAACTATGATTTTCTAGTGTCAGAGTGTTACAAAGAAATGGGTTGTCGTATGTCCTAAAAGATCCTCCTTCTTCTTCTCATCTCATCATACTTCCACGCAACTTGGGTGATGTGAGCAATGAACACAGGGAACAGTTCCTTAAGGACCTTTCTGAAATGGACTGTCATTAGCAGAGATGACGCGACCCAGCCATGCTGAGGGTTATTGTGGTCACTGTGAAAGCATCATTGAATATAAGCGACAGTTATTGAAACGGATACTTTTTGACGTCTTGTTATGTATGCATGTGCATTCATTCTTCTGGCACATTTACTTTTTTAAACTTAGATTGTGAATTTCCATAAACAGTCAACTGTTAATTTCATTTTTCAACGGTGTCAACGGTAATGTAAGCGATGTCCGCTATATGCCACTCTCTATTAATTGCATATTTTTTTAAATATATATATATATATATATATATATATATATATGAAATATGCCTATAAGAACTAAACGTTCCCTGTTATAGTTTTGTTATAGTCATTTTCGAATTCCAATTCCGCTTTGGAGGCAAGCAATACGTTTAAATTGGTTCCTTAATGTCTGACTTCCACGCGGGAGATCGGGATTCAATTTATGGTGAGAGTAATATAAAGTCGAATGTTTTCCCAACTTTGTTCCCGCATAAAGCGGCTCTGGAGTTCACCCAGCTTCAAATAAACGCTTGTCGGGATGCAGCCCTGGGTATAAAGCCGACATGAGGATGGTGCTGATCACATCACCTCTACAAATAGCCGACATTGCTCCCTAAATGTGCATTCATGGCACAATGTGCACGTTGAGCTTTACCTTCTTACCTTCGAATTAAAAACGCAAGCATGCTGCTGGTAGGGTATTCGTAAGGTTGGCTAACCTGAAACTTTATAAAGGAAAGATTTTGCGTGTTTCCTCGCCTAACGTACATCGGAATTCTACAAAGCAAATTTGGAAATCAAGAATACTTGCCTTGTTGCTTACATTGCGGAGTATCGAGGTGCAAACAGCTATAATTAGTTTAGTTAAAGTCACCTGGCAACCTTGTTTCAACATAATCTTGATGATCTACTGAATGACATCAAAGGGGGTCTTAATGAGAAGGTGCTGAGTTCTTTGGTGGATCCAGTCCCACAAGAGTAGTTCAATTTGTTAGGAAATTGGATGAAGGATGGAGGAATATACTTAGTGTGCCGATCGCTGAAGTGTAACGGTTTGAAAGCAAATCCACCCTCAACCAAGAAATCGTTTCATAATCACAATCGCTTCATAATTACAAAGAAGCACTGAACTAACGGAGTTGTACACGTACGGTCGCCGGCAATAAAAATCAGACACCTACTCTATGTGATCAAAAGTATCCGGACACACCGCGAAACGTGTGTTTATCATAGAGGGCGACACAGTACTGTCATCTACCGCGTGGAACACATAGTCAGCAAACTCAGTAGTCTGCAGACAGTGTGAGACAGCAATATGGGATGGTCTGAGGAACTCACGGACTTTCAACGTGGTCAGGTGGTTGGGTGCCACTTGTGTAGGAAGTCTGTGTGTGAGATTTCCACCCTCCTAAACATCCCTCTGTCCACTGTTTACAATGTTATAGTGAAGGGATGTGTACAACTCAAAAGCGTGCAGGCCAACCTCCCATGTTGACCCCCAGAGACCATCGAGTGTTGAAGAGGGTCATACAGCATTATCATCAATCATCCATCGCCACCATCACACAGGAATTCCGAAATGCATCAGGATCTACTCCAAGCACCATTACATTGTGGCACAATGTGCGGCAACTTGGTTTCCATGGCCGAGCAGCTGCCCATACGTCAAACATCACACAGACAAATGCCAAACGCAGCCTCGTGTGGTGCAAGGAATGTCGAAACTGGACCATAGAACAGCGGAAAACCGTTGTGTGGAGTGATGAATCACAGTACACGGTGTGGCGATCCGATGGTAGGGTGTGGGTGTGGCGAATGCCTGGTGAACGACATCTACCAGCCTGTATAGTGCCGACAGTGAAATTCGGAGGTGGTGGGGTTACAGTGTGGTCATGTTTCTCCTGGAGGGGCTTGGCCCCCTTGTTGCTTTACATGGAAATGTCACGGCACAAGCTTAGGTTGGCATTTTAACAGCTTTCATGCTGCCTACCGTCGAAGACCAGTTCGGGGATGACCATTGTGTCTTTCAACACGACCGATGACCCGTCCATACTGTAGGGCTTGTGGGGGAGTGGTTTGACGACAACAACATCCCACTAATGGACTGGCCTGTGCAGAGTCCTGATTTGAATCCCATAGAACATCTCTGGTATGTTTTGGAATGCCGACTTCGTGCTAGACAACACCGATCCACATCAATACCTCTTCTCATTTTGGCGCTCTGCGAGAAATGGGCTGCCATTCTTCAGGAAACCTTTAGGCACCTGGTTGAAAGTATGCCTGTGAGAGTGAACGCTGTCATCAAGGCTAAGGGTGGACCAACACTGTATTTACTGCCAGTGGTCCCGATGGAGGGTTGCTCAAACTTGTACTTTATTTTCAGGTGGGTGTCCGGATACTTCTGATCACATAGAGTATATCCTGAAACACTGGTTTCCTTGCAATGCGTTCCGCCGATAGCAGAAGTTCCTATTAAAAAGTTGCTGTTGAAAGAAGGACATTCAGTAAATAAATTCCTTAAGTAATTAAGATGGTATTAGAGAGAGGGTGTGGACTTACATAAATATTATTGTGATGGTGTAATCTTATATAAATATTGAAATAAGTTTTGAAGCTTTACTGGTGGCGAAGCCTATCCAGAAATAACATGGATGATATCCAGGAATAACATCTTCTTGCATTACATTGAAGTTAAGTTTGGAATTATGCATACAGACTTTAGCGTCATCTGTTAGTGATGTATGCAATCTAGTAAAGTGAAACACAGAAGCTATATTTCTATAATTAGTATTTTTAGCCTTTATGAAGCCAATTAATGAACCCTGACCAACGTGACTCTAACACTGCACCAAGAGGTGTAGCAAAGAGTGTATCTTTGGCGTAGCTTACATTGATGTGCAAAATACAAGCCAATATAATTTACGTTATATCCTCCCACGACTAGCTGCTCAATTCCCTGTCGCTAATACAATTAGAGAGGCTGAACTTAATTTCACCCTGAAGCGCCAATAGAAATTCGTCCCTAACTCGCTTTGCAGTTTTCTTTCTCTTTCGCCTTTTAGCATTCACAGTCAGCGTCCGTGACGTCATTGTCACCATTCCTCGTCTAGCCACTGCGGCTGAGGTCTTCATTTAAGACGCAAGCAAGTTCGTGAATTGAGGATCGGGGGACCGAACCGAAACTTGACAATATATTCGTTAGCAACACCTGGACTTTCTGGGAAACATCCTTCACGTAAATTTACTCGAATCGCAATGACTTTAGCGCACAGGTTGTACTTGCTTAGGTGGCTAAAAGTCATAGTAACTTGATTTATACTGCTCTTGACAATTTATATTCATTTAGTAACGCCCCAGACGATTCCTCGCGCAAACAACCTTTTATCTACACCCTCGTGCGTTTACAATGGAATATCATTTTAATGTGGCAATAATCGTAGACACATGTGTAAAATATCCATCCTGGCTGTTTCAGTCCACAATCATCTGTTTTATTTTCACATATCACTGTGTATTGGTAAGAGTTGACTAAACTAAATTTTAACATGGGAATGCTATGAAAAACTCAATATGCTGACCAAGACAGAAATTTATTTTATAATAAAGCATAAACTAAACGTGATGATGACTTTGTTTACTTAAGTTTCAATTTCGCTGCTTCTTTCACATCACATATCCATATTTGTGGGTCCACTACCAAAGACAAATTACGGTTATACGTGCACTACTGAGCTTCGAGCGTATACCGCTCGTTTTGCCTGTTCGAGCGTCATTCGCTCGACTGAAGAAGTTCTCGATTCCGTACGCTAACTAGCGTCGTCCGTGCGAACTATTGGGCGCTCGAGCGAAATGCTCTTCATGCAAAAGTCAAGTGTAGACAATGTAGGTTGTTATGAAAACAACATGGCGACGAGAGAGAGCTTAACAACGGACGTTGTAGAAATTAATTATGTGCAACAAGAACATATGGAATAATTTCATGATTTATTTTAAAGTCTACATCATTTCTCTCACAATATCCGTACGTTCATTTTCCATATTTTACTTTTCTCCCAGTAGATGGTGCTCGTAAGAAATATCAAGAACTTTTGTTGAAAATATGTTTTTATTAATCTGTATGTAAACTAACACGTTAAAAAATTGCACTATTTTCTCATCAACACAAGAATGATGTTTGCTTATCCGTAATCATGAGACTGTACCAATGATTCTAAACTCAATAGTAATAATAATAGCAAAACAACAAGTAAACATGCATTAAAATGAGTTTATTGTATTGTAGCAACACCATTATATTACCTTATAATACCTGCTTTGTAAAAGATACAGATACATCTCCAACCCTGCTTTGGCCAGTCAGCATACAAACGGTGATCAGTGTAGCACACGGCACTGGGTGAAATGTTCGTCCACAACCATTCAGGGCCTAACAGTTGCACGTAAGCGGCACTGAAGGGGCATTACATTTTTTAGGGGTTGATTCCCAACGGTATCAATCCTTTGACAAGCTGGAGCCTGGGCCACCGCAAATTAATCCTCCCTGAAACCTACATAGAAAAACAGTCTTGACGTGACCACCAGACGAAGTGGAGCCTAGGCCACTCATAACTCTCCCTGGCAACTTCATGTAGAAGAAGTTCTTGTAACCGACAGATGAGGTGGAGCTTTGGCAACCGAGAATAATCCTAGAGGCAACAATTTATTCTCAATAGACACCATCCCCAAACACATCATGTGTCCAGGGATTGCAATGTGATTTAGTAGATCACACACTACCCTGAAGACGGAGGCAGAACCAGCCTCCTAAACGTTGGTAATTTTAAAAGTAACACAGTGGTTAGAAGTCCAAAACTAAGAGTGAATTAATCACCACTGATCAGCTACAATGAAGAAATATTTTATTTTATTGTTAGGGGCCTGCCCTCAATTTTGTCTTAGTTACGGGGTTTACCCCCGTATTGAGGGACGAACAAAAATACCCCATGCGAGAAATCAATGGATATTGTTTGTCATTTGTGAACTGATACGTGTAATGATTCCAGGGACAAAAAGAAGCTTCTGTCCTTTACCCAGGACTTGAACCAAAAAAATCTGACTTCTAAGTCGACCATGGGTGGTCCGGATCAGATTTCAACAAATAAGGACAATAGAAAATGCAATTACGTCACACAGGAAGTTACAGGAGAAAACAAGCAAAGACAAATGCAATTACTAATCATGACTATTCATAATTTCTATTTTCTGGCAATTGCCTTATTAAAGAACCCATAAAGTTGTTCTTCAAAGGTTCCCTTTCGCTTTCTTCGTGACGCCATCCTTTACGAAACCAAAGTTTCCTTTTGATTGGCTGGGTACACTTCCTGGAATTTCAATTAGATATTTGAACATTGCTTACCCGGTTTCCTTTTGTGACGTAAGGAATCTTTTAATTTGCTCTGGAAAATGAAAATTATTGGAGGAATTTCTCCCATGTTTCCTCCAACCTTCATATTTCGTTCTTTGTTGATAACGTGGTGGAGAAAAAGGCGGGAAATGTTCTTTGGCGGGAAAAAATTGCGGGAGGTGTCATTCACAAGGTTCTATGGGAGAGAGCGGTGTTGAGAAAGAAATCAGTGGTTGTGGTTGACTTGATTGTCTCTTGCACTTGTACATATTGGCGTGCCGAACAATTCCTTAATGGCAATATACTTCTTATTAGCAGTATTGTACAAGGGCCATGAAGAAAAAAGGAACGTTTTGGTATAAACGACCAATGATAGGGTAAAAGAGGGGAAGTTCGCCACCAAAATGCTTTTCATTTTTTTCCTTCTAAAAGAATTTGGGGAGAAGGACAAAATTTATACGATACAAAAAGTAGTCATTGTGGATTGTGAGGAATATAACATAAACAGTGTTAATTATACTTATGACGTAATTATAAAAATACTAAAATGAGAAAAAGTGGCGAAATTACCGCCACATGCTGGGAAATTCGCCATACTTATTTATCATTTTAACGTCAGTTTAAGTGTATGAAATACCAAGTTGTTGCCAATAACTCAGACAACAAAGTGTAAAAGACCTACAAATGACAATAAAAACTGCTTAAAAAAGTACAATACAAACTAATTTGGAGAGTCTGTCAATGAGCATTGTTCTCCAGAAGATGCAGAACTTGGATTGCTTATTGGCTGTGAATCGGAACGTTTTCTGTTACTCTGGCGAATTTACCAGCAAATTCATAGTCGAAAGAAAATAACTTATGTTTACTTGTACATGCACGCTTTCTAAAGCAATTCTTTTAACGACATTCTTACGGTTTGAGGTTACGATATCAATAATTAAAAGGAAGAAAAATAAATATTTCCTGCCACGAAATGACAATTTCCAACGTAGGATTGAAATTCGGCACCTTTCTTTGTCTTCTGTGTAGACGCAACTGCGCATTCCAAACTCTACTGCTTGCTTGCTACTTCGTTCACAACAATGCATATGTCAGTGGAAACAAGGCACATGTTACTTTTTTTTATAGGCATCATCAGTTAGTGTTTCCAACCTATAGTTTTTAACTACGATTACAAAAAACACAAGTACGGCGAAATTCCCATCATGGCGAATATCCCTTCTTTTACCCTATGTACAAAAAAATTATGTTACAGAAAATACATACCTTACTCTTCCATATATTCGACATACCCATTCAAGCACTTATCACAGCGTGATGCCAGTATGTATATATATATATAGACACACACACACATACACACCATAATTGTAGTCGGTTGTCGGCAATGCATTCAACCATGTAGTGCCAGTGACTCTCAGCATGCAAAAGGTTCTGGTAACTGTCTTTTGAGACAGGAAAGACGTCATATTCATTGATTTTCTGCCACGGGGAGCAACAATAAGTACTGATGCCTACTGCCAAACGTTTCAAAGGATCTGTCCTGCTATACAAAACAACCGGGGTGGTTGAATACATTGCCGGCAATCATGTACAATGACGGTATCAACGAACTGCTATCATTCTATAATAAGTGCATGAATGGATATGGCGAATATGTGGAAAAGTAGAATAAGGTGTGTATTTTCTGTACCATAAATATTTTTCACACATTATTTGTTGTTTATGTTTTACACCAAAATGTTCCTTTTTTCTGGATGATCCTCGTATTATGACATCTTCGTATTTGGATGTTCATTTTTATGAAAGCTGGGCCAGAGAGGGGGTTAGACCCCTACCCCTCCCTTTGGGCACGGCACTGGTTTTATTATCATGTTAACCTTTCCTTCTATTTCGCTTATTATATGTGGCTTTTCTCCCTCTTAAGCTAATCGCGACGATGAGGATGAATGATGAAGTGATGCAATGGACGGTGAGACAAGCTCAAGGATACACAGGGGGGAAAACGTCAAGTGACGTCTCCAGCGTCCCTCTCAGTGGGAGGAAGCACTCACGTGTTGGCTGCCAAGGTCTTCCGGTAGACATCAGACCAGCGAGTGGCGGGAGCGGTACCAGCCTAATTCATCTGCCCTATAGTACTTATGAATAATTTTAGTGTATCTTTTAATCAAAATCAACTGCAATAAGGCCGACGGACAATCGTGCAAGATTGTTACTGGTTTGGGTCTAGATTAACTTATCGGTTATTATTAGAAACGACTGATTCGTAAGATATTCTTAGTTCGGGACAAAATAAGTGGCTTTAGGCGATGTGAATATAGTATAGCGTTCGAGTAACAATTGATATAACTCACGAACAACAACAGCTAGAAAGAGCCTTAATGGTGTTATATATAATATAATGAAGAATCACCAATCTGAAAATTGAAATACAACTACACTCTGTCCCCGGAATCTTTGGAGCAGGCAAACGGAAACACGTCTTCTACGCAAGTAAGTCTTTTAAGCAAGTAGCGAATTGAGAGTGTTTGACCAATGAACGCATTAGGGAGGAAGTGCTGTTTGCAGCAGCGCGCACTGCTTTGCTCCACCCGCTCGCCTTATCACCTTTTCTACCGTTATGCGTGGCATTGCTCCACAGATTCCCGAGACAGACTGTAGCTTTTCAAGCGGGTGCCGTAAACGGTGCTCCGATGTAAAGTTTTAGATGTTCATGAAAGCTTTATAATATATAGATTTTCCGCAAGCTCATGTTTTGATGCTAAGCTCTCCTTTTTGTTCTTTAAATTGGTTTTCTCGCATTGGAAAAGACATCCGGAAAAGTGAAGTTTCCAGAAAAAAAAACTCCAATACTCCAAATGTTGCTACGAAAGAACATGTGAAGTTCTCTCACCGTGGGTGAAGAAACTTTCCTTTCCTGTGACGTAGTCAGAAGTAGGTTTTCGAACTGCATTGTTGTAATGGCAATCCCACAGCGTTGCCGAGTGACCGGGGATGTTCCACAGCAAGGAATGGAGTTTCTCTGTGGGAGAGGATGAACGCTGCAGGCGCCTCGCTGCGGGGAGATTTAGAACTACTCTCTGGCTATTTTGAAGAGATGGATCCTAATGCTTGTAAGGTGAATTAGTCTTCCTTTTACCGATCAAGTGATAGTCTTGCATAATACCTAGACCGCATTGAAAAAAAGAGACGTATTGTGGGTTGTTTCCGACATACGAGGGTGGTTCAAAAAGTAAGGTTCATTACTGCAGTACACCCCTTGCCTACCTAAACAGCTTAGAATCAGGAATACCGAAAAGTAGGGTCCTCTGAGGACCCTCAGACCCCAATGTATAATTTCAACTTAATTATTATGATTTCTTTATTCAGTTCTTATCTTCCATATTTTCTTTTTCAATTTATATTCTACTTTTATTATATTATATTATTTTCTTATTTATTTTATTATATTTTTATTTCATTGCTTAGGGCAGAAAGTTCCAGAATCATTTGTAGAACAGCAGAATCACACACGCAAGGAGAGGGCAAGAGACTTAAGAAGGTGTCAAGGAAACAGAAATAGAGAGAAATTGATAGAATGATATTAAAAACATGGAGATATGATATTATAGAGCGAAATAAACTACATTGAAAGAGAGGTAAATAAAATAAGTTAGAAAAGCAGGAACGCCAAAAGAAAGTGAAAAATGAGAGATAGAGTGAGAGATAAATTAAGGTAGAAAACAGATGAGGAGATTAAATAAAAAAGAGAAGGAAAATGAAATTGAAACACATCAGGAACGCAAAGGAGAGAAAATTAAGAAAGAAAAAAATTCTTATACAAAAACAGACCAGAGAAAAATGAAAAGAAGACACGAAAATTAAGAGATGAACGGGATATAAAAGTGTGACACACGCAGAAAGAAAGAAACTAAGAGAAAAGGGGTGGAGGGGAGAAAATGAAAAGGTGAGAGAAGGAAATTGAGATCGAAACACAGGAAAAACAACAGAGATAAAATCAAAAGCGGAAGAGAGAAAGAGAGAGAGAGAAAGAGATTACGAAGGAATGGTAACGGAAGAACAACAAAGAAAAGTTACAATAAGAAAGAGAAACGTATCATACTCGACCGTAAAAATATTTATCCACCCCTGAACACACTTGAAGGTGGGTAGATAAATGTTTTATAATGGAATTTTGAAGCGTTTAAAAATTTGCCAATTTCAAAAAGTTTCGCTAACATTTCCACGAGGTGAAAATAATATGGGATGACCGATTTACCTCAATCAATAATATCTTAATGGTTTGGGCGGTGAAACGCGGAGTCGTTTCTGGTTCTGTATTCCTAATTGGAGTACAACTCTCATCACCCAATCCAGGCACTGAATGTATTTTACGAACTCTTCCCCTGAACACCACAAAACAGGGAGAAAAATAGACCATAATAACAATTAACGGCATTATTTTGACAATTGGAAACAAGCAAATGTGATGAGGGAAAATAATTACGAATGGATCTATGATGACAATTTTCACTTTACACGGGCACGTTTTGTAGGAACGAATTAGACAAAAAGGCACTGATATTTGCCCCAACACGAACGTTTAAAATACTGTTTAATCCTCCCGAATGAAGCGAATAATGAATTCCTGACGGATGGAATAAAAATCGTGCGTAATGGATATCGCGCAGAGAGGGATTATATTTCAAACAAAACAAACAAAGGCCAACAAAGTTAATGACATTGTTCGATTTTGTTGCTGTAATCTACCTCACTTGAATCCTGGTATAGGGGAAGGGGATACAGAATTACAAGAAACGTCATTATAAATACAAAATCAGTGTCCCTGTTGTAGACAATGTGAATATACATGAATATGTGCAGTGGCGCAGGATCGGGGGGCTCAAGGGGACATTGTACCAACCGAATTTTGTTCGGATGGAATACAGTATCCCCCAAATCCTTGAATTCATTATCACAGCGTTACGACACGGGTTCGAATCCCGGCCCGGGGCCTGGGTGTTCTCTGTGAATGTCCCTTCAACAAGTTCATCACATCATCACTCATCCTCATCCTCGCGGTTAGCCAAAATGTGGCAGAAAAGCGAAGTAAAATAAACCAAATCAACCAACCAAACGGAATTATAGCATACCAACCTGTTTCTCTTGAAATTCGAGTACATACTCATATGTCGCATGCTCATATCTCCATTAAAAAAAAAAAACAGAAGCTGAATCCAAGATGGCGGACTTCAAGATGGTCACTATGTTGGTCACATATCCTATCCGGATTCCTCCATTCCCTGTATCATGTGTCGATATGTTTTATTCATGTTTTACTACTCTATTTATTTTAAATTGAACTAATCAAGAACTTTCGTGGTCCTGGATGTGTTTGTATTCTCAATTTGATTAACTCAGGAAGGATAAAAAAGTACATTGTATGAAACACACTATTTTTATGGTCACTATGGGCCTGGTCAGCATAAATATAATAACAAAATTTTACTCCCAACTGGATTCAAGGTCTAAAATCTGTGACCCCTTAGATTTAGATTTATTTTCTTTTTGTGCGAGCCATAGGCTGTACGCACTACATAGTTTTGATTTTTCTACAATATTTTGTTACATTTAGTTTTGTTTTAAGCTGTCTCTTACTTAGTCCCCTATATACACATTCTTCACCTCCCTCGACAGTTCTTCTTCCAGTCTTTCTTGCTTCTTCCTCGCCCCACTTCTCTTTTCCTGCACTCTCACCAAAAAACGTATACATTTTACTTTACACACACTTACACTATAAAGATGGCTCGTCTGGAGCATGATCACTCATTTCGCTGCCTTCTCTAATAGCTTCCCCCCCCCCCCCGTTCTCTTACTTGTCCCAGGTATTTCCCCACTTGCTGTCCCGTTTCCTTTGTCTTTATTCTTCTGTTTTTCATCCATTTGCCCCTTAGGTCACGTGTAGAAGGTCAGTTCAGAAGGATATACTTGTCCGTCTCCTCCTCATCGGACGAAGGACCTATCGTTTCCCCTGCTTCGTTTCTCTTTCTTAGTTGTTTCCATCCCCCTAATCTGAACCATGCCAGCGCGCCTCTTTCATTTTTTCCACAACCTTGATATATTTCGCTTTCCCCCATTCTCTTACTCTTAGCTGTTCCCTGATTGAGGTCTTTGTTTGGCAGTCTGCTATTATTTCTTGTCTGTCTATGTCCAGTAACCTCTCTCTGATTTGATTTAGAGAACTAATAAGATCATAGGACAGACCCGCACCCGAGGAGGGAATGGGGGCTGGGTGCCGAACTGTGAAATATTTTAATGTGAACCTATATTGACCTTTATTCACATTTTGCAAGAATGTTGATTTTGTTCTTGCATTAAAAGAAATGGGCAGTCTGCAATAATTGATAAACCATTGATGCAAATCTACAAGGAACCCCGATTTAGTCAGTACAATTCATTCTTTAAAACTATTTTCCAAACTTTTCTCGGACTGTAGTTGTGATGCAAAACCATTTTTATGTTCACTAATATTCTGATATGTTCTTTATTATAAAAGGTATATTTTTTTTCTAAACATAGAATTATCATGGCTGTTTAGTGGTGTTGTTACAAGAAAATTAAAGGGAATTTGAAAACAGTGAATTTGCAGGATGTGCCATTATTTTTTTCTGTTTGGTTGTGTAGTAGGAGGGAGAGGAACTCGGTTATAGCCGAACACCAAGGCAGTGTTGTCATATCTAGAAAATAAAATTTCTCTTCAAACGGTGGAAAATTCCCCTATTGGTGAATTAATCTTTTCTCGTTGCTTTGGATTTTTTTTTCGGGAGGGACTGGAATTGTAAATGTTGGTTGGTTGATTTAGTGTTCTAAGTCCACTTTATGCACATTAAGGCTAATCGGGACTGGACCTACAGTTTAAAGTGGAATCCGAATCACTATGTGCCTCCACCGGGTATCGAAACCGGGACCGAATTGTAAATGTGGATAGTATGGGGTGGGTTAGACAACAAACTATTTTTGCATATTTGGAACTTTATAACTACATTAAAATTGTAATCTTTGCTATTTTAAATAGAGGGTTTGCATTTACAGCTTCCTTTAGCTTTCGCTTCATTTTTTTTTATTTGAGGGGGAGTGGGCTGTAGCAATATCAGCTCCCCCTCCGTACGCCAGTGTTTTGGGCCATAATATTGCAACTCTGAAATTGTACGTTTAGCTGTAGTACGATAAGAGAGTTAAGGTTATCGCCCACTGAGACGCCGGAAACCCGCCACCCCTAGCCTTCGAATGGAAAACTCCATGTTCCTTTCCGAGGGTAGTCCGTCCATGTGCCACGCCGCCGAACCGCGGAACATTTTCCATGCTCCGCTACAGCGGGGCCGAGCATGACGCTTGCCGGAGCTAAACGAAGAGACGCGGAATTACACGAGAGGGCATTTGGAGGTGCGGGCCAACAGAAATTTTCCACCCTAGAAACCTGCAGATATCTGGCACGGAAATGACCGCTTCGGTTTCCCTGTATTGGGCGTCATACCATGTGTTTTCAATATAGACAGACAACAGAAGTTCTGTTGCTGCGTTTCTTCGTGTTTCCCTGCGTCTCAGTGGGCATTAAGCTTTACTCTAACAGCATTTGGAATCTACCCACCCCCATAAATGATCCTCAGTACGGGCCTGACGTAGGAAATGAAGCCCAACTATCAATACACTAGTTGAATTTTCGCGATAATGATCTATGAAAGGATAACGAAGAATCTACAACAATCTAATTCAGCAAGCAACAAAGAAACTGAATTGTTACAAATATAAACTCGTACGGTAGTCGACAAAAATTACGAAAAAGCCTTGCTATATCCTCCGGTCAAGATTCCAATTACTGGAAGCCTCATTTGTCCAGTTGCAGCGGTAGGAAAGACAAAGAAGGAAATGAAAGAGGAGAGGCTTACGATTAGAAAGGAAGAAGGAAACAATTTATTGAGGTACGTCATCAAGAACAAAAGAGAGACGAAAGGCGTATCGATTGTCTTCCAAAGTTGTCTCATCTGTAGCAGCAGCTAACAGTGTTACCGCCACGCGTTGCTACGAATGTTAAGCAGATGAAAGTGAAGACCATGCTGAACGCCAGGATATGGCAACGGTTTCATGCACACTCACGGACACTTCTTTTTTATTGTTTATTTTAGTTTGATTTGATTATACAAGGTCAGCCAGAAAATAAAGACCGTTTGGTTATACAAAATGGAAAACAATATTTATTGAAAAAAAAAAAATTCTGTTACATACCTGGAGCTTCCTTCACTTTTCTACATAATCACCTCCGACATTTAAACATTTGTCGTATCTGGGCACGAGTTTCAGCTTAGGTAAAAGGTGGAAATCGCTAGGAGCAAGGTCCGGAATATAGGGTGGATGACCAAAAATTACGCCTGTCTTGCAAGATTCTGTTGTTCACTGCAGTCTTCAGGTCTTCTGTGATGAGCAATGGGCGTCCAGGTCGAGTTTCATCGTGCACATTTGTTTGTCCATTGTTGAACATTTCACACCATTTTCTCACATTTCTTTCGTTCATTACATTATCACCATACACTGCTTTCAGTTGCCGGTAAATTTCTGCCGGTTTCACCTTTTGAGCGTTCAGAAATCGAATAAAACTCCTTACCTCAAAGTCGGCGGGATTTTCCATCACGCAGTTCATTTTGACCACCCCAACTGCACAAGGACGACTTCTTGCAACCTCCACTCACAGCGTTATGAGCACAGCTGTTACGGAAGCCAGTTGACCCTGAAAAGAGAATGAGGAGTGAGCTGCACGGCGGAATTGCGCGAGCGGTTCTTTGTTTGAATGCAGTGACCACCTGGCTTAATAAACTGGCGGCAGAAGAGTATAACATGGGAAATCTGAAGCTCGTGCCCAGATACGACAAATGTTTAAATGTAGGAGGTGATTATGTAGAAAAGTGAAGGAAGCTTCAGGTATGTAACAGAATTGTTTTGTTTTTTCCAATAAATATTGTGATTTTCATTTTGTATAACCAAACGGTCTTTATTTTCTGGATAACCCTCGTAGAAACACTAGGGCTCAGCCGCACTGGCGTACGCACGATTTCTTTTTCCGCGAGGGGATTGAATTATATAAGTGGATGCTTTCAGTGCCGCCAACTTATAGGTGCCCGTTGGAACATACCGTAACTAAGAATTTGTCTTGTTTTTTTTTTATTATTATTATTATTATTATATTTGTTACTGTTATATATTTGCGTATTGAAATCATAAAATAACATATTTAAAATAGCGATTATGGCGTATATTAATATCATAATACTTGGAAGGGAGAATTTGAGATTTTTTAAACTTATAAGAACCCAATGCTTTTCAAAATTTGGCATCCCTGGCTGCATTCTATTGGGCGGCATACACAGTAAGATATTTCGTATTTTTAGAACTTTCAACTTTCAAAAATGGCAACTGGTGGTCACTTTATAGGGTTTGAATTTACCAATCTCGTTTTTCCAGAGCTTTTAGTGCTTTCATTTGAAAATGTTGATTTTTCAAATTTTCGGAGGGGGTTGTAGCCCCTTCGTTCCCATCTGAGTACGCCAGTGCTCAGCCGATACCACTTTGTACCGATACCGATACTCTCACCGATTCTCACCGATACCCATATTTGAAAATTATAATAATTAAAAGTTGTTAAATATATTATTATTCAACTCCAGTTATATGTACCAATTTATCAAGAATTTAAATATTCAAGAATAACATCAGCGTTATGTGTTCAAAAAATCCACCAAAATTTTAAAAAGTTCGAATTTTGAAGTTTCTAGGATAATTAAACTCCGCGTGGTGCCCCGGGTTCGAAACCCGGTGATGACACATGGGACAGTGGTTCGGATCCCACTGTAAACTGTAGGTCCAGTCCCGATTAGCCTCTCTGCTCATGAAATGGCTTAAAACAACAAATCAGACAATTGGACTAAGCGAAAGTGTCGCGCGGTATTTTTGCATACGACATGAAATACTAAAATGCCGGGAAAGTATCGGCTGGTATCGTTACATCGGCTTCGGCGCAACCCTAGCAAACACTAAAGCTGCAGACTAAGGACTAGATAGTTTTCTCAGTAACGAGCATTGCCTCGTCTTTGTTGTTCGCGCATGCGCAGTGAATGCTTTTTTGCAGACTGGAGACGACCTGGTCTGAAAGCTCCATCAAAACCTAACTTGCTACAGTGTATTTGCATGACGAAGTCTGTTTCAAATGCACTTTACACTGAGATATGCTAATCGGGACTGGACTTACAATTTAAAATGGGATCCGAACCTTCTATCATCCCCGAAAGATCATTCAGCGAATCATTGATCCTTGGCCCTTGTCCGTTCCTTCTGTAGATTTCCCTCGGCCTGTCCAATACCATTTCTTCTACGATACGTTTCCCCTCCATGCTCCATTGCTCCATCTATAGAAGAGACCCCTGGTGTGAGAAGCTGCTTGAAGGAACAGCTAGCTGTCGCCTTTATACGATAACCAAATCCATTTACCGATATTCCAGACAGTTATATGATTTCAGATCTTCCTGGACCTGGTTCAGAATGGAAGATGCCGTTCTTGAAATTTTGTGTTTTTGATGTTATTCTAAATCATGCTTTTCTGAAAACATTTCGTTGTCAATTTCGTAAAATTCTGAAAAAAAAAACAAATGACACACTCATTAGTAGAGCCAGGAAGTTTGGCAAAATGCCTCTTTTTATCTACTGCATATATTGATAAAATGTTTCCGGATATAAGTTTCTTATGTTGTTTCGAATGTTTTAGAAACGTTTTCATTTTGCCTATTTTGCCTATTTGGGACCCCACTGTCTACTTTTAAATTATAATGCCCTTTTTTGCCTCTTTCAATGAAATTTGACATTTTTTTTAAAAAAAATGTGTATATAAATTATTTTTCTCCCAAAAAACGTTGTTGGCATTTGTTTTTCTTCCGTTTATTATGTGAATAATTTTCGCCTTATTTAAGTAATATTGAACTCACGCATGTTTCAACATTGCTGAAGGAGAAGTGTGAGAAAAATGTATTTCATGCTGAGTTAGGATATTGCCTTTAGGTTAACATTTCTTGTGCATGATTGACTGCTGAAGTGGACAGGTTGATTTCGAACACAAAAAAGATATTTCTGAAATCTCCCTCTCGAACCCGAAAATTTGAGGAAGTTGCACCTGAGCTTAGTTTACCTCCGCAACCAATCTTGACGAGATGGGAACTTGGATATCAGCAGCTATATATTATGCTAACAACCTTGAAAAAATCAGTGAGGTGATCGATGCTCTTCCAGAAAATGAAGCTGCTTCAATTCGTGAAGTGGAAAAACTCCTGTGCTATTCAAGTTTATTTTTGCACATTATGGTGCATTGCCAGAGACAATTACAATTATAGTATCCATGAAAATCTACGAGGAATTTATGCAGCAGATAATGGAAGTGCCAGCAGAAAAGGGGTCAGCTGTTGCGGAAAAGTGCAAACGGGTAGTGAGTGCAAATGAGGACTTGAAACAATTGAAAACAATTTGTGATATTCTAAAAGGTGAAAATGCTGTTACCGAAATGAGTCCAGCTACATTAGCTTGTTTTATGTATGCTCCAATGACTTCTGTCGAAGTAGAAGAATCATTTTCTATTATGAAAAACATTCTCTATTCAGACGACTATCAATGAATGTTGAGAACTTAAAAAAACACCTTGTAGTTGTGTGCAATCAAGACGGAGAAAATTGAAATGCTCTTCCCAATGTAGATTTTAACATGTTGCCAGAAATTATAGATAAAAGTAAGCGACTTCCAAATGTGCCTTTTTTCGTTGTTTTTTTGCCTTTTTCATTTTTTGTGCCTATTTTTTACATTATAAATGCCTTTTTACCTGCCTATTTTAACGAAAATAAATGCCTGAACTTCCGGGCTCTACTCATTAGAGTTCTGCAGGGAGAGAGAGCATTTCGCTCGTGCGCCAAATAGTTCGGACGGACGACGCTAGATAGCGTACGGAATCGAGAGCTTCCGTGAAATTGAAACTTAAGTGAACATAGTCTTATCTCCATGTTAAAATGAAGTTTTGTCTGTCTTACCAATACACAGTGATTGTATGTGATTGTATGTGTATGTGTATGTATTGTATGAAAGTGAAACGGATGATTGTGGGCTGAAACTGCCATTACGGATATTTTACATATGTATCTACGACTATTGTCTCATTAAAATGATATTCCATTGTAAACGCTCGAGCGTGGGTGACTCGACCGAGTACGAGCAAGCGAAAGTAGTGCCGTGTAGTAATGTAACCGTGATACATAAAAAGGGGCTGAAATATTCTCGACCTGACCCCCCCTTCCAAAAACATGTAATGTTGTCCATGTCGCTGCAAAGAGTGTTATTTCATAGCGTGATGTGATGACTTAAAGGATCATGACACTATTTTCTCATTTGTTTTAAATCACTGAAGGAACAGTGGTGCACACGGTTCTGTTTCTGCAGGACAATGCTCCTCCACACAAGGCTGGAGATACACTGGCTCCTTTGAAGTATTTGGGGTTTCAGTGCATAGGTCACCCAGCTTTCACACAAGATCTTGCTCCGTCTGACTGCTACCTATTTCCTAACCTTAAAATACCTTGAAAGGAGAGAAATTGTGCAAGGTTTTCGAGGTAATATCCAGCAACAGAGCAATGTTTTTGCAGAACAGAGAATATAATTCCTTCTGGTAGGGTTAAATTGATTAATTGATTGATTTGTTTCGTTTTACTTCGCTTTCCTGCCACGATTGGTTGAAAGAGAAGATGAGTGATGATATGATGATATTTGATGAAGGGACACTCACACCCATGTCCAGGCCGGGATTCGAACCCTGTACCCCCACTGTGGTTACATACTCTGTCTCTAGGATTTCTGGAGCGAGCGAACTAAAGCAAGTCTCTGAGCAACAGGGGGCTCGACCAATGAACAACAGCGAGGGAACGGGATTGCGTAGAGGTAGGAAACGACTCCAGTTACCAGCCTCTGCAGCAGCGTGCACTGTTTCGTTCCATTTAGGTATGCGAGAGATTCCCGTGATAGAGTATAGGGTTAAAGAAACTTGAGGCAGATGTGCCAAATGTATCGAACTTGAAGATAACACGTGAAACAGCAAGGACATTTCATAGTTCTGTATCATTCCCCTATTGGCCAGGGCAAGTGCTTTGCTGGAGCCTCTTGAATTGTATAGTTAGCAGGAGAGGTGCGGAATGGTACTTACGCATCCCTTAATTTTCTGCCGCACCACCTTTTAAAACCTGTGTTGAACCGAAAAATATAACTCTTGCAATGAAAGACAATGAAAGAATGTATTGCAACGGTTCAAAAGTGTTTGTTTTTTAAGGCAATTTTATTTTGTACGGTATGCGCCAAAATATACAACACTGAAACTCGCGCATCTCGAACACGTGGTTGAGTTTGTCGACGGGGCATAGCTCCAGCTGCACGTGTTCGCAGTAGTGAACAGGAAGTTGTGTTGTGCAGTTGTTGTTGGAAATGGGTCTCTCGACGGAGGAAAAATTATTCATAGTTGAGCATTATTTCCGCTCATACGGAAGCGGTCGTGAAGGAGGCCCGAGTTTGAAAAAGGTGACTGCTCTATATGCAACCCAAATGACAATCGTCCACTCCACATGCCCTAACCTAACCTAACCTTAGGTTTCCTGACAGTTATGCAACCCAAAAGGCACGATTGTTATTTGGGTTGCATATAGATCAGTCACTATATTGTAACATGTCTTATACTTTTGTTCATCTTTTCATTTCAGATCTGTATATTTTGGGGCATACTGTATATCACTGCAGAGTTCAATAAGACTGTCATCATGTCATATATGATATTTGCCACATATAATTTCATTTTACAGCAATTCATGCTAATTCTTACAAGAGCGTTGCAGGAACATCATAATTTCAGCCTGAAGATTTTTTTTTCAGAGAGCAACACTATTTAGGGGGAAAATGAGTCCAGTTTCATTAAGTTATAATCATAGATGCCTACTAAAAGATGATTGGTATTTGATGTAATGACTGAAGCTTGTTTTATGTTTTCTTCATTTTCAACCTCGCACCCCCCAAAACTACATTTAACACGCCATCAGCAGCCCTATACTCAGAGAACTAAATGCATCATATCGATTTATACACCAGAATGCATCGATTGATGTGCTAAAGTGTATTTTATGGCATCTTCGAAGAATCAGATTAACATTTCAAGCATTTGGATGTATTTTTATATGTCGTGAAACACCGAAGTGCATCATTTGATTCAAGTAAGGATTTCTATCAGTCGAGATGCATTTTAATGTTCCTTGATGCATCTTCCTGCATATTTTTGCATGATGCACTTAAACGTTTGTCTGAGCTACAGGTATGATGTAGCATCATCGAAAAAGATGCAGGAAGGTGCATCAAAACGTATCAACTGAAGCATTAAAATGCATCTCGACTGAAATAAATCCTCACTTGAATCAAATGATGCACCGACTGCTACCTATTTCCTAACCTTACATGAAAGGAGATAAATTGTGCACAGTTTCCGAGGGAATATCCGGCAACAGAGCAGTGCTTTTGCAAAACAAACAATAGCATTCCTTCTGTTAGGGTTAAATTGAATAATTGTTTGATTTGGTTAATTTTACTTCGCTTTTCTGCCTATATTGGTTGAAGGAGAAGATAAGGATGAGTGATGATATCATGAATGTGAAGAGGGGACATATCATGTTGATTGACACAACAATTTCATTCATATTTTCGGATGATGCACTTGAACGTTTGGTCTGAGCTAAAGACTTCATGAAGCTAAGATCAAACGTTTAAATGCATCATCGAAAGAGATGCAGAAAGGTGCATCAAAACGCATCAACTGATGCATTAAAGTGCATCTCGACTGAAAAAATCCTCACTATGCATCAATGCACTTTGGTGTTTCTTCCACGATGTACAAAAATGCCCCAAAATTCATCAAATGTGAATTCTTCGCAGAAGCCATAAAACATACTTAAGTGAATCAAACGATGCATTCTGGTTCTTAAATCGATATGATGCATTTAGTTTTCTGTGCGTATATGATTAATCCTAGCGTTGCCGTTAATAGTTAGATTTACATGAAACAACAGAACGTTGAAGCAAAGCATCGTAAGTGACTTAACCACATTGTAAGCTTCAGAGGGCAAATACAGGATTATCGTATTCGAAGGTTGATAATCCTTTCCCTGCAAGGAAAACCCAATTAATTCATCCCAGGACAAAGGTTGAAGATATATGGTCACCCGTGAACCTCAAATGCGGCCACGTGCCTTCCCGGGCAATAGTTGTGGATTACCGTGAGCCAGGAAGCGCCAAGACCAGTGTTGCAATCTGTAATTTGAGATGACATTTGACTCGCGGTTGTTAATTCTCGGTTTCCAGGCCAATCCCTAGGAGCCATGAATCACCAATGTTTTTAGATAGGATCCCGATAGCTGTTAATTATCCAATAGACTTGGGTTAAACCTTACAAATGGATTTTCAGATTTAATTTCGTAAGAATTGGTGTTTACTCAGACATTTTTGCTTCAGTGACTCTGAAGAAAAAACAGCAGTTGAGGCATGGCACGAATAGTGGTCCTACACCATGTAAAGAACGAAAGAATTAATCTTAAGAATCATTAGTGTTTTTAATTGCCTTGAGGCTTAAATGTTTGTCAATGCATATAATTTGTACATTTCACCAGCTGAAATTATGATGTGAGAATGTTTATTGTGAAATTGTGAAAAATCCTGATGTGATGGGGAAAAATGGATCTTATTTGCGTGATCAGCATTCAAAATACTTCCAGAAATAAATATTCGTTTGGAAAGATCCGAACTTTTTCTCAAAATGTCGACCAGTGTAATTAAAATCGGTAGCCCATACGTTTCACAGACAAATTAATTCAAATCTTTGCTATATTTTTAAAGCGTCACACATGTAACCCGTTTCGTTAATGTTTTTTCATTCATTCAGGATATGTCATTACACTCAAGTTCTTTCATTTGTTAGCAGACACCACAAAGTACTCTGCAATGCCCCACTAAAGCGTCTCCTCATACGAACAAGCAATAGCTCACCTCCGTGGTGGAGTGGTTAGAACAGCGTGCTACGACGACAGGGGTCCCGGGTTCGAATCTCGGCCTGGGCATGGAGGTTATTTGTGTGTAGCTTCATCAGCTTCGTCATATCATGACTCATTCTCATCGTCGCGATTAGCCGAAAGTGGAAGAAAAGCGACGCTAGATAACTAAAAATTACAATACAATACTATTGAAACAGTTTTCTTGCAGGCAAACGGGATTGAGTCGTCTGCGTATAGTTATGTCAGTCAATAGAATGGATACCATTTCAACTTTCCTCTAGTCTTGGAAAGATCAATTAAATTAGAAATTTTGTGAAGGTGATTGTTGATCTTCTGTCACGTACTTTCAGTTTCTTATTTTATGTCGCTTTCTACATCGTGTAGCAGAAATGACGCATAATGTTCAGCAAATATTTTTGATTGATTGATTGAATAGGTGTTTCAAGTCCACTTTATGCACAGTAAGGCTAATCGGGACTGGACCTACAGTTTGAAGTGTGATCCGAACCACTATGTGCTTCCACTGAGTATCGAACCTGGAACCTCTAGATTACAAGGCGAGTTGACTAAATGTTGATCGTACAGACAGAATCATATATTCAAGCCTTATACAAGATTCGAACCTGGAAACTCAGTCTTCCGCAAGACCATCACGCTGGCCATATATCTTTATCAGATGTAGCTTTCCACATAAATTGCTAATCAATAATCTGTTAAACAAATGTTTAATGATCCTGACAACCACTGTCAGATTCATTACATTTCCTAATTAGCGTCGGTTTTCTGCGACTTTTGGCTAGTCGCGACGATGAGAATGGGTGATATGATGAAATTGACGATCGGACACTCACAATGAACACCAATGCGCAGACCGGGATTCGAAATTGGAAGCGCTGCGCTAACCACTCTGCCACTCTGCAATTCTCGTTTGTATAATCACCCGTACACAATGAAGAAACTTCTCTTGCATATTTTATTGAAACCTTGATGCTCTTTTGTCTTGTTAGCTTTGCAATATTGATTCGCAAGTTCGTGTTTGAGAAGTTATATACATTTACGTCATGTGGCATTCGTCTATTGACTTTTAAAATATCTTCCAACAAACTACCCACATGAAGACATGCACTCTCTGTAAGTTAAGAAATTCACAAAATTTGTTAATTTATTCAGCGTTTGGACCTCTGACCTTGCGGTACATTCCAATGTATTGAAGATCAGACGGCAGTAAAACCTCATGCTCAAATGGTGCCTGTACACACCTGTTCATATAAAGTGATACATTTTGTAAGTTTATACAGTTGATGTTTGTGCCACTTTACCTGAACAGGAGTGTACATAATACATTTACAATCGTCCATGCAAATCGTACAGGCTATGGTACAGTCTATGTCGGGAATCTCTGGACCAAGCGAACGAAAACATGTCTCTGCGCAAGTAGTGACTCGACCATTAAACCCGTGAGAGGGGAAATGAGTGCCTGGGAGGAAAATACCGCTGCAGCTACCAGGCGTTTGCAGCAGAGCGCACTGATGTGTTCCGCCAAATCGTTCTCTCCCCTTCTCTACCGTTGTGCATGGCCTTGTTACACAGATTCCAGGTGCAGTGATTGATTTACTTTGTTGTGTTTTTTTTGGCCAATGAATGGAAATACGGGTAAGATGAAGAGAATGAAATGTCAAATGCAAACCCACAAGGACAGCACACAACACAAGAACCACGGTGGATTGTACTGGCTGAGTCCAGACGCCATGGCCTCGCTAGCCTGCAAAATACAGTCCAGGGTACGCTACGAGTGAGGGAGGTTGACGTTTGGTTCTCTTCCCAAAGGGTCACCCCAAACACCCCCGCTAGACTGCATCCAGCGTCCTTCATAAAAACAGCCCTCCATCTGCTGCTGGCTTCAGTCTTCTGATAAAAATAAAATTCTTTCTTTCCCGAACCATCAAGAAGCCCCTATCACGTCGGCAGTGCTTGTAAGGTCCATATTTCTTCCTTTATAGACCTCGTAAAGAAGGCTTGTCGCCCAACAGAGGGTGCATTAGAAACGCTTTCCAGGAGCGTATATTTTCAAACGTTTGTAGAATCGTTACAGACGCTGTACCGGAAAGAACCCATTGATTAACATTGTCATAACGGCGTTATTCCTAGCCTTAGACATTTGATACATCAAGTAACAAGTTTTCCCAGAACGAAGTAACGCAAGTCATTCTTTCAGTCATCGAAGTTTAGCATGGCAGGGTGTAAGTGTAAAACAGAAAATAATATGGTGTAATATCTCTGTTTTAAGTTATGAACCGACGTTATATAAAGTAAACAATATTATTTTTCCAGAGGTTTTTTTATTGCAGCAAATAAATTACATGTAAAAAGCTTTAAAATACCGAAAACAGGAAACAAATGCAAAAGCATTGTGAAAGAAATCTTCTCTGTTTATTTAAGTATATGATTAGGTATCAAAGTATTTATGTTAGTACCATTAATATTGTAATTGCATAGCTTCGTCTTATCCAAACACACACACACACACACACACACACACACATACACACACACTATAAAATATATTTGCAATGGGAGATGAGAGAATTGCGTAAGTTTTGTACGAATTTTTTTGTTTTCACGTGTTGTTGATTATGGTATTCATATGAATGCCATTATTAGCATCTTCTAAATGTAAGAAAAACATTGCTTTAATATGGGAGTTGTACACACATGCAATTATACATATAAGTCGTCTTACTCAAAATATATTAACTCCACCTGTTCTGAACGGATGAACATAGTACTTTCGTAGTAAACTTTTTTTATATAAATAACATTTGAAGCAAGGTATACAATATTAGCTTACAAGGTAGAAATATGTACGACACTTCAAACAGGACAAATAGGGGAAATATAAAATATTTTTATTCTAAGTATTGTTGGGAGGATTGCACGATTTTTTAAAAAAGGAAACGAAGTGCTGGTGTTTCTTAATTATTTCCATAACACACACATTATTGAGTTAGTGTGTTTTTTTGTTTGAAGTCCACTTTATGCACAGAAAGGATAACGCCATCTGTTATTATTTATTCCTGCTTCTCGTCTGGTTTGATTTTTGTTAGCGTAGTTTCCTGTTTTTCTGCCACTCTTGGAAAGTCGCGACGATGAGATTGAGTGAGATATGGTGAAATTGATGAAGTGGCACTCACGAAGATCACCCATGTCCAGTCTGGGTTTCGCACCATGGACCCCTGGTGTCATAGCGCACCGTGGTAACCACTCCGCCACGGAAACCGGAGATTCTCGTTTGTATAATCTCCAGCAAAGAATGAAGGAACTTTTCGTAAATAATTTATTGAAACCTTGATGTTCTTTCGTCTTGCTACTCTTGTAATATTGATCTGTAAGTTGGTGTTTGAGAAGTAATATTATATGTTGTCATGTGACACTTGTCCATTAATTTCTTTGAATATCTTGCAACAAATTGCCTGCGAGGAAAGAACAACATTGGTTCAGCGTTCAGCGTTTGGACTTTTGCCCTTGTTTACGATAAATTCTAACGTATTGAAGATCAGAAAACAGCAAAACTTCCTGTTCAGGTGGTGCATGTACAGTCACAGGCAATAGAAATGGAACACCTAGATTTTGAAATACTCGCTTTCCTGCAAGGCGTTATGTGCGTTGCCTAACTTTACGGCGTTGGTAGAAATTGCCAGTAAAAAAATTATCTTACAATCCACTTATCTCCGTAGAGTTAGGCAACACACAACACCTTGCAGGGAAGTGAGTATTTCAGGATATAGGAGTCCCGCTTTTATTGCCGATGACAGTACATTCCTGTTCACAAAGTGCCAGATTTTATAAGGTTATACAGTTGCACTGTATACGTGCCACTTTATCTGAAAAGGAGTGTACGTAGTCCATTTACAATCCTCCATTTGAATCGTATGGACTACTTATACTCTGTCCCGGGAATCTTTGGAGGAACCGAACGAAAACAAGTTCTATGCATGTAGTTGATTGGTTCGGAGTGAAGGATATGGTAATGTGGATTAATATACGTTGCACGAGATAAAAACCAGACGCTGAACAATTAACATATTTAATATAAACTGGACGTTATGTCCGAAACATTCAAATACATTGAACCATGAAAAAGCAAGAATTACGCAGAATACATCTGCTTATTATTCCTCTTCTTCTGGCCGTGAAGACCATACCTTGTAGCCATACGCTTAATACCTGGCCCGTATCATCCCTCCAGGTGTCCCATTAAAAAAAAATCAGGTATGCTGATGACCGTATCGATGTGGTGGGCGGCGAATCCTGGTAGACCCTCTCGGAGACGAGTGAGGTGTGCTAGGACCTGGTCCTGGGTATCCGGCTCTGCCTGGGGTAGGTTTTGGTACTGTTCCATCGGGGTTTGTTGAATTTCTATTTGGTATTGTAACGTTGAAGTCGTCGTCATCTGCAGTGTCACGTGAAACACGTCTCTTCAACCACCTGGGATGTACCACTCGTTTGATTCCATCTTCCAATATTATCTCGTAGAGGATACTATCCCCAATTCGACGAATGACAACTCCTGGGATGTAATTTGGTGTACCGTGCTTAGGTGATTGAACCCAAACTGCTGAGTTGATGGCGAAAGTACCATATCTCGATGAAGAGTCGTTCTGAAACTTTGCTGACTTCCTCGGCTTGAACGGAGATTCACCCGACAGAGGCACATTGTTTGATTCCCACCAAAATCTGGGTTGGTGTTTCAAGACCGAAAGTTCTGGTAGGCTTCCTTTTCCACCCAGTCGCGTGTTCCGAAGGATGAAAAGAAGGTTGGCGATCCCCATATCAAGTTCAAGCGTGCTCAGATTCGGTTTGTCAGTTATAAGCTTGACAAGAGCGGTTTTGACAGTACGAACGTATCGTTCGGCTAAGCCGTTGCTAGGGCTGTGATAAGGCGGTGAAGTAACATGTTTGGTACCATTCTTAAGGCAGAAGTTACGAAATTCGAGAGAAGTGAATGTTGGGCCGTTGTCGGATACGAAAGTATTTGGTATTGTTTAATTTGAACCTACGTATTTTGTATGTCTTGTGCATGTATAGATAAGAAATCACACACAACAAACAAGGCTTACATCTATGGTGCAGTCGTACAGGATATTCTTGGTGATTCTTCGTAAGAAGTATGGATGAAGACGTCACGAGGAGTACGCGACGATCATCATTCCAGCATAGGTTTATGCAAGGAGAAATTGTGTCGGCTTGATCAATTTCTACGTTAAGAACCAAGATTACACGGTTTGTGTATTATTTACAATAATTGTACAAGGCAAATTCAAATCAGTGTGATACGGATTGTGTTTACGATATGGTGATATTTAGTTGACCACAATTATCAATGTGTTCGGTTTCAATTTATTCTGTGAGTTCCGGCCAGATTCGGAAGAAATAGAAGATTATTTAACGAGGTTTGAACAGTCTTGTTTGGCTCATGATGTTAATGAAGCCAGAAAGGTACCCATACTGATTGCAGTTATAGGACCTGAAACATTCCAAGTGCTGAAGACTATCCTAGCACCTGAACCAGTCGAACGGCAAACGTATTCGACCCTCAAGGACAATCTGCTTAAACATTATGGGCAGATAATAAACAAATATGTGGAACGTTTCAAGTTCAGGCAATGCAAGCAGGAAAGTGGTGAGAATGCAACACGATTTATGGTACGTGTTAAGGAACAAGCACTAAAATGTAGTTTTGGCCAGTACTTACAGGAAGCCATTGTAGAGCAAATAATTGTAGGCGTTCGGTCTGACGCCATTAGAAAGAAATTACTGTCTGAACCTACATAGTGAACAAAGCATACATAATGAATTTCATGGTTTGTCTTTATTGCACGTCGAAGTAAGTGATTCTCATCCGCCAGAAGATAATACTTGCACTATTTCATCAAGCACAGACAATTCACAAGTGGAAGATGCAACACTCACTCGTTCAAAAGCAAGGAGTGTTAGTTTCAAGCCAAGAGCACAAGCTATAGATGGCACTAATGTTCTTGTGTCAGCAGAACCGTGCGTAGTTGATTTGTGTATTGATAAGCGAATTGTACAATGTGAACTAGATACTGGATCTACAGTTACTTTGTTTAATAACAAGTCTTTCAAACAATTGTTTCCACATAGGCGAACACAAACTTCACTAACGTTACGAGGCGTGAATAATGATAAGTTAAAGTTGAAAGGTCAAACCTTGGTGGATTTATCATTGAATGATGTATTGTATAAATTGCCGGTTATATTGTGTGAAGAAGAACTGCGTTATCCGTTGATTGGACGTTCATGGCTGGACAGTATTCATCCGGGTTGGAGAAAACTGTTAACACATTGTAACACATTGTTCACAAATATGGGGTCTGACCGAAATGATAAAGCAGATATTAATACTAAAATACCGGAAAGTGAAGGTTTGAGAGCACAGCTGAAGAAGAAACTTGACCAGCAAGGAAAGGAGAAGAAAGAAGAGCATCTGAGGAAGTTGGCTCAGAAGGCGAGAGAAGAGAGAGCGGTTTTGACAGTACGAACGTATCGTTCGGCTAAGCCGCTGCTAGGGCTGTGATAAGGCGGTGAAGTAACATGTTTGATACCATTCTTAAGGCAGAAGTTACGAAATTCGAGAGAAGTGAACGTTGGGCCGTTGTCGGATACGATAGTATTTGGTATCCCTAGCGTGATGCAAGATTGCATAAGCCAGCGGATTGTTTCCTTTGTGTCCAATGTGTGTACAGGCCATACTTCTGTCCACTTGCTGAAGGCTTCTACTATCAGTAGAAACGTACGCCCTGCAAAGAAAAAATGGTCTATATGCCATCTCTCGTTCACGTACGAAGCGAGAGGCCATGAAGAATCGGGTCCGTTGCGGACCTTAGGAGCATTAGCTCGGCATGTATTGCAGCTCGCTACAAAATCCGTAATCTCTGCTGACATGCCTGGCCACCAAAATCTGGAAAGACACAACTCTTTCATACGAGTTGAACCTATGTGTCCATCGTGTAAAGCTCTAAGAACTTCATTCCGTTTAACTGTGGGAATGATAAGTCTACCCGACCACATGAGCGTTCCCTGCTCGTACGTAAGATGAGCTCTTCTTTCGAAGAAAGGTGCGAGCTTCTTCCGTTCAGTAGACGTGTCGAGTTGATCTGGCCAACCATTTACTACATAGGACACAACTAATGAGAGCAGTGGGTCTTCTGAAGTGGCGTTCTGTATTGAGTCTCGAGAAAGAGGAGCTACAGCGTCTTCAATGGACCCGAAAAATGCATGAAGTTCTTCTTCCCCAGCTGGTATTGTGTCACGTGTTTGCGTAGGCAACCTGCTTAGCATGTCAGCTACTTCTACCTTGCTGGAATGAATTATATTAAATTGGTATGAAGATAAAAGTAGAGCCCATCTCATCAATCTATTGGATGAATGGTTTGAAATGGCTCGATCCGGAGAAAATATAACTTTACAGCACGTGCGTCTGTAACAATCTCGAACTTGGATCCGAGTAAAAATTTGTGGAATCGCTTGATTCCGTGAACTATGGCTAGAGCTTCTCTCTCTACCTGGGAGTATCTCCGCTCCGTCTCACTGAAGGTGGTAGAAGAGCAGGCGATGGTCTGTAGACCGCTTTCAACTCGATGACACAATTGCGCGCCACAGCCGAAAGGAGAGCCATCAGTGATAAGTACAACTGGCTTTGTTGGGTCGAAAGGCACAATAGGATTTACCTGTCGAAGTTCCGTCATGATGCTGTCGAACTCGTGTTGACAGTTATCGTCCCAGTTCCAAGAGACGTTTTTCTTGAGTAAACAAAGCAAGAAGTGAAGTTTCGAAGCTAAGTTCGGTACAAACTTTCGATGAAAGTTGATCATCCCGATGAAGGAACGTAATTGTGATTTGTCTTGAGGTGGTGGAGAATTTAGGACGGCCTCCAAGTTCTTGTCTGACGGCCGTATACCAGTGACGTCAATCTTGTATCCTAGGTACTCGATAGATGAGGTTAGGAATTGGTTTTTGCTGGCGCTCGCTTTGACATTGTGTTTGGCCAGACGATTCAGGACATCACACGTGCGTGTGAAGCATTCTTGCAATGTTTCAACTCCGACGATGACGTCATCAAAGTAGAAAGAAACTCCGGGTATGTCATTTAGGATCTTCGCTAGGACAATTTGAAACAAATCTCCACTTATGTTTATGCCAAAAGGTAGTCTGTGAGGTTTATATAATCCCCAAGGTGTGTTGACGACAGTGATGCGTTTTGCAGCTTCAGAAAGTTCCAACTGTCCGTAAGCCATTTGAAGGTCAATTATCGTAAAGTATTTACACCTGGCCAACTTAGAGAAAATATCCTCGACTCTAGCAATGGGAAACTTGACGTTTTCAGTCATTTTATTCACCGTTCCTGAGAAGTCAGTGCAGAGACGAAGTGAGCCATCTTTCTTGGTAACGACGACAAGTGGTGAGGCCCAATCAGAATATTCGACCGGTTCCCATAACCCTACTTTCACTAGATTTTGAATAGAATCCTGAACACGGTCTCGAATACCGTAAGGAACTTCGTAATGTCTACGAAATATCGGTGCAGAGTTGGATCTCAGTGGTATATCGACCAAATAAGGTGCAATTGGCTTGGACAAATCACCATCAAAGATTTTATCGTATCTAGAAGAAATTTCTCGCCTTAGGTCGTCGGCACCAGCGTTAGTAATAGTACCTTGTACTGTGTTAGTTGAAAGAACACTGGCTGTAACTAATAATCGCCTCCAAGATGGTTGAATAATGTCCAACCATGTACGACCGATCAATGGATATAAAAGTTTCTCCTGACAGAGAAAGACAGGTAAAGTATAATCTCTATTGTCTAAGTATAGTTTGACGGATGTTTGTGCTGTAACACGTACATATCCTTCGTTTACACCTCGTAATCGTAGGCTAGAATTACATTTAACATAGTGTGGAAACAACTGATCAAAATACTTCTCGTTGAAAAGAGTAACAGCAGACCCAGTATCTACTTCACATTTAACAATACACTTATTGATTTGGAGATTTATTATGAAGCTGTCCGAACTGATTTGGTGCTTCAAAATGTGTTGAGTAGAAGTAACCAGTGTGGAATGATGACTGAGTGCATCAGTGTTGAGATGGTTGAAGCTGAACGTAGACAACTCATCGGATGTAGTGCTCCCTGAGGTTCAACTGCACGTTCTATGCCCGGCTCTATATTTCTGCTTCTTTCTGCAACGCATATTCCAATGGCCTTGTCGTTTGCAGTAGCTACAGATTGCGTTTCTTGCCGGACATAGACCTTGTGGGTGATTCTTTGTGCAGTTGCCGCACTGGGAGTGAGGATTTTGCTTGGTAGCAGTTGAGTTCTGAGGTTGATTGCGGCTGTTCTGCTTCATTTCTCCCGGGTGTGAACTCGTCGAAGGGTCTGTGTGGCGATCTGGATTCATCCGCGTCAAATTTCTTGAGCTGGTGGCAAAAGTCACAGAATCTGCATTGTACTTATTTGAGAATAATTTAACTTCTCGTTCTAATAACTCACAATGCAAAGCAATTTCTTGACATTTAGCAAAGGAAAGATCACTTTCAGATAATAATCTTTTCCGAACAGAATCTGAATGTATACCAACGATGAATTGTTCAACAAGTGCCTCATCTAAATACTGCTCATACACACATTTGGCTGCTTGTTGTTTGATTCTCACTACGAATTGAGCAACTGATTCTCCTTGAGACTGAAGACATTTTCGAAACTTGAACCTTTCTGTAAACTTGTTGGTTTTGGGCCTGAAGTGCTGAACCATTTTGTCGTGAATGACAGCATATGTTAGATTACATGGCATTTCAGGAGCCGTAATATTGCCAAGTACTTGGAAAGCCTTAGGACCAATGACTGCTAATAGAACTGCTGCTTTTCTTTCATTTGCCACATTCTGGGCGAGACAGAGTTGATCAAAACGCATGAAATAACTCTCGATATTTTCATTTTCTTCAGCAAATTCGCTGAATGTAATGTTGAGAGCCATGTTATCGAAACTTCAAATTACATTAACTGATAGAAATAACTGGAAAATATAAAAGTTACGATGTGCAACTGAAACTTGCTTTCGCTTAAGCGTGAACAAAATTAGCAAACTGAATGTTACCTGTAAAACACCGTCTTGTTGATTTGCTACATGAAATCGTACTTGTCACTATCCCGTGCCGATAAAGTCATAAAGTTATCCTGACGATATGATTAGAATCCTTCAAATCTTCTATTCACTGTCAATCCTCTGTTCACTGTCCGCAGCGCCAAATTGATAGGTTCGGAGTGAAAGACATGGTAATGTGGATTAATATACGTTGCACGAGATAAAAACCAGACGCTGAACAATTAACATATTTAATATAAACTGGACGTTATGTCCGAAACATTCAAATACATTGAACCATGAAAAAGCAAGAATTACACAGAATACATCTGCTTATTATTCCTCTTCTTCTGACCGTGAAGACCATACCTTGTAGCCATACGCTTAATACCTGGACCGTATCAGTAGTGATTCGAGAAGGCTCGACCAATGAACCCGTGAGAGGGGAAGTGAGTGCATGGAGGGGAAAACGTAGCTATATATACCAGCCATTTGCAGCAGCGAGCACTACTTTGCTCCGCCAACTCGCTCCCTCCGTTTCTTTACCGTCATGCGTGGCATTACTCCACAGATTCCAGGGAGAGTGTGTAGTCTATGCTATCGATCGATTGATTTAGTTTGTTGTACTTCGCTTTTCTGCCACTTTTGGCCAAAACTGCAATCGCAAATACACAAGTACAGCATACAACATGAGCTCAAAGGAGGGCTATAATGGACGTGAGTCCTGACGAATGAGGGAGGTTGATATTTAGGTCTCTTTGCAAAGATTCACCCTCTACACTAGACTATCAACCAGCGCCCTTCATAAGAATAGCCCTCCATCTGCTGCTGGCTTCTGTTTTCTGATAGAAATAAAATTCTTCCATACCCGAAGTAACAAGAAGCCACAATCACGTCGGCGGCGCTAGTAAGGTCCATATTTCTTCCTTTACTGATTTCGTGAAGAAGGCTTGTCGCCCAATAGAGGGTGCATAAAAGACGCTTTCTCCAGAACGTAGATTTTCCAACGTTCATGGACGAACCGTCACAGAAGCAGTTCCGGAGAGATCCCATTGATTAACATTGTCATAACGGCGTAACGCCGTTATTCGCAGCATAGAAAATCGTGTAACAAGTTTCCCTAGAAAGAAGTACCAGAAGAAGTCATCCTTTGAGTCATCAAACTTTGTCATTGCAAGGTGTAAGTACAAATTGGTATAATAATATGGTGCAACGTATCTTTATCAAGTTATATGGAAGTTATTTCACACTACATGGAACTGCTTAATCAAACATATTTGAAACAATATCATTTGTTTAAGAAGTTTTGTTTATTGCATTTACTGTAATACTTTGCACGTAAAAAGCTTTCCAATTCCGAAAACTGGGAACAAATGCACAAAGGCATTGTGAAAGAAATGTTCTGTGTTCATTTGGGTGTATGATTGGGATTTCGTATCAAAGTGTGTGTGTTAATAATATTTAATAACTTCGTTTGATTCATAAGAAAAATGATCGCGCGCGTGTGTGTGTACATACAAATACACTCACACATAATAAAATATATTGACAATGAGAGCATTACATAAGTTGAGTTCGAAATCTCTAGTATTCACGTAATGGGATTCTTGAAAAAGCCATTATTAACAATTTTTTGTTTTAAAAACATTGTTTCAATGTAGGAGGTATATACTCATAAAATTTATATTAAAGTGGTCTGACTAAAATATATTGAAATTTCTTACCCTGAACGCTTGAAAACAGTAATTTCTTGTAATATAATATTTGAAGCTAATTATACAATATTGACTTACATTGTTTTTAATTTGTACATTTCACACAGGACAAACAGAGAAAAAATATTATTCCAAACATTATGGGCAGTATTGCACGAACTTATATAAAGACATACAAAGTGCTGGTTTCTCTTAATTATCATATCTATATCACACAGACACACATTATTGAGTTTTTCTCCAAGTCCACTTTATGCATAGAAAGGCTAATCGGCACTGCCCCAACATATTAAAGGGAGATCCAAACCAGTGTGAAATGTGCCTCTACCGGGCAGTGAACCGATACCGCTGGATTACAAGACCATAGAACTACAGCTACTCCATCGGGGAGACCCAGGGAGCGATAAAGAATAAAACAATAGACAGAAGGGGAGAATGGACCAAAACAGAACAGAACAGAAACAAGGAAAAAAGGAGGGAGAGAATTTAAGAGATGTAGAAAGAAAATAAATTATACAAACAGAGAATATACATGTGAATGTGTGTGTGTGTGTGTGTGTGTGTAAGAGAGAGAGAGAGAGAGAGAGAGAGAGAGAGAGAGAGAGAGAGAGAGAGAGAGGAAATCAGAAAATCTGATAGAAAACATGTAAAAGGAAATTATTAAAAGAGATGATGCCGCCTCCATGTTGTAGTGGTCAGCGTAACGCGCTACGAATCCCAAGGTCCCAGGCAGTGATGTGCCGTAGATTATACGTTTACGTCTACATGCGTTGTCTACACGTAATCTACGCGTAGATTACATTGGGTTGTAGTTTACACAGACTACGTAGACAATCTAAAGTACATAAAAAATAATTTTCATGGGTTTCATGAAAGGAAAGTGACATTTATAACTATATTGGTTCCTAACGAAATGAAAAGAATCCTACTTACAACAAAATTTCTCTTCTCTTCTATCATCAACTATGGAAGAATATAAATAGTATGCAAAAAAGACAACAGATGGCAGTCGTGAGGCAAGAGTGGTCCTTTCCCCATAAAACACTAGAATATTTCCTATCTTAGGTTTCTTCCTAGGTGAGAAATTGTTCAAATTTGGAAGAAAGAGTATGGAAAGTTCCCTTCACACATCAGCAACTGATATGCAGTATAATTTTCTTTTAATTCCACGGCGCCCTTTGCTAAGTTATCACCTTTCTCCATGTTGTTTACATAGATTACATAATCTACGTGTATAACATAGTCTACGTGTAGAATGTAGACTATCGTTGTTTACGCGTAGACGCACATCACTGGTTCCAATATCGAAGCCAGGTCAGGCATGGATGTCCAACCTCCATTTCACAAATTCATCCTCATCGTCGCAATTAACCAAGAGGTAGAAAAGAGATGTAAAATAACACAAATAAAAGGAAGGAAGTAAGCATGAACTAAAACTGAGAATGGAAGATGGGCAACTACAAAAGAAGAGGAAAGTTACAAAATGTTGCAAATAAAATGAAGAAGGGAAGAATAAATAAAGAGGTATTATGTTCTTAATTCTGAGGGATTAGGTAAACCCCTTTGACCATATAAAAGTCCACGTAACACATATACTGGAGAAGACCTACAACCGCCATCCCACTGTAAGAATAAAGGCCAACTGGAATGATTGATCACAGGACCAATTCCAAAACCATAAATGACTTTGCGAAAGATAGAAAATAAAGACTTCTAGTCGAAAAGGAAGAGAAATGTCAAGGAGATAAGAGGAAACAAAGAAGAATGATGCTCTGTGGAAAGAGGAACCCACCCCGTGGAAGGGGGGAGTGGTTGGGCAGAAGATACTCTGAGGTTGATTGAATTATGTTAGTTTACTTCGTTTTCTGCCAAGTTTGTCTGATCGCCATGATGAGTGATGGTATGATGAAGAAACACACCAACAACGAACACTCATGCCCATGCCAGGATTCGAGCCCAGGATCCATGGCTTCGTAACGTGCTGTGCTAATCACGATGGTCGGCGAAATGTTGAAATGTGACAACCAATGCTATGCTAAAGTGCGCGTCAAATCTCCTGCATATGGCCTTGAGCGGCTGAACAGTGAACAGCACCAGCGAATCACAGACGTGCGGCGTTGCCTAGTTCCTTGACAAGGCATTTCGCTCAACCACGCTCTCTCTTTTCCGTGTGAGATTTTGACATGGCACCGCTACAGTGCGCTACAGTGCGCTGCTATTCGCTATTGCCATATGCATATACTCTAAAGGTAGAACTTAACGTACAATTGTAGAGTTGCAATATTATGGTCCAAAGTAACGGCATTGTTTACATTCAATTCTCAGAAGTATTCAAATAGCACCGTGTTCCGCAAACCAACAATGTTTTCAAATTTCCTTAGTTTTCTTACACCAGCAGCCGGCCTCCGTGGCGGAGTGGGTAGCACAGCGCGCTACGAAGCGAAGGGTCCCGGGTTCGAATCCCGGCCTGGGCATAGGCGTTTGTGAGTGTATCTTCGTCAATTTCATCATATCATCACTCATCCTTCAGGCAACCTCGTCGACTACAAAAAAATCATACTGGATGCTCCACACCACATTATTCATGGTTTAACTCACTTTCAGATTCGTGGTGCCCTTGTCACATTCTACTGGATTCAGAATGTATCCCGTCGTCTTATCAGCAGAACCTAACAAGGCAGCAAAATACAAATTTCCGGATCGTAATGCCCAAAAGAGGAAAGCTCCTCTCTTCTCTCCGTTTGCCTCGGGGAGGAGTAATCCTTTCGCGAGTTGCCTCATCTGATCAAAAGCTTTAGTCAAGTCGCTTCTCTTGGAGCGTCAATGCAGCATCACTCTATAAAGCTTAGAGGATCATCCAGTGATTCCGTTGATTCTCCCCTTTTTCTTCTCATTATCCTTTGACACATCTTCTATGTACCGTCGACGAAGGGGAGGATCGATTTTTGAAATTACTGAAACGCCGAATTCAAACAGATGTTTTGGTGATTATGAGTTCTGAAATTTCGTACTTCGAATTATCAGTCGGCGTTTATCATTTTTAATGAGATATGAATTAAGTAACATAAAGGAACAATAATTTGGAAAACGCATGGTATTCGGGGGGGAGGTAGATTTGCTTGAAGAGAAGTTGGAGCAACGTTGATGGCTTGTCGTCACAAATTGCTTATGAGTAGTAGTCAGTAGTATGTAATAACGAGAGAGAATGTCTAATTGAGACTGGCCCTACAGTTTAAAGTGTGACCCGAACCACTATGTGCCTCCACCGGGTATCAAACCAGAGACTCCTTCGTTACAAGTCGACGATGTTACGAAGCTCTGTGCGGTTGACATGTGTACAGTAAAGTGCCATTGTTAGATTAACTGAAAACATGTTTAAATTCTATAACGTCCATCCTATCCTTGCATCGTGTATTACCTTTTCATTTTTTACCATTACCTGGCCTGGCTTTTCTGTCAAAGAGGTATATAAATTAATGGACAAAATGCAAAACTGTTTCAAACTTAATTATGCTTTCTGACGTACCTCTAGTACCTGGGGAAATCCCACAGCTTCTCCTGCGGTAAGCTCGAAGACTCAAACGGGTTACGATGAAACGCTCTCTGGATGTGGTGATAAGGGCTCGATTCAACCTTAACAAGATTTTTATTCCACGTTTAATAGTATGCAAACGACATTTCGAACTTAATTATTTTTATTTTCCTCTCAGGAGTTAAGCTCGTAGTTGGTTTTTGACATCTGTTTCCTAGTCGATGTCATACTTTGTCGAGAAAATGTCTTTCTTGATTCTTAATCGCCATATCCAGCAGGTTACATAAAGGTTGATGATACATATAGGTTCTTCCGAGGTGTGTTGTCGCTGCGAGTAGGCCATGACGTTATTTATTACATAGGAGCAAAAAGTATTTTCCATCTAGGTACGATATCTGTGAACTCTTGTTTTCTTTTATGGGAGTATAAATAATCAATGTTTAAAGCTTAAAAACAGTTCAGTAGGATATTATCTATATTATCCTGCACTTATACTAGCACTACATTTCAGGAGAGTTCCTCTTTTGCATTTCAAGTGAATATTGTTACATTTTTCTGCTAGTAGCATCGTTCGCACGAAAGGCCTATGACGCTATCACTGCATTCAGTGACAGTCAATTTCTGCTGTTAAATAATAACGTATCTTTTAAACTGAAACTGATGTTCTACCAACTTCCCCTATCCCGTGTAGATTCGTCAACTGAAATTACTCTCTTCTTCTTCAGAGCATGACAGCAGCATGACAGTATGCGGGAAATGTTTGTAATTGTGAACACTAGATGGTGCACTTGTCCTGACTTAAAGTGTTTGCTTTATGCAGCTCTGCTTAACTTCATTTCGTCATATAACTTTGGAATACATGCACCATATTTTATCGTATATTTTAACTGTAATTAGTATCAATTGTGAAAGCGTGGGTGAATATATGTATTTGGGTACTAGTTAGATATAGCGGAAACACATTTAACTCGTTTATTTTGAAATACAATTCATTTCTACTTACCTCATACGCATAGCGGAATATTTTTCAACTTGGGATTAATTTTTTCCAATAAAAAAAGCGTTATTTTTAACATTATAAGTATTTATTGGTCGTTGCTAATTGGCGGCCAAATTTTGACTCACGTTGTCTATCGTCAGCTGATATGCAGTGTTTCCAAATTTATGAACCGATAAATGCCGCACAAACTATTCACAAAATGTTTTAAGCGAAAATTGATCCACAAACCATTCACGGAAGGTTAGGTTAGGTTCAGTTAGGTTAGGTTCAGTTAGGTTAGGCAAACATAGAAAATTAAATTGGAAAAAAAAATCCCGCTCACACGTCTTCTTGTAAAACTACCGCGTGGTTGCTAACCTGACGGGGTTACGTAATCGAACGTACGGAACATTTGATTCACGTAGTCGACGGTAATGGCGGCACGAGCTATCGTGCAACGGAGATACATGAATGTCGAAAAATACCTTATTTACAGGCCGAATAACTTGCACAATTCTAAAAAATACTTTTCCCAGCTTCAGAAAGTCCACAAGAACTACATTCCGTAAGTACTTCCTTGTCTTTTCTCCTATAAATTTCAAGAAATGTGTTTCCGCTATATCTAACTAGTACCTGTATTTGTTTAATAGCCTTCATTCCCTGCTGTGATATATTAAATATTCAAAACTTTTAATGAAACATGGATAATGAACATAATTAGAACTAGGCCCAATTGAAATTGAAATAAATGCATAACTGGTTACGTTAGGAGACGCAGGTTTAGGGATCTTGGCAATCAATTTTCGTGACTTGTCAACGCAGTGTGCGCTCTTAGACGGACGTTTTTTGAAGCTTTGTTTGAGACTTAATAGAGAATTGAAGGATTCCATAATGGAGATTGAAGGAATTTAAACAAATATATTCTACCCACACTTTCACAAATGATATCAATTGCAGTTAAGACATGTGAAAAAATATGGTTCAAATATATTTGAAGGATTATATGGCGAAGGGAAATGATATAGAGCTGTATAAAGTCAACACTTGAAATCAGGGCAAGTGCGACATCTAGTGTTCATAAATACAAACAGAGAGATAGAGAGAGAAGAGGGGATATATAGAGACAGGGGATAGAAATAGAGAGAAAAGTACTTCTTAAATTTTTGGATCCGAGGTAACATTTATATAAAAAATGGTCTATGAATAAAGGCTTGAACAAACAATGGGGACCAATTTCAAAGATTATGAAGGTTCAATAAAGCCATGGAAGTTTTGGGTCTACAGGTGGAAGAGGCGAACAGTGCGAGGATAATTAGGTTAATTAGACTCTTTTGTCATTCAAACCTCCAGCGATGATGCTTTGTTATGTACCGAGTAATGTGATTTTTTCAATAATGCGATTTGTGAAAAAAAAATAGAAGAGGGCCACTTGGAGGTACTGGCAGGGCATATATCCCTTGGAAAGAAGAGATGAAATGCTCTTGGCTACAGGCTGCTCTGAGTAATTGGAGTGGGCAAGGGACTTCTAGGAGGCAAACAACGTTCATCTGAACATAGTTTAGGCAAAATAAATAAATTGCATAAATGAAATCGCTGTATGTTTTGTGAGTTTTAAGCACTTTCTTTCTATTTCAGTACTTTTTGTCGCTTCTCTACCTCTTCGGTTAATCTCCACGTTGAGAATGCGTGGTGAACAAAAAAAAATGGATACCGAGAAATATAATGATACATCCATTCCTTAGTCATGGTTCGAACTTGGAACCTCTGGCTACAGCGCCTAGAATAACGTAGTGTGGAAAACGGCATGGTTCTGCACTCTGTGGCTGGTTCCACTCGAAAATGATCCGCTAGAGGCGCTGGTGTTGACCCCGGTGCTTGGTGTTCGACTGCTTATAATGGAAGTAAATGGAGTTTTCGCTACAACATCTGATTCTTTTACATGAAGCATTTCTATGAATGTGATAATTGCTATGATATTTGGTACAGTGGTCGCGAAGGTATTAACGAACATTCTAGACAGTCGACCACGTCCCTACGGTTCGAAAGGCTGCATTGATTTCCGACTGCTCGCTTTCAAGCGACATTTGTGGTTTGTCGCCTCAGTATGAAATATTTCTCAGGATACTTTTTATATTGTAATAAAATAGACAAATAAACTCTAGTACACAATCCAACACCTGACGTCCGGAATCACTTTCTTCTTGTGTTACGCATGCTATTTATTTATTAATTTTATTTTACTTTTCTTTCCAAATTAACGCCATTTCGTGACTGCAAATCACTTCACAAATATAACTGTTTCAACCAATTCACTTACCGCCTTTCTAGAGAAACAAATCTACACAATATATTCCAAAAACTAACTAAGCCGCATTACTTTCATAACAAAATTAGCACCTGGGTCGATCGCACTGCCATCTACTTGTCATCGTCTCGGGGAACCAGTTTCTTGGGTCGTTTTCCACACTACGTTCTTCAAGGCGCTGTACTCTGGCTGCGCAGTGCGTTGTGCTGCCATTGAGGCCGTTGATTGTTTAGTACTGAACCATTTCAGGCTCAGTTGCTTTCCTCTAAAGTAACTTAAGTCTAAATTAATTTTTCACCAACCTACGATGAGGGTCGACCATAAATCAACAAAGTATCGTACGTCTGTTAATTTTTAATAACAGTAACAGCGAAATCGACTCTTTACAATATATACGGTTAATTTTTCACCAAAGTAACCATACGTCAACTATTTTTTTTAAAGAAACAACAATGGCTATGTTATTTTGTTAACAAAGTAACTACGATTGTCTCCATTTTTCAATAAACTAACTTAGGCTCACTTAATTTTCCAAAAAATAACAATGGGTGTGGTAATTTTCCAACACACAACATTACCTAGACATTTTCAAAAATAAATCATGATGCAATTATCTTTTCAAAAGGTAACCAAGATTCAGTTGATGTTTCATCAAAATAACTATGATTCCGTTATTTCAATAAAGTAACCGATAGTTAGTTAATTTTAACAAAGTAAACGTAATTCAGTTAACTCTTAACAAAATGGCCAGAATTGACTTTTTCAACGTAGTGATCATGTTTCAGTTATAACTTTTCAACACAGTAACTATGATTCAATTAATTTTTCAACGAATTCAATAGAAATAAATTTTTAAGCAAAGCAACTGGGATTAAGTTCCTTTTATTTCAAAATAACTCGTCGTAGTTCCAAATTATCATTTTGATGCATATGCCCCGTCAAAATCAAAGTAGATCACTTGCATAAATGCATGCAACCCCATTAGTTCGGCTGAATAGAAAGGAAGTTGAAAGCAAAGGGGACGAGACGACCAACTGCCTGAGGAATGAGTTGCGAAAGAAAGAAGAAAAATAGGAACTGCTTAGGTCAGGAACGTAAGACAACAATGGCGTGGAAAAGCAGACGAAACGAAGAGGCGATTGTCACTGATTGTTGTAGCTGATTGTTGTCGCTTCGTCCCGAACTCGCTAACGACGTGACACGTGCAAATCGTTACGGAGAGCAAATTGATGGGCGGAATTGGAAGTGGACCAAATTTCTGTGATTGCATCTCTTTTTAGATGGAGGTAGCATACTAGAGTCAGCATCTGGCATGCTTCAAGTGTGGTTCCTCAATATCAACAGTTTAGGCCTATAAACCCTTCCGTTCCCTTCCTTTGCCACCTCAAACCCCTCCGGACAAGGACAATTACGTAGCAGCATGATTGGTAGTGGATTTTCATTACGTGTTTGTCACATTTGAAAGTAAGATTGTGAAACTTTGTTTCATAAGTCTACTTTATAGGCTAATCGGTACTGGATATAAAATATACAAAGTCATTCCAACCACTGTGTACTTCCACCGGGTATCGAACCCGGACCCTCTTCACTATGAGACAACGACGTTGTCGTTCAGCCATCGAAGAGACAGGTTAAATCAGGGGGTGCTCGTTCGGCGGCGCAGATCGTATGCGCAGTTGTTCGTGGATGCATTACGTCATCGTCGAAACGCTCGGCACGGAAAAGGCTGGTTCCTTATGCAAATATTGAGATATTTGACAACGAATATCTTCTAAAATGTAGTAGCAGGGGAAAAGTAACAACTTTTACTGCTAAGATTTATCCTTTCTAATCAATTTATCACGAAGTTGATTCAAATGTGTAAAATGGTTTTCAAGAAATCGTGTTATGAAGGAACCCCTGTTTTTAAGCGCGTTGGATTTATTTTTGCTGTATGTTTTGAAATAAGATTATTTTGTTCTTGTCAACTGAAATCATGCCTAAATGCCGTGGAAAGCTGTGAAAACTATTATCAGAAAACTAACGGAAGAAATCTAAAATATCACAGCTTGATAGATATAAAAAATGCGTGATTGCCCATTTTTGTGAAAAAGGCATTGTGCGAGATCTAAAAGCAGAACTTTTTAATATTGTATGTAAATGTAAGGATGTAATAAACGTGACTGCTTCCCAGGCACGTATCCAAGGGGGGGGGGGACTTAGGGGGCTCGAGCCCCCGCCGATAGTTTTCGGTTTACACTAGATAAAATGAGATTTTTTTGTTTCTTGTGGTGTCAAATAAAATAATGTGACGTTAATTTAAGGAGCGAAATAATTATCGATGCAAGACGGAGAATATTCTAAAACCCTGTTATTGGTAACAGCTCGTATCCAAGGTGGAAATCAGGGCGCTCAAGCCCCCCCTTCAGAAAATTTTCAGTTTACGCTAGATAAAATTAGGTTTTTGACTTCTTGAATAATATGGTGATAATTTGAGAGAGATAATTATCTAGGCAAGATGGAGAATGTTCTATAAGCCTGTTATTGTTAATAGCGCGTATCCAACATACAATTGTGATACCCCTTTAAAAAATGGTGTTCAGCTCCCCCTCCAAAAGGAATTCCTGGATACGTGCCTGCTGTTTCCCGTAAAATATCACTGCACTCTCCACGTTTCTCTTCTGTCCTTTCTTTGGTGCCATCAATAGCTGCAACACGTTGTTTTATATATATATATATATATATTTGTCACATATTTGTTTTAATTAGTATTATGCTCGTTCCGCCACCTGAAGAAAGCAGCTAGGGCTCAAAGGGCAGTGCAGTTACACCGGAAGAAGACTCGGAAATGGCAGGCTTCAGAAGTTAACTCATGCAAATTAAATTAAACAGGTATGTGCTCTCTCTAAATTTAAATCATAGTTCACAAATAATTTGATTAAAAGTTTTTCAAGTATGTGTTTTATTTAATAGCGTATTAATTGGTGCATTCTTCTCCAGCATAGCTATAGGCAGTGACCACACTACAGGTGGGGGGGGGGGCTGGAACACGCCCCTATTCTCTTTAGAAAATTTCTCTCTCTCTTTCTCTTATCTGCCCCCAGTAAAACGACAAAAATAAATAATTGAATGAATGCTCTTTTAGCCAAAATATGCATTTTTGTGCGGTATGTAACGGAATAATATACATGATTGCCCAGGGAAAATATGATTTACCCCTCCATCTTTACTATTGCGCCGTCACTAGCTACAACATATTTTGATTTCTATTGTTCCCACATATTTATTTTAATTTTAGTATTGTGAATCATATTCCACTGTGTTACCTCACGTAGCCACCCCCCCCCCCACACACACACACACGCGTACGATTTCAGTTGTAAGCTTTATATTAAGTTTGTCAAATGTCCACTTATATCTTTGTATTCTTGAACCATTTTAAGAAAAAATCATTTCGCCCCTTCTTCTGGACTATTTCATAGCAATGTTTTCCTACTGGAAGCCCCTTTGCAGATCGAGATCCGGGGTCATAGCCTTACAAAGCCACCGACCCCTCCACATACTCTCTTGGCCTCATGAAATAAAAATATATGTATTTCTACGAAATATTAATTTGACTTGGCAGGTTCTTTTTTCGAACAGGAATAAGTTTTTAATTTTAATAGTTTCTAAATTTACACTAGCAATTTTGAGTAAAGGTTTTGCGTAACCCTAAAAGTACATTTAAAGACTGCAAGGTCAACTCTCGATATTTCAGATATATTAATAATTTTCATCAGAACGTCTTGTAATAATTATCTGTTACTTCAATAACCTCCTCGAAAATGTTTCTCGCATATTAAAACATAGATGCCATATAATTGTCATTTTCTGTTTATTTCTTTGTAATGCTGACCTCTGTGGCGAAGTGGTTAGCACAACGCTTTACGATGCCAAGGGCCCCCAGGTTCGAATCCCGGCCCGGGCATGGGTCTACTTCCCTTTCTTCAATTTCATCATGTCATCACGCATCCTCATCTTTGCGATTAGCCATATGTGACAGATAAGCGAAGTAAAATAAACTAAGTCTATTAATCAATTATTTTTTTAAACTCTTTAATTCTTCTTTAGCATGCCACGTTTTTGTTAAAATTATATTACGATTTGTAAAATGACGAAATTCTAAAGGAGAACACGCAACTTTGTTTGTAGCGTATCGGTCAGAAAGTTTCAGGAATATGGATTTACAAATTACATTTTTTCACATGTATTTTGCCCCCTTTTAAAAGTAGCGCGTTTTCAATTATGTTACTAATCATTAAAAGGATGCCTCAATACCATGTTGGAGGATGACAATTAATATTTTCCCCTCCTAAAAGTAATAATATACTTTCGCTCTCTGAATCTCCCATATAAATGCAAGGGCCGTCTGCTTCAGCCGAGCTCACTGCTTCTCCGGTGACGTCACGCGTTCGTGGAAGATCGGCAATCTTCGGATGGCTTTACCTAATCTCTATGTACCTTGGGTTAAATGGAGTTGGACTTATAGTTGAAAGTGCAATCCGAAGCAATGTGCATTACAGTCTACTGGATTATTTTCTTCACTGATTGATTGATTGACCTTGCGTTTTAAAGTCCATTTTGTGCACAGTAAGGCTAATTGGAACTGGATGTACAGTTTAAAGTGGGACCCGAACCACTATGTGTCTCCACCAGGTATCGAATCCGAGATATTATTCTTAATAGACTGTCACATTCTTACTAGTAGTTTATAGTTTAATTTATTATGGCAGATGGCGCTGGAATCAAACATGAAAGAGGCATTAGTTCTCGAACACTTGGAACAGAACTCACCCTGTAAGTGAAGATGAAAGTGATATTAGATATCGCTCGAACACTTGGAACCTCAAGCAGAATTCATTTTTGAAGTGAAGATGGGAGAAGCTTAAGCTCTGCACCACTTGGAACCTCGTGTAGAACTCATTTAGTAAGTAAAGATGAGGATGGTGTTAGCTCTCGAACACTTGCAACCTTACGCACAACTCACTTGAAATCAGGGTGAATAATAATCATGATTTTTTTATTTAAAAATACGTTTTGATGATTTTCTTTATGTAAATCGAATTTGTTTTATTTCAATCGTTTTTTTTTCATTTTTTTAAAAAACAAGCTTAAAATTACTTGTATTGTCTTTGGCACCATACATATTGTGCTGGGCAGAGCGGTAGCGAAGGGTTGAAGAATTTTCATAGCATGAGACTGTCAGGGTTAATTCTCCTCCGTTACCACTCCAACCAGGCACTGGGAAAGGGTTGCTGCCATTTACTATTACTGGTCGACAATGAAAATAAATAGCTGTCAATTTATACTAGAATCTATTCTATAGGCACAGCGCCTAAAGGATTAAAAATAAAAAAAAACTATTCTATAGAATGACATAAACAAAATTAAGAATTACAACTCTCCCAACCGTTTGTTTTACATACGATAAAACCCCGTTGGCCAAAGAAAAGAAAATATTTGAATTGTGAGTTTAGTTCAGTTCGTGCACGTTAAAAATTCAACTTGATAAATTGGAGGTCCACACGCTTAGCTTCCACATTTCCTCTGTCCGTGAGGGTCTAGGAGACGCGGGGCGATAGTAGGAAGTGCCACTGCCACTACTGCAGTCGGGCTTGACTTACGTGTCTGGATCAGCTATCCTCGCCTACAGAGAACTAAATTGTTCTGGTAATATGAGCTCATCTTCTAGTGTTGTAGCACAACTCAGTGGAAGATAAATCCTCCCATCCACTGTACTCTTGTTTCGTTCACCTCACCAAAAGACACAAAGGAGCTCGAGAACAACGAAAGTTCTTCTCCTTTCCACACTTATAAGACAGTTCCACTCCTCCTCTCGTCAGATTCTCAAACACACTCCTGAAAACGCACGTTTCCTTCTTCCAACAAAATTTCTTTAAAAAAAGAAAGAAAAAGCCAATCGGTCCGTCAGTTCTATCGCCCTTTGGCTCCTCTGTCCTCCCTTGGACCAATGGTCAACCGTCTTTCATGGTTCCTCTCCATTTACCGGGTTTCGCACAAAAAAGGAGAGAAACAAAGTCACTTCTTGGAGACCTCCCTTTTCACATAACACACACAACTGCCAACTCGTGTCCTTATTCACCTCTAGCTTAGTTCCTGTATACATTCTTTGTTGTAGCTTTAGTACTCTATTATTACATGTATAACCACCCCTCATTCCTATGCAATGGATAGAGGATTCTATTATTAATTAATTGTCCAAATTATGAAAATGTAAAGTTTAGTTACTTATACAGGGGTTTGGTTTCACTGGGTCATGGGGTGTCGCTGGAATGCAAGGGTTGGGAAAGCCCTGCGGCCTCTCTGTCTTCTGGGTGACAAAGAAACAGACAAGAATGGTCGACTAGACTAGAGAGCAACTGGGAAGGCGGTCGTCTGCTACCTTCGCGCAGAGCGTTGCCACATCCGCGGCCGAGTGGATATGCGATGTATTTCGCACGCACCGCAATGAAACGATGAACAAGATCTTTGAGCCAAAATAAAAAAAAAAGAAATTTCGTTTGACATTAAGCGAACAAATCGAAGCATTTTTGTCTCCATAGATACTACAATTATAAACATACAAATGAAATCGCAAAACAGAAATGAATAGGATAAGAGTGCGGCAACTGAACATACATACCTGCAATTTTACTCAGATTCAGAAGAGTCATTTTCACCCTCAGTGTCTTCGGAGTCGGAGTCCTGGAGGTTGATAACGAAGGGCTCCATGATGCTGTCTCGAGAGATTTCACGGTGATAATCCTCTTCTTGCAGACGTTCTGCATGTTGCACACATTTATCCCAAGCAGAAACCGACACGTTCGCTACAGCCTCGTGCGTCAACTTTTCGACATCAGCCATTTTAAAAGTGCTGTTCTTTTCTGCAACGTAAGATTTCACTTGCGCCCAGATTAATTCGATGGGGTTGTATTGGCAATGGTACGGGGGCAGACGCACAACTTGGTGCCCGAATCCTCTTGCAAGTGTATCCACTTCGTATGATTTCGACGTCGGCTTGTGATTCCTGACCAAAAGTAACAGCTCTGCTCTGGTTTGCGAAGATGCGTGGGGAATATTGTGTTTTTCCAGCCACGATATTATTTCTGCTTTCCTGGTATTTGTTGTTGGGGCCTTATTTAACTCTACAGAGTGTACGCTTGCATTATCCATAACTATAGTGGAATTTCGAGGAAGGTTCGGAATTAATTTTTCTTCAAACCACTGCTTAAAAACAGCACCAGTCATTTCGTTGTGGTAATCGGTAGATGTGCTTTTCGATTTTGCTCTGAAAATCAATTTGCAATCGGGAAGGAAGCCGGTGTTTGCAGAGCCAACGTGGCAAACAATCAGACGCCCCCCTTTCCTACAGGAACTTTTAGGTCACCCGTACCATCGTTCATTTGCCAACATGTTTTTCGTGTGTGATTCTGGTTAACCCACGTTTCATCGAGGTAAAAAACAGGTGATTTTCCTTCTTGTTTGATGCAATGAATCTTTCGCAAGAATGCAGCTCTCGCAGCTACGATGTCCGTCCTTTCCATTAACATCTTCCGTCCATCATTGCATTTTCTATATTTAAACCCCATGCTCTTTAGAATACGCAGCATAGACCATCGGCTGCCAACAAATTTACATTCCGCCTTCATTTTCTTTGCGAGTTTCAATGATGTAGGAAATTCACCATTTCTATACATGTTCAAAACTTCCCTGCGTAATATGCTCTTATCGAAATCATCAATATCGGTAACAGGCTTTTCGCGGCGAGGATTTTTGCCTGGTGATCGAAATACAGCACTCCCACTTGCACGAACAGATTTTTCCCTCGCTCACAATTCTCTGCACTGAACGCAAACTTACCCCGCACGCCGCGGCAGTCCTTTCTTGAGGTCTGGCAACATGGCACTCAGCTTCGCCCTCCACAATAGTTTTCTGCTCGGCCTCGATTTTAAAGTAATTGTACACGTTGTACACGATCTCACGTGCTTGCTTGTGTAAAACACAACGCTTCCTATTCTCAGCTTCCATTGTGCACACGGATATGCCAAATATTGCTACTCCAATAGCCACAACCAAAACAGTAAATCACAGCGTTCAAGACTCCGCGCGCGGAAAGACAGTTGCAGATTCGACCGTACTGGCTCCAAGTCAGCGTTGCCAGCCTCGCACGGGAAACAAACGCTGCTCACTGAATTTATTCTGTAGGCTACTGGAAAGGGTAGTAGAATTTCACGCTTATCAGACATTTTATTATTTGCGTTTGTAATAATAATAATAATAACAAAATAAGGAATAATAACACCAAACACTTATTTCGCTGTTATGGTTCTGTTTACCAGAAAATATTTAGGTCGAAATGAATTCTTGGACTGTTACACGTATATTATTTTCTAATAAGTGCTGTAACTTTCCAGTTCTTCGTTGTACGGTTGTACTTTCCATTTTTAATTCAATACATTACAGAATTACTGGGAACGATTTCTTTGGTTAGCGTTCTTATTACGCGTATGGATGGCTATGGCAATAGGTATGGCAATAACACTAATATAATACAGATACATTGTTATTGTTACCCGTATTGATATAGCAATTTTACATATATAATAATACGTACAACAATAACTCAAACATAACTGTATGACATGATGGTTGCCGTTATAAAACATTGCATAAGATCGTAGTGGCTTGAACCCAATCTATTCAGTATCAACTTTAAATATTTTGTTTTTTGATTTTATGTTTTCAGTCCACTTTATGCACAGTAAGGCTAATCGGGACTGGACCTACAGTTTAAAGTGGGTTCCGAACCACTGTGTCATGAACCTCAACCGGGTATCGAACCCGGGACCACTTGATTGCAAGGCAACGACGCTACTACTCCGCCATGGGGGAGGCCCTTTAGATATCGTGTTTGCCTCACGGACCAGATAAAAGGCAAAACGTTCTCTGCAATTATCTCTGCAGGTTTTCACGCGTTTTACTTTCCGTCCCAATTACCCACACCTTTTCCTATTTCGATACAAACAGCTGTCCCTTGCCTCACGGACAATGTAGACTTTGAATTTGCACTATTTATTTGTTTGGAATGAGTTGCAAGGGAATAGGTACATAATGCTTGGAATGCTGTCCCTAGTTGTGGTGGTTACATTTTACGGATGGTTTCAAGACTTATAGCTAGGGTTGGCAACGCTACCTTTCCTTGCTACTGCGCACCCACTTTCCACCCGCCTTCCCAGATGCTCTCAAGTCTAAGAAAAACGAAGAAAACAATTGATGGGCTTGCTAACGAGGAAAGAAAATATGAAAAAAAATAAAAGCATATTACTAATAATAATAACAAAATAAAGGTGCGCAGTACAATATCGATATGTGTTTTTATAGAAAGGCTTTTTTCTAGTGAACGGCTGTGTAAAATATTCGGACAGGTTGATTAATGCAATTAAAATTTATATGTAAATATACTTTCTCTGTTTTACTGATACTGTATGTAATAACCTACTATGGAAATGTTTGTGTTTGTGTTTAATGAAACTATAATAATTTCAGTAAATTTTATTCCAGTGAAAGTAAAACTTTCTGTATGTACTCTTTAAGTGTAACTTAAAATAATAACTAAAATATTTTTAAAGTCTTGGTAGCAGAATTTTGCCAATTTTTTTAATGATAGTTTGAAAATTATCAGCTGCCATGGGTATTTAATGTTTAACGATAATGACACTACTTATGGTTTAACATGATTAGTATTTTGTATATTTTTATACACAAAATGTTTGCTAATTTTGTCTATAAAAATATTGAATTTTAAATCAAGAGAAATGTAAGTGCGTGTACATTTCCTTTCATATGAGCTTCGCACCATCAGTAAATGTATTTTGTTTCCTTTATTTGTCTTTCGTAGAGCCTAATAGATACAATTAAATGATTAAGAGATTAACGTACTTTCAAAAAAAGTGATTCTGATATCTACAAAATCCTTATGTGCACTGTTATATAAATTCCTTATTTAAATCTGATTTGAATCAATACCTCTTACTTGAAATTAAAGGTAAGAGACGCCATCAAGCTTCAAGGCGGTTCTCTTTGTAGTAGCTGCTATTTATAATTCGTTTACCTACGGCGCTCTTTTCGCCTTCTAGCTTAATCACGATGATGAAAAAATGGATGAAGTGAGGAAATCAGAAAACAAACAGTACCATATTCACAGCAAGATCATAACCTAAGACCAGCATCAAGGTGCATTTTAAATTAGTAACTATTGTACCGAGTAACTACAGCCTGTCGCACAGGTACAATGCTTCTAGTTCCGCAACAGTTGTCAAATTTGTTAGTATCGATTTGAGAGTCTGCTAACAGTTAATCTCAAGGTTGGCTATCCTCAACATGTACTTCGACTCATAAGTTTCAATCACAAAGTCTGCTCTCTATAACCCAACCACGTTTAGGGACAGTCCCTTCGTGCTCTGTGTACTGAAGAGTTTATTCTGGTACAGGCAAAGCGCAAATGCTATTATTTCTGAAACTAAAATGCACTGGGCATGCTTTGAATGCTGCTTAGGCAAGATCAAAGCCTCGCTGACTCTTTAGATGCGACAATTTGTCCATGCTTGGCAGACGTGCGTGTACTAGACGAAACATTGAGCGCAGCAACGTGGTAGAGTTCATAAAGTAATGCAAAGCATTTCGGACATTAAACATGACATTCCCGAGTGTGGTGTAGAAATTGAAATTTTTAAATTGTGATTCGAACAGGAGAGATTCTAGGTCCTTACTATAAAGGGTGTTCTTTTGCTGTAGAGAAGTTTTTGACTGGCCGATGAAGTTCACTCATGGTTTCAACGTCACAGGCTCCAGTACCAATTCTTGAAGAAAATGGTGAGTATTCATATTTAAATATTCGCTTTAATATCAAAATTCACTTTGTATGGACAATCTAACATTTTAGCTCACTCGTGTTCATTTTCTGCATATTCTACAGTCGACAGTGAATGTAATATTAAGCAAATTATCCACTGCTACATCCATTGTCTTATCTTTGGCACCCTGTGTGTACAAGGACTTGTAGCGAAGCTGTACAATTCTTGGATGTAATGTTGTATAGAATAAGGCAGAGGGATATACTATTATCTCATTCGCCACTGGTGTTGCAGGAATGGAAGTTTTTTTCCCCGGTAACAATTCCTCAGGGATGATTTTTCCTGCAAAAATATCAGAGAGAATAAACTATATGTTGGAGATATAATAATACTAGGAAAGTATTTAATTCATTCCTGCGACATCGGAAGAATGGGAAATGAAATAAATTTTTTACTTATTATTTCTCTGAGCATAAAATATTATTCTTAGTTACGGCGTACTGCATTCTTAAAACGTGCCTTACAATTTAGAATATTCTACAGTTAAAATTTATCCGTCTGTCTGTTAATTTAAAAAATAGTACCCAACCGTTTTTATTTAAAGTTGAATATTTTATCATGCACTACTTTAGGAGGTCTCTGGACTAAGGATAAGATCTACATTAGGAATAAGGATATTAAATTAGGCACCTGGAATGTTCTGAGCCTTTACCGGCCTGGGGCATTTCAGTATACAGTTATTGAGATAGTTAAGTATAAATTAGATGTAGTAGCTGGCCAGGAGAAGGGAATTGTAAAACTAAAAATTATACTTTTTTCTATGGTGGTACTGAAAATCATAATTTTGGAACAGGCTTTTTCATAAATAATAGAATTATCTCGGCTCTTAAAACAGTAGAATTTATTAATGATAGGATATCATATGCAGTTTTACAGGGTAGGTGGTGTAAAATTATTTTAATAAACGTACATGCACCAACGGAAGATAAAGATGATAATACTAAAGATGATTTTTATGCAAAGTTAGAACATGTCTTTGATATATTTTCTCAGTATGATATGAAAATTCTGTTAGGTGACTGTAATGCACAGATTGGCAAAGAAGAGACATTTAAACCCACGATTGGTAAAGAAAGTCTTCATGAATTAAGTAATGATCATGGTATAAGATTGATTACTTTTGCAACCTCAAAGAATTTAATAGTGAAAAGTACCACTTTTAAACATAAAGATATCCATAAATATACCTGGTCTTCTCCAAATGGTAAAATTCATAATCAGATAGATCATATTCTCATTGATAAGAGAAGGCATACTACCGTGCGTCCATTTCGATCTGCAGCCGAGAGATCGGGAGAAGCGTGGCGGGCGGCGCTGACGGAGATGCCGACATTTGCGGCCTGAAATGCCCGCTTATTTTTATGGACATATGCAGACATTTATATAAATATTGCAAAACGAGCACTAACCTGTGTTATAAGAGTATGGTTTTAATTTTAGTAGCTTAGTGACTGTATGTGCCGATGATTTTGACACGCCCACCTCTTGTGAAACACGGCGTAGAGGTTTGTTTGGAGAACGTTCTAACGCTGCACCAATATCATCGAGTTTTGCTTCGGTTAGAATCCGTCGTTTTTGCTTAGGTGTTTTAAAATTTAACGATACAGTTTCTCGTAATTTAAGGACAAGATGTCTAACCGTATCTCTGTGTGGAGTTGAAACGCATGGTAATTTCTGTACAAATTACCTACACTCGTCTCGACACGAGTTTGTTTTCACGTACGTGTCATACATAAAAAATCTTTGTTCTAACGTGAATCTTGCGGCTGGCATTCCAATCGTCTCACTGACACGTTACACATACACACCACAATAACACAAACAAGTAACTGCAAGTAACCAAGAATAACACTCTTGCGCACAGTACGAAATTAACACGCTATTGGTTTACATTGCTCGCCACTATATTTACAACTCTGTCTTCATCTAGTCGCGAAGGAACAAAAAACTCGAGCTCGGATATTTCGGATTGCAAGGAAGCTCACGAAAACCATTCACTTTTATCGGTTTCGTCTGCAGTGTAATCCTGATACAGTGTTGCACATTCGAAACCTCCAAACGATTCCCATGGCCACAAAACTCTTTCAAGGATATAAACTTAAACAGGACGTTACTGGTCAAAACTATGATTAAAATGCTTTATTATCTGTGGTTCTTAACATCGTTTCTATAGCGTATTTATTTGTGTATATAAAAGCAGAACTTGGATGAATTACAGAAGAACTTTTGCGTGTTATAACACAGGTTAGTGCTCGTTTTGCAATATTTTTATAAATGTCTGCATATGTCTATAAAAATAAGCGGGCATTACAGGCCGCAAATGTCGGCATCTCCGTCAGCGCCGCCCGCCACGCTTCACCCGATCTCTCGGCTGCAGATCGAAATGGACGCACGGTAGTATAATTGACGTTCGTACACATAGAGGTGCTGACTGTGCCAGTGGCCATTATTTAGTAATTGCTAAATTAAGAGAAAGACTCGCAGTGATAAATCATAAGCAACAGAATCTAGTAGTGGGGTTTGACCTATAACCAGCACCACTTACAAGTGTAGAAAAGGAGAGGCTATTTGATTGAACAGCCCGAATTGTCTACACTTAAAACAATGCCAAGAGGGGCCTATACCCCAATTCTTCAGGTGTGATATGCTCTGATTTTTTAAGAATTTTGAATTCCAGTGTAGAAAGGGAGAAGCCTCTCAGACAGATTTGCCTATACTTAAAACAAAGGCAAAAAAGGCTTATACCCCACTTCTTCAGGTGTGATATGCTCTGATTTTTTAAGAATTTTGAATTCTAGTGTAGAAAGGGAGAAGCCCCTCAGACAGATTTGCCTGTACTTAAAATTATGTCAAGTTCCCATATCATCTTATTGTTCACAGTGTATTTTTCTGTCAAAATCCCAGGAATCTTGAATCCCCCCCCCCCTCAGACAGATTCGGCCATGTGTGTAAAAGCTATATCTGTGTGATTGTTGTTTATAAACTTGTCAAAAATATGGCTTTTTTGTATGAAAACATGCAATCCTGAATACAATTCTGGTTTTGTCTTGTTCTGTTAATATAAACACAAGTGAGACTTACAGAATATTTATTGCACAGTTCAAAATCCAATTTTGAATTGTATTTAGTTGATATAGAGATGAGGTTTTAAACCTGGTGAAGTGTGTTGTACATCAGCATAATAGAACAAAACTATCACCAAAACCTAGTTACTGCTGTTGTTTGGGTATAAAAGCACCAGCTCAGCTACTAACTGCTGAACCCAACTGATATTTTGTATAGAATTTTGATTTGAACCCCAAGAAATTTTATATAATAAACAACAACAAAAATGCCAAAACAAAAATATTGCAATCAGTGTAATAAAAATATATCTAGTCCTCATTGGGCCAGGCATTGCCGTATTTGTGACCGTAAGAAATGCAGAAAAGCTACTAAATTGTGTCCAAGATGCCATAAAATATTAAGCAAGGCATATTACAAATGGCATAAGTGTAATTCTTATGTACAGTCATCAATATTGCCCTCACAACCATCTACATCTGGTCTGAAAAGAAAGCATGAAGCACCTGTTAATGCTGGACCTGCAAAGCAGCCACGCTATGCACCACCTATCCATAGCAGTTTTAATGGCCAATTAAGGGATTATCGGTTTGTTTCAGAGCCAAGATGTGGTATTAAGAATTTTTTGAACAGTATAAATTCTGATGTGCAGGCAATTCTTAATGCACAAAATGGCTCTTATAAGCTGTCCCTCAAATTGTTTACACAATATAAGAAACCAAATGGCACAAAATTTACACAGCCCCACATAACAGAAACTGTACCGGTATATTCAAATGCAAATTCAGACAAAATAATAAGCAGTTTGATGGATCAATTGAATATTAAACACTCTGAATTTGCGGCAAAAGAGTCTGGATGGAGCCTATGCGGCTCTCCACACAAGTTATATGTTAATATTTCTGAATTCAGCCCATTGCAAGGATCTACATATCTGCCATTACCTGCCAATATTAAAAACAAAAGAGCCGTGGTTAATATAGAAAATACCGACCAGAAATGCTTTTTGTTGTGTATATTAGCTGCTTTGTTTCCAGTTTCAAGAAATCCTCAGAGAATAAATTATTACAAACAACATGAGCACGATTTTGATGAGGCAATGGAGGGTTTAGAATATCCAATGTCTGTTCAGAATATTGATAAATTTGAAAAAAAGGCCAGGAATATCAATAATAAACAATTATCTATTAATGTATTTATTTGTTCCACTGGTCGTGATAATTGCTTGATAGAACCTCTCAGAATCAGTACAATTGATGATGAATCTGCTATTCCGATTGATTTGCTCTTAATTGAAGGGGATGGCACATATCATTACACTCTGATACATAATCTTGAAGCTTTAGTGAGAACACAACTAGACAAATCCAATACAATATTCAAGTTGTGTAGAAGATGTTTAAGTGTATTTGATGGTAGAAAAATGGTGAATGGGGTTCCGGAAAAAAATGCAGAAATTGCAAAAAATAAGTTAATTGAGCATCTGAAATACTGTGGCAACTATAAACCTGTTCATATGGTGATGCCCAATCCAAGAGAAAATGCAAAATTTAAAAAGTTTGAAGCCTTGTTGGAACACCCAGCATATATTGTCTGTGATTTTGAATCAAATCTCAAACCTCTTGCATTCTGCAATCCAGATCCTGAAGAATCTTCAATTACACCATACCAGCTACATGAACCTTCCAGCTTTTATTATGTGATTGTACAGGATGGTGTTGTTACTAAAAAAGATTCATACATGGGAGCAGATGCCATCAAAATATTTGCACATAGAATAGAAAATGAGTGCCATGACATAGCATCTAACATCTTATTAAAATCAAAACCCATGTTGCCTTTAACAGAGAAACAGATTGAAGATTTCAACAAAGCAGAAAAATGCCCGTTATGTGATTCTGAATTTTCAGATACAAATATCAAGGTGAAACACCATTCTCATACAGATGGTAAATTCAAAATGGCCCTGTGTAATAGCTGTAATATTAAGATCAAGAGACCAAAATTTGTCCCCATATTTTGCCATGGAGCATCCAATTATGATTTCCATCATTTGATCAGATATGAGGGGTTTGACAAGCAGAATTTAAATATTTTAGCTGAAAATGATGAAAAATATATATCTATTAGCAAAATAATTAAAGTTAATGGTGTTCCTATTCACATAAGATTTCTTGATTCTTACAGAATTTTATCTGCTAGCCTGGCCACACTGGCCACTCAATTATCTGATGATCAATTCAAAATTACATGTGCTTTGTTTCCAAATCAGGACCTGAAATTAATTAGGCGGAAGGGTGTATATCCATATGATTATGTTACAGATTTTTCTAAATTTGATGAGTGTGCTCTGCCACCACAAGAAGAGTTTTACAGCAAAATCAGAGGATCTGGAATCACTGATGATGATTATCACCATGCCCAATTGATGTGGAACAATTTAAAATGCCAGACATTTGGTGATTATCACATGGCATATTTAAAACTTGATGTGACCCTCTTAGCTGATATATTGCAGGCATTCAGAAAATCATCAATGCAAAATTATGAGCTGGACCCAGTGTATTTTTACAGTGCCCCGGGCCTAGCATGGGCTGCAATGTTTTTAAACACTAAAAAGCATTTGGATCTGATCCAAGATCAAGATATGTATCTGTTTATGGAGCAATGTATAAGAGGGGGGATGGTGCAATGTTCTCAGAGATATGCCAGAGCAAATAACAAATATATGCCTGATTATGATCCAGCACTGCCATCAAATTATATACTATATGTGGATGCAAACAGCCTCTATGGTTACGCTATGATGCAAAAACTGCCATATGCAGGGCTTGAATGGGTTGAAGATTTCAATATTGAAGATCTTCAGGACTTTGATGACAGTCACTATGGCCTCTTCTTAGAGGTTGATCTGACAATTCCTGATGATTTACACAACAAATTTTCTGATCTGCCCCCAATTCCCGAGGTTCAGTGCTCACCTGGCTCTAAACAGAAGAAATTGATGATGACACTGGAGCCAAAACAGGGCTATGTCATATATTACAAAAACCTCCAGTTCCTGATGCATCATGGTGTTCAAGTAACCAAAATTGGCAAAGTTTTGAGGTTCAGGCACTCAAAATGGTTGAAACCATATATTAATACAAATACAGAGCTTCGAACATCTGCAAAGAGCCAATTTGATAAGGCATTGTTTAAATTAATGGTCAATTCTGTATATGGCAAAACAATTGAAAATGTCAGAAAACATACCGATGTTAAAATAATTACTGACCCCAGCCTGAGCAAAAAATTGGTTGCAAAGCCTAATTTCAATTATAGAAGAATTTATGATGAAAATATGGCACTTTTCAACATGAAAAAAACAAAAATTAAGTTTGATAAACCTATTTATGTAGGGGCTGTGATATTGGAATTGGCCAAATCACATATGTTAACATTGTATTATGATGTGCTGAAACCTTTTTATGGTGATAGTGTAAAATTGATGTACATGGACACGGATAGTTTTGTTCTTGATATTAAAACAGAAGATGTTTATAAAGATATGTCACAGCCTGAATTGCTTGAATATTTTGATACCAGTGAACATACAATAATTCAACCCCACAACAAAAAAGTGCCTGGCAAGTTAAAAGATGAGACACTTGGTGATGTTATTGTGGCATTTGCTGGGTTAAGTGCCAAGATGTACAGTTTTGAGACATGTAGTGGTGCTGTTGCCAAAAAGGCCAAGGGCATTGGCAGAGTAACTGTTGAAAAAGAGCTTGAATTTGAAAATTATAAAAATTGCCTCAAATCCCAGAGTTTAATCAAAACATCAGAATCCAGAATCCAGAGTGTGGATCACTTATTGACTAGCAATATTGTAAGAAAAGTGGCTCTGGACCCACATGATGATAAGAGATTTATTTTATCATGTGGCATACATACTTTACCATGGGGTCATTGTGATTTGAAAAATGGGGATCATGCACAAGCACAGAGCATGATTTGAAATAAATAAACATGCCTATGAACTTATTTGGGTTCAAAAAACAAGGTATTATGGACCTGCCAACACCACAAGCCTCTCCTGATATAATATCTAAACTGAGTGGCTTGTTAATTATTCATCTGAACAGCATACTTACAGATATTGATGATAAAACAGGCAAAATATTGTACATATTTAACAATAATTTAAATCATTACCAATTACCTGTAGGTGGGCAATTGCAATTTATTACAACCCCTGAGGGCAATGTCAAGATTTCAATAGGGAGAAATATTTACAGAATTAAGCACTCAAACATGATTTCCGGGACTGTTTATACTGTTTCTGCTGGTGACTACTTATATATTGAGGTCCCTGGATCTTATGACAAGCTTATACCCTTTTTTATAGAATTAAGAATCAGATATTCAATAATAAATAACCACTAAACAAAATGCCTAATGATATTTTTGGCCATACAAGACATGAAGATCACAGTGATGAGATTTTGATGCTTGATGTCAGAGTCAAGAAATTAAGAAGTGATTTACAAGCTTTACAAACTACACTCAATGCCAGTCTTCAATTAGAAATTACAAATTTGCAATCACAATGCATGGACCCTCTTCTTAAAATTGATTCTGAACTCAAATTGCTGCTTCAGAAATATACTGATTTGGCCACATTGGATAATTTTCAAAGTTTGGAAGAGGCTGTAGCAGCTCTTCAAGCCAAATTTAAGACCCAGGCCACCAATTCTGAGCAATTGAAACAGCAATTGGAAGAGCAGATAAATAATGTCCAGGCACAGCTCCAAACAATTGTCAAAATCATAAAATCACAAGAAGATTTTGATCTAGTGATTTCCACTCTAAAGGAACAGATTCAGTCACTCCAAATACCTAATCTGGACCCTCTGAACAATGCCATAGCCGAGGTTAAAGAAAAAATTGAGACACTTGAAAATTTTATGAACAATTTGCCATCTTCTGATGCTTTGAATGCAATAACTCGCAGTGTAGCAAATATTAAGCTGCAACTTGAAACATATGAAGATTTTGGAAAAATTCAAAGTTCCATAACCCATCTTGAAGGTACAATAGCAGCAGTGCAAAGTGATTTGGCAAATGTACTAGAATCCAGATTGCCTGGGATTATAGATACCCTTGTCAGTGTCCAGCAACAAATCACAAAGCTTGAAAACCTCAACACTGAATCTGAACTATCTCATTTTCATCACTTGATAGATGATATCCAAACAAAACTTGAAATTTTACAACAATCCACACCCTCTCAGGCAGATATAGCCCTGCCCCAAAATGCTATGCAAAATGTGGCTGATGCTTCTGAATTAAACAATGTAAAATTGGCACTTGAATTTTTGCAAAATACTGTATCAAATCTGCCTACATCACAGGAACTTAAAAATATTAAGAGGGCAGTGAATCGCATATTGAAATCAGAAGATATCAAGAATATCCAGGCAGAGATCAAACATCTCACTCAGGCAGTGGCCACTCTTCCAACCAATCAACATATTAATGAATTGCATGCCCTGTTTGAGGATATCAGAAGACAGGTCCATGATCTTACTGCTCAAAATTCAAAATTGGCAGTTGTTGAAAATTTGCAACAAATTGTAGCTAATATCAAGCAACAGCTAGGAACCATGGAATCCAATCAAGCAAATGCTTTGTCTGTTTTTGCCACCCAGCTCCAAGAAATTGTGCAACAATACAAAAAACTTGTTGTGGACATAAAAATCAAGCCAGGCCATGATGATGTTGTTAGAACCATCAATGAGCACCTTGAATCTGTAACAAGCAGATTGCTCACAGCAGAAAAAGAAATAACAGGCATAATTGAAAATCCTAAACATACAGTAATTCTTGAATTGTACAGCATCCCCAACAAAGAATATGATTCTCCATTTACACCAGGTGGCAAAATATATATGCTGTCCCCTGCACAATTTTATTACCAATTTTTTGTTGGGGGCACATTGAGACCAATCAAGATCAAATATTGGCTTCAGCCACAGGCACACCACTACCCCACCTTATCAATAACAAATGCTGAAAACAAAGTGAAAATCACCAGTGTAGAATTGGGGGATTTTACAGATCCCAATACATTGGAAACAGCCTATACTGAAGATGATGGCTCTTTGGAATTTAAAATACAAATAGGGGACAAATTATATTTAGAAAATCCTGCAGTCTCAGCTGCTGAACACCCCATAGTTGCAATATTCTTGTTTACATATTATGTCTAGAGAAATTATTGTTGATGAATTACACAGACAAGCCCGACATAATTTTAAGAGACTCCCAGTAGTCACAAAGGGCATAGATGATTTATGGCAGAGCGACTTGATTGAAATGGCAAGTGGACAGTTGAAAAACTTAGACAAAATCAACAAGGGCTACAAATATCTACTCACTGTAATAGACACATTTTCAAAATTTGCTTGGGCTGTGCCACTCAAATCCAAGACTGGAAAATGTGTTACAGAATCCATCAGAACAATCATCAATCAGAGTGGAAGATCCCCGCGCTATTTGCAAACAGATAATGGCAAAGAATTTTATAATTCAGTGTTTCAACAATTTATTAAAAGCCAGGCAATAAAACATTATTCGAGTTACAGTGATCTCAAAGCCTCAATTGTAGAGAGATTCAACAGAACCTTAAAAAATCTTATGTATAAACAATTTACACTTCAAGGTAATTATAAATGGATTAATATTCTTCCAGAACTTCTACATAAATATAACAATTCTGTCCATTCCACAATCAACATGAAACCCTCTGAAGTAACTTCATCTGATGAGCAAAAATTGATCAGCACTGTTTGTTATCCTAGATATCAGCCAACAATAAGAAAGGCCAAATACAGGGTGGGTGATCAAGTAAGAATCAGCAAATATAAGCACTTATTCAAAAGAGGCTTTACAAGAAACTGGAGCACTGAATTATTTACAGTGGTTCAAATTAAACCTGGGACCCTTAACACATATATAATAAAGGATCACCGAGGAGAAATTCTCAAAGGCCGGTTCTATGAACAAGAGCTCAGCAAAACTAAACAGCCTGACACATATCTCATAGAAAAAATTATCCGCAGAAAAGGCAACAAGTTACTTGTCAAATGGCTAGGACTTCCAGAACACAGCTGGATCGATGCAAACAAAATAATAATATGAGCACCTGGGATGTTATAAAAAGGCTGCCAGAACCTGAACAACAAAATAAGAGAAATGGAAAATTGCTGCCTGAAAATATTAGGTGTCTTATTGTTGGGCCATCTGCTTGTGGTAAAACTACACTAATGGTTGATAATTTTTTATTGGCACCCAACTGGTTAGACTGGAAAAACAGGCACTTGTATATCTTCTCTAAGAGCTTGGAACAATTAAAATATCAGCAGCGGATGAAGCTATATGATAGATTGGATATAGCCACTTTTGAACCAGATGTTAAGCCACTTCATGAATGTCTCGATAATTCTGTTGTTGTGTTTGATGACATTATATTGGATAATCAAAACAAGGTTAGGAATTTCTTTACACAGGGCCGGCACAAAAACATTGATTGCTTCTACCTGGCACAGACTTTTTCAAAAATACCCAAGCAACTGATCCGAGACAACAGCAATTTTATATGTGTGTTTCATCAGGATCATACCAACCTCAAACACATACATGATGAATATGTAGGTGGGGACCTGAGCTACAATGATTTTTCCAAGTTTTGCAGCAGGTGCTGGAACCAGGACAGTTATGGGTTTGTCACAATTGATATGACAAGAACACCCAATACTGGCAAATACAGAAATAAAATCAACAATTTTCTAGACATTGAAACATAAATAAATAACCATGAAAAGGCCAATCATTGATGATCTTAAATTAAGAAATTATCTTGTAAAAAGATTTAAGGGATGGAAATCAGAGAACCGAGGAATTTATGAAAAACACAAACAAACAGAACAGCCTGTAATTGATGCTATTAGTGAATTGGGTAAAAATATCAAAACTGTTACAGAGCAAAATCAAAATTTGATCACAGAGCTTGTACCTGTAGCTGCAAGGAACATATTAGATTATCCATTCACCCCACTTTCCAGTATTCATACACCTAGTCCTATTGCTCCTAGAAGAATTGAAGCTACACAGGATCCTATTGAATTGGGTCTTCTTGCTCAAAAATATTTAACCACACCTAAAGACAATAAAGATGAGGTGTTTGGCTTATATGCCGACACAGAGCTTGATGGCAGCATCATACATAGAATTGGCAATTTCAGAGTAACATTTATGGGGGATGATCTGATTGTATATTCAGAATCTCATCTTGGAGAAAAAGGTGCTTTTGTTAAGTACCCCGGAACACCTGGATTGTGGGAACTGATGACTAGGAAAAGGCCTGGCAGCTATACAGATCAAGATTATGAATATTACAAAGAAATATTAATAAAATCAGATGCTCTATACCAGAACAATGATCCCACACACAAAAGAGTCAAGTCGAGCAGTGGGGCAAAATACAACAATTTAATCAAGCCCATATGGTCACAAATCAAGACTGGCAGTGGAATCAAACAATACAACACCCTGCCCAAAGAATTTGTGTGGGTTGATGATGTCAGGAAACTTGTAGACAGGTTATTGGTGATAGCTGGGGAGGAAAATGCTGGGAACCACAATTTTTACAATGAAAAGGTTGGAATTATGGACATGATAAGCACAAAATTGTCTAATTTTATAGTGAATGACACTAAGGGGATTGGATATCTCATAAAAATTATTAATACTCTACCACCTAAATTTTGGAATATTTCTGAGGGTCGGGGCCTTGTTAATGACATTATAAACAAGCTGCCATTTGAACTACATATTCCAGGCTATCAATATTGTGGTCCAGGCACAAAATTGGATCATAGATTAAACAGAGGTGATCCTGGTGTTAATCCCCTAGATGCTGCTTGTAGAGACCATGACATAGCATACAACACAGATTCTGATCTTGACAAAAGACATGTTGCAGACAAGAAATTAGAAGAGGCTGCATTTGGCAGATTTGTAAGCAAAGATGCTTCTTTAAGTGAAAAAATAGCAGCATTGGGAACCACCATAGCTATGAGCACCAAACAAAAATTGGGGTGGGGGTTGTGAATATATATATATAATAAACCTACAATGAAGGCCAAGGGTGTTATGTATCAAATACCTTATGCAGGTCTCAAATCTCTTAAAACTATTGACAGTCTCTTAACCAAAAAGCAGCGCAAGAAAAAAAAATCTTGTATTGCAAAGGGACATGGTATGAAATTGTTGCTTAGTACCCCCCAATTAAAAAAATTACAGCAATCAAGAAAAAAATCACATGTGGGGGGATTTATATTTACCATCCCTGCCATCTTAGCTGCTCTCGGGGCTGTGGGGAGCTTGGCCGGGGTATCAGCCGCCATAGCAAAAACAGTAATAGATGCCAAGAAAAATAGGGCAGAATTAGATGAATTGAAGCGCCATAACCTGGCCATTGAGAAACAAGGCAAAGGTGTTAAGAGAGCCATGAATAAGTTTAAAAAAAAACAAGAGCCGCTTACAAACCAAGATATTGAAGCTTTAATCAAGCCACTGGGCATCAAACATTTTAGAGGTGTGTACATGTCTGATTCTTTACCAGAACAACCACTCAACAAAGAGTGTGGCATTGTTAATTTGGATAAGTACAAAAATCAAGGCACTCACTGGATCTGTTATCTTAAATATTTAAAAAATGAGGCATTTGTATTTGATTCATTTGGAGGTGTTCCACCTGAAAATTTAATAAAATATCTAAATTCAGCTAATCTTTATTACAATAATGCCCGTGTTCAAAATTTCAAAGATGTTAATTGGGGACATTTGTGTTTATCAGTTCTTAGATATATGTCTCAAATAAATAAACCATCAATTGAAGATTTTCAAAAAGCCTTGTGGTATTTAAAACATCATGGGAGTATTCCATCTCACCAGCCAAAATTCAATATTGAAACTCAAATTGCATGATGACATAGTATATCCCAAAACAATAGCTCTCAGGGCATTTTATGGCATGTACCTAATCCCCAATATTACACACCACAACAATACAATTGCAGTAGGGGATGAAAAAATTGTCATCACTCCAGGGCAATATAATCTGTCCACTCTAAATGCTCAATTACCCAGAGGTGTAGTGTTAAGTCAAAATTCTGTCACTCACAGAGTAGAAATTGTATCTGCTACAGAAACAGTGAATCTGGGTACTATAGGAGAGCTGTTAGGCTTTGAGAACAACACAAAACTTGAACCAGGCATCAAACACACTGCTATTAATATACCCAGGTTCTTAGCCATAGAAACTCTGAATATTCACTGTAATGTGGCTGAGGGTATGATCACCAAATCAAATGGCATAGGCACTCACAAACAAACAGGCATTATTGCAACATTCAAACCTAATTCTGAATTCATGGAGCCTATTATCTACAATCCATCCCCAACATTATATTTTCCTGTGTGTCATAACAGAATAGATTATATTGAATTGATGGTCACTAATGAAAAAGAAGAATTAGTTGATTTTGCTGGAGCCACAACAACTGCAATCATAGAGATTAACATTTAAATAAAAATACATACAAGAAGAAAATGGAAAATATTGAGAGTTATGAGCTACAATCATTCCCTCCAAACAGGAGGACATTTGCAAATTTAAATCAACCCAACACAGAGATTGAGGTTGATCTTGATGTAGGGGATGGCTTTATACACCCCCACAGAGCAGATCTATACATCAAATTTGATGTTGTAAAGCTCGATGGAACAGATTATCCGGCAAATTCAAATATAAGATTGGTTGATAATTTTGTGCCGCATCTATTCTCTGAAATTGAGATCAGAAAACATGGCGTTGTTATAAACAGAGTGGATTATCCCGGCATTACCTCCACAGCTTTGGCTACATTAAAATTATCCAAAACCGAGGCTTCTTACTACAAAATAGGTGGATTTGAGGCTGGTGATAAAATATTATCTAAAAACCACACAGTGCTGTTCCCGATGCGCCTATTGCCAGGATTCTTCTCAGATTATAAAGATATTATGTGGAAGGGTGGTTTAAGAATTACATTTAGAAGAGCTGCAAATGATAACAATGCTTTGATGAGGTACAGTGCATTAAACTCTACAGGGGAAGCTCTGCCTAATACCCTACCAGATGCAGGCAAATGCATTATTCAGACTATGGAGTTAAGAATCCCTGTTGTTGAATATGAGGCCAGTTATGCTCTTAAATACAAAGCTGATATAATAAAAAATCCACAAATTTCTCTACAATTTTATACATATCAATGCGTACAGAAGCCCGCAACTGGTGCATATTATGAGTTTGATGCTACAAATTCATTCTCCAGCATACAATACGACATGCCTGATTTTGTAGTGGTATTGTTTCAGACTGGGAGACACAACAATCAGGAAAAAAATTCAAGCAAATTTGATAACTGCAACATCAAGAACATATATCTTAAAAATGGCAGAAATGAGGTCTTTCCTAGAGAAAATTATAATTTAGACATGTCCAAGAATGATTTCCTCAAATTATATGAGGCATTTTCATCCTTCAGACGGATCACTACAGGCAATACTGACATGTATTACACACCAGATGAATTCAAGGCACAGAGACCCATGTTTGTAATTAACACTTTAAAAAGGAAACAAGTTGTGGTGAATGACAGGACAAATATTAAAATTATCTGTGAATTCCATGAGGCATTACCTGATGACACTATATGTAGTGTTATTCTCATAGGAGAAAAATCATATGTTTATGATGTAAGAAATGAGAGGGTCACAGAGCAATTCTAGAAGATATTTGCTCTATTATCCTGTTGTACAACACACAAACCTCAACTGTATATCAGCTAGCAGTGAATATCTTATGTGTGGGCAGTTGTATATATTTCAATCTTATACATTTTATCAGGACTCGAACCCAAAGCCCCTGATTACAATGCAACAATATTAATACTTCTCCATATGGAATATGCCCACATTTTACTGGGTTCTGAGACCCTGATACAGACAAAATTGGATTTTGTTTCTGTCATAATATTTTCTAAGTCTTGCCTAGGTTCATATTATCGGAATAGAATTGCTTTCAGCATGAAGAGCAGTTCATTGCCACTATGTCAGAAAATATGTATTTTTATCTTAATAATCTTTGTTACACTTTTACATGTTGCACAGAAAATGTGTATCTTTATCTCAATCTTTGCTACATTTTTACATGTCGCACAGAAAGATTAATGGCCCCTTCAGTGAATCGCACAGAAAAATCATTAATGCTCCCTTCTAGCTGTGCAGATTATATCTCTTGCGTGCCGGCATGACATGCAAGCAATTAATTATGCTTACCCGCTCTTCTTCTATTGTATTGAGCGAGTGGTTATAAAACATGAGAAAATAAGGAAATTGAGAAATTCAGTTTTTGTACAATATATTGTTGTAAAACACTTTTTACCAGGTTTTCAGGGGAGGTTTCATATTTTATGAGGACTCAAACCTAGAGGCCTTCTGATTGCAAGGCAATAAAAACCATGGGGCTATGCACCACACTCTACTGGGTCTCCTGGGATTTTGACAGAAAAATACACTGTGAACAATAAGATGATATGGGAACTTGACATAATTTTAAGTACAGGCAAATCTGTCTGAGGGGCTTCTCCCTTTCTACACTAGAATTCAAAATTCTTAAAAAATCAGAGCATATCACACCTGAAGAAGTGGGGTATAAGCCTTTTTTGCCTTTGTTTTAAGTATAGGCAAATCTGTCTGAGGGGCTTCTCCCTTTCTACACTAGAATTCAAAATTCTTAAAAAATCAGAGCATATCACACCTGAAGAATTGGGGTATAGGCCCCTCTTGGCATTGTTTTAAGTGTAGACAATTCGGGCTGTTCAATCAAATAGCCTCTCCATTTCTACACTTGTAAGTGGTGCTGGTTATAGGTCAAACCCCACTACTGAATCTAAAAGTTCTAAAATTTGATACAAGAAAATTTGCTGATGAAAGAATTAAGAAAGATTACCAAATTAAACTGTCAAATAGATTTGATGTCTAGCAGGATTTAAATGATGATGAAAATATAAATGAAACAGACGTAAATAAGAATTGTGAGTACATACGTAATGCAATAGAATCAGCAGCTAAAGAAAGTATAGGATACCATAAACCAAGAAAAAGAAAGCCATGGTTTGATAATGAATGTCATAATCTAATAGAAATTAGAAATCAGGCTAGACTTAGATTTATATCATCAGATTTATTTAACCACCTAAGCAATTATAATACAATAAAGCGAGAAGTTAACCCCACGCTTAGAAGTAAAAACAGTAGATTACTTGAAAAGCAGAATTAACGAAATTGAAACAAACAGCAAAACCAAAAATATCAGAGAGTTATATAAAGGTGTAAATGAATTTAGAAAGGGGTGGCAACCTAAAGTAAACTTGATAAAAGATAAAGACGGTGATTTTCTACTGACCCAAGCGATATTCTAAATAGATGGAAGAACTACTTTAATGACCTTTTAAATGTTCATGTAGGAGATAAATCAGAAGTAAATGAAGGGCACACAGCAGAACCTTTAGTTCCAGAACCTAACTTGACTAAAGTTAAAGATGCTATTAAAAGGCTAAAGAATATCAAAGCACCTAGCATTGATTTAATACCGGCTGAGTTAATTAAATATGGTGGAAAATCGTTAATATGTCAAATTCATAAATTATTTTTTTCATATGGAATAAAGAAGAAATCGCTCAACAGTGGAAATAATCCATAATTGTTCCTGTGTTTAAAAAAGTGTAATACCATTAAGCCTTGTTTCCATGATTATGAAAAACTAAATATGCTGACCAAGGCAGTAATTTATTTTAATAAAATAAATTACTGCCTTGGTCAGCATATTTAGCATTTCTTAAAAAAGTGATAAAATGAACTTCAATAATTACCGTGGAATTTCTCTACTCTCAACAACATTCTTTTAACAAGACTAACCTCATATGCTAATGAAATTATAGGTGATTATCAATGTTGATTTAAACGTAACATATTAACTACAGATCAAATTTTACACAATAGACAGATACTTGAAAAAATGTGGGAATATAATCAAAATGTCCATCAGCCATTCATTGATTTCAAAAAAGCATATGATTCAGTCACAAGAGATAAATTATATAATATATTAGTCGAGTTTGGAAGAAGCTTGTTAGTATGGTAAAAGTATGCACCAGTGAAACAGAAAGTAAAATTCCTGTGGGTATTTATGTGTCTGACAAATTTACAATTCATGATGGGTTAAAACAAGGAGATGCATTATCTCGATTGCTCTTTAATTTTGCCATAGAATATGCTGTAAAAAGGTAAAAGAAACTAAAGAAGGACTAAAATTAAATCCTGTGACTCAGTTGTTAGCATATGCAGATGATGTAGACTTATTAGGGGATGATATAAATACAATTAAGAATAATGAGATAGGTTTGGAAGTTAACAAAGAGAAAACTAAATCTCTGCTTACAGGCCGAGACCAAGTGTTAGGTAATAATCAAAATCTAATTATTGATAACAACTCGTTTGAACCAGTTTCCAAATTCAAATACTTAGGAGTAATATTAACAAATGAAAATTATATTAAAGAGGAAATAAAAAGTAGGCTTAATTCAGGAAATGCATGTTACTTCTCTCTTCATAAACTTTTATCTTCTCGTTTAATATCTAAGAAATTAAAGTTAAAATATACAAAACAGTAATTTTGCCTGTAGTATTATATGGGTGTGAAACTTGGTCCCTTACATTGAAAGAGGAACATAAATTGAGAGTATTTGAAAAGATCCTTAGGAAAATATTTGGACCTAAAAGGGATGAGGAGACAGGTGAGTGAGTGGAGAAGGTTACATAATTTAGAACTACATAATTTGTATTCATGTCCAGATATTATTAGAATAATTAAATCAAGAAGACTTAGGTGGGCAGGCCATGTGGCAAGAATGGGAGAGGAAAGAGGAGTTTACAGGATTCTTGTTGGGAAACCTGATGGTAAGAGACCTGTAGGAAGGCCAAGACGAAGATGGAGGGACAAGAGATGGACCTAAAGGAAATCGTTATGGATGGAAAAGAGTATGTAGATCTTGCTCAAGATAGGGACAGATGGAAGGCCTATGTTGCTGCAGCCATGAACCTTCGGGTTTAAGAAGGCTAGAGAGTTAGTCAGTTATATTCTATCATGCATATGGATAGACGATGATTATAAATTACGGTTATGTGCACTATAGGTATTTTTTTTAAATTTAACTATTAAAATTACCTTTTTTGGGTTACTATGTAATGGGCGTTAACACTTGAAAAACTGTCATTGTAAATTTTACAGTATTTGGATGAGAGCGTAAATTGATGGTCTTGGTTGGTCACCTCCAATTAACCTTTCTTACACTATAGACATGCTTCTTGTAGATTAAAAGCATTGACTGTACAAGAATGTAACAAGAATAGCAGGTGTGAGTAGGAATGGGCGTTTGATTCAAAACTACTCGTATTAAATTAAAAAAATATCGGAATCTGAATCCTTCGGGAATCGAATCGTAAATCCGAACCCACCTATTTATAGTATGAAGCTGATCACCCTGATCTTTTCAGGGTCCCGGGTTCCAATACCGGCCTGGGCACGGGTGATCTCTGTGAGTGTTCTTAATTAAATTCATCATATCATCGGACCTTACGATGGCTCAGTGGTAGCGTCGTCGCCTTGTAATCAAAGGATCCGGGTTCGATACCACTGCTTTATAATCACGGTGTCTCTGGTTCGATAACCATGGGAAGCATATGGTGGTTCGAAACCCAATTGAAACTCTAGGTCATTTTCCGATTAGCCCATCTTTGTATAAATTAATCTTAAAACTGAAACTCCAGTATTGGTGATATCTCAATAAAATCTGTTCCCCTGGTAACCGCTGAACAAAATTCACAAGTTTGTTGAATGAAGATACATCATTTCTGATTTACTACTGGAACTCGTAGCAACATTGGTACTTTCTGAGGCACATTCGGAAATTTTCCAGTGGCTTCGGTCTTATATCCTCCCAAACTGAAAATTCTATTATGCTCTTTCCAAAATTGATAGTTTACGATATTAACGGTATTAACATTATAATAACATCAATTTTGAAAGTATGGGTATTATAGGTTGTCATCTATTCAGTGGTCGAGTTTGGTTATTTTACGTCGGTTTTCTCCCACGTTTTGGTGAGGATGAGAGATGTGATGACACTCACGTAAAACATCTATGCCCAGGCCGGAATTCGAGCCCGGGACACCTGTCGTCGTAGGGCGGTGTATGCTAACTGCTCTGCCACGGATGTCGACTATTGTACCCATGAGGCATGTTGTGGTTACACGGCAAACGCTGCTCATACTTATTATAAATGTACAATCAGTTTCTTGATTGTTATCTAATGCAAATAGTGCCCCGACCGTCTCCTGGGATCTAGATCATGTCCGAATGAGCAGCTGTTATCGCCTACAGCACCGTTACACACACACACGTAATCCCTACTGAATCTGCTGCATAGGTAGAGAAATAGGTTTGATTGATTGATTGAGTTTATACACAGTAAGGCTAATTGGGACTGGACCTACAGTTTAAAGTGGGATCCGAACCACTATGTGCCTCCACCGGGTATCAAACCCGGGACCCCTTGATTACAAGGCGACGGCGTTACCACTCCGCCGTCGGGGAAGCCCTATTGGAGTTAGAGGTGGAAGGTGTGACAGGCGCACGTTTCATCTCGTTGTAGCCCTACCCTTGATAGCCATATTGGAGCTTTAATTTAGTACACACAACGTTTACTAAATAGAAGATCTAAAACTCATTGCTACTTGGATATTTGATGGATTACACTATATTTAGAAAGATTGTAAAAGAAAATATCACATGCTGCATTTTCAGTTTTAATAGTAAATAGGTGGAAATCACTACGATGTTTAGTTGGCGTCTGCCTTGTGCTTCCGTAAGCCAGTATCACACGGTAGTTAAGTAGGTCTTCACTTCCCGACCCACCTCCGACTCGAAACTACCATAATAATGATTACGTCTTCAGTTCGGGAAGGCAGCAAAAGGGGTCTCACACTATCCTTAAAATAGCATCTTTAAAAATGACGACTACACAAACAAGGTACATCACTTCACAACTTTAGATGCTAATAACTGTTGAAGATAAGGGAAAACAATGTTTTCTCTTATAAGAGTAAGAAAATAAAATTGGTACTGTAAAAAAATGCAGCACATATAATAGGCCTATATGTTATTTCAAGTTGATATACCACTTTACGGACACAATAGCATAAAGTTGCATTGCCCGTATATTACGATAGTAGTTGCATCTTCTAATGAAACCCATTTCGTGTGGTTTTGAAATATATTCCCCAATACGTACTAGTCAAATAAATTACATAAACTTCACAACATTCAAACAAAGTGCAACAATTGTATAGTTTGCATTAAGTTACCATATTATATTTATATTGCATTAACACATCCTCTCTCCTAAAATACTTATTGTGAAATTTACTTTGAAGACCATGAAGAACTAATTATAATTCATAATTTATATATCATTACAACACTAGGAGATTTATTTACTGCGGTTCTACAGAGAACACAGTCTATTTGTTACAGCCAAAAAACCAGAGAGTACATACGTACGTAACCAAGGAATATATAGTATTATACTAAGAGCATTCTGAGACACTGCTCTCTCCCATTGTCCAGGAGCCGCTACGAGCTCTGACGTGCCCAAGGGGGTCTGTCAAGCGCGTAAGGCTCGCATAGCAATGGAAACGTACGGGGAATACACTGTGTGGCCATTTTATTATAACCACCCACCCAAGTAGTGTGTTGGACCAACTTTTGCTTTTATGACATTACATATTCTACGTGGCAAGGATTCCAGAAGATGTCTGGAGTAGTATTCCACAGGTATTGACAACCATGCTGAGTCCAGTGCAGCCTTCAGTGCTGGGATTGATGTGATTGATGTCTCCTGGGGCTTAATTTGTCGCTTTGTATAATCCCAGATATGCTCTATCCTATCGGATTTACATCGGGCAAATTCGGAGACCATACCACATGGAAGTCAAATGAGTGTACCTAAAACCAATCCTGAATCACGCGTACCCGATGACATGTTGCATTATCATCCTAGAAAATTCCCTAGCTATCAAGGAAAAATTCAACATAGTGTACTGTGTCTGCTAGGAGACTATGATAGGACTGACCAGAGAAGCGATGCTCTACATGTTCCATGGGTGCAAGTTCTTGCCATGTGAACATTCACCGCAGCATACAGCCACCGTCACCGGCTTTCACCCTAACATTGTACAAGATGGAAGAACACTTTCATATAGCTTGCGCCAAACCCTCACACGCCAATGCACTAAGAAACGAGACTCATCGAACGAGCACCTTTTCACCAATCTTACACATTCCAATTCGCGTGTTCCTTACACCACAAGTGTCGTTCGCATCTGTCCTTTCGAATCAGGAGCGGGTGACAACGGGGTCATCTTCTGGTGCAGTGTTGCCACATGAAGGGAAATTTCCCTTTTTGAAGGGAAATTTGGAGCTAATTTTAAGTGAAAAGGGAAAAGGGAAATTCGATGAAAAATAGCGAATTTTCAGGGAAATTTTAAGACAGACTAAACATTAATTATATTAAACATTATAACAGATTCCAGTTTTGAAAATGAGAAATTATTTTTATTTTATTTTGTCGTATACTTTGTTCTGAGAGAAAGGGTGGAATTTGGGTTGACCCACATCTGTCTACCGTTTGGGGCCGGAGGTCTTTGGCCATTCACCCTTATGGGAGTGGGAGTCCGAGTGTATTGTTTATTTAAGCTTTCCCCGGTTCTCTGAATTTTGCCTCAAACACTACACGTGCAAACCATAAAGTTATCTTTGTCGCAAACCTATCTTTACTTCAGTCTTTATTGGACACTGGGTGGGTTATTCGTCGTGTGCGAGTGTTTGGTGGAAGGCTGTGCCCGTCTTGGACGACGGAAGAACAAGGGAAGCAAAGGAGACTATCTGCAACTCCAGAATATTTTAGAAAACGTCGTGGAGAATTATCGGATTAAAAAATTCCTTGCAGAGTGGCAAGAAGTGACCAACAATGGATTAAATTTTAATAAAAAACTTGCTGTGTTTTAGAAGTTTCCACCTAATATGTGAAATTTACCAGAATAGAACATTTGCTCAGGTATGTACTATATATCTTTTTTTAATAAAACGCGTATATCCATGAGCCGAACTTAATATTTTTATGGGAGGCAAAAATGTGATTTTTCACAGAAACTCTTCATATGTGCGCCTTACTAGAACAGCATTTTGTGTAGAATATTTTTAGTTTTCTTCTGATGGTGTGATGAAGACAAGGGGCATTGGCCTCCCTAAATTCAATCTCTGTTTGTGTGTTTTGCTTTTTACTGATGAAAATATTCAGTTGCCATATATAACATAGTTTTAGCTTTCATCTCAAAACAAAAAAATTAACTTGGTTTAGAAATAAAATCTAAATCTTCCAAAAAAAACATTTAAAGGTTATTGATTTTATTGTTTATTGATTTGGTTTATTTTACTTCGCTTTTCTGCCACTTTTGACTAATTGCAAAGATGGGGATGAGTAATGATATGATTAAATTTATGAATGGACACTCACAAACAGCCATGCCCAGGCCGGGATTCGAACCCGGTACCCCTGGCGTCGTAGCATTTAAAAGTTAAATTCATTAATATTTTATACATACATACGAACATGGGTCAACGATAGTATTTAATTATTATTATTAATAATAATAATAATTCTTTAGATGAAGGGAAAAAATGGGCGAAAAAGGGAAATTTTACCCCTTGGAAAGGGAAATTGTGCTTACAGATTGTGGCAACACTGTTCTGGTGTACCCATTACGTGACAGTGTGCAACAAATAGTTCTGGTAAATACAGTCACTGGTTGATTTGTCTTGTATTCGGATGTCATAGGTTGCGCTGTGGTGCGTCTGTTGACTTGGATGAGTCGTTGTATCGTCCGCTCCTCTCTGGCATCAGTCATCCGCCGTCCTGTACAGTTCTGTCGCTGGGACATCATTTGACCGTGTTCACGTCATTTTTGGAACATTTTTACTACCGCCTATCTTGAACAACCCACCATCGCAATAGTTTTTAAAATGCATGCACCGGTTCTTATTGCCCCGACGATCTGACTTTTGGAAAATTCTGTTAGGTCCTTCCGTTTCCCCATTTCGAACCACACTACGCATTGAACACGCAACACCTTATCTCTACACCACACATTGGCTACCAGTGAACTCTCGCCAAACACGTCGTCCACAAATGACTTTCACTGCGAGTAACGGTGTGATGATTCAATGGCCACACGGTGTACGATATATTAATTTGCAATTTTCCGTATCTTTGTTCTCTCAACCATTTGCAGTAGGATAATAGGCAAAAGGCAAGGAATAAGACCTAGGCAATAATATGAAGAAGTTTGCAGCACGTAATAACTATAATTTTTTTTTCCAGAAATGAAGAGAAAGGCAAATACGACTATCCGTTTATATCACCGTAACATTGAAATGTATAAAGTTGCATATTGGTAAATAAGTACTACTTTATGAGTTAATATATAAAAATATTTTGTATTTGAAAAGTCAAAATATTATGCTATTTCAAATACCCTTTTTTATATACATTTTAAAAGGAATAACTCTAAGCTGGGAAAATGTAACCCCCAATAAAAGATGACATCCCTCCTTTGTTGAAGAAGGAATAATCACAAAGAAAGTCGTACCACCTCAATGGCCAAGCACGTCCATCTCATCGTTATCACCATTCATCCTCATCTTCGCGATTAGCCAAAAGTAGCAGAAAATGAAGAAAAATGAAACAAATACACACATATGCGTGTTTGTGTATGTGCTGTGTATTTTAAGGTGAATTTGCACATCTTGGATTGATCGCTACGATGAGGATGAATATGAACGGGTGAAACGGAGAATGAGACAAACATATTGCTATATATATGCCTTACCATGGTTCGAACTGGGGCCTCTGGATTCCAATAGAGCGTTACGCTTCCACTCTGTCGTGGAGACCGGTTATATACGTGTAGTGGAATGTACTTAAACCTTTTCTTACAATCCTACTCTCTCTCGATTCTGTTAAGGTTATGCCCTTGGTATACTTAATTAAATACTTGTATGAAAATATGCCCACGTACACGACCCTCGTTCTCTTCTCTCTTGCACACATAGAGACTTTACAAATTGTTTGACTTTACAATTTTTCGGGTTCTATGATGTGCTCGACGCACATAATAATCATTTGGCTTCATTCTTGCGTGTAGAAGTGTGGAGAAATAATGTTAAACAACCAAAGACATAGAAGTCTTTTTTTGATGAATTCAGCATGACTTTCTTCGTCTGACACCCACAGTTAACTTGGAAAGGTACGGGAAACCAGTGGAAAGAAACTGGTATGCGATAAACCTGTATGATTTTACATTTTTTGAAGCTGCCGGCAGCTGAGGACACCTCTTGTTGACGTTATCTTAGCAGAAGCTATTCACGATCGGGGTAGCACAGGAAGCCAGAATAGCACCCCCTGGTACCTTAACTGCCGTGTGAGACTGGCTGTACTGAGTGCATGTGCCAGCGCTGTGGGTGACGTTCGAGCTGACACCTGTCGGGAAAAGTGACAACCAAGGTGAAAGGTTACACGAGAGGCTCGCAAGTTCGAAACATAACTGTCAACACCCAGCAGTGATGATATGGCGTCCCGTATTTAGTGTCTTATGATCAAGTTACGCAATAGCACTAAACCTAAACTGCCTAACATATCCACATGTTAATTTCTACTATTAGATTAATAATTGAGAATGGTTTTTGCAGTTAGCGTACATCACCAAGCTGCTATGACTGTCGGTAGTCTGTCGTCAAGGTTACATCCGATTTCGGATTACCTCGACGGATAAGAAAAAGCCACGGGAAAGAACGTTACGGTACTCTCGCCAATTCGGACATGCCTTGACATAAGAATTTATTATTAAAAAATGAGTCCCATGACCACTCCTATCCTATGAACAGAGAGAGAGAGAGAGAGAGAGAGAGAGAGAGAGAGAGAGAGTAGTCACTACAATACAATTCTCCACATTTCTTCTTGCCATTTAGCCTACGAGCATTAATCCTCAATTCGCAGCTCCTTTCTGAATTGACCAACGTCTCTTGCGCATTGCAAAACACATTCTCCCTCAAGATAAAAGACAGTTCATCGATATGGTTGAGACACGATCATAAGCAGTCACCCCTTTCCTCCATTTAAATGCGAAATTGAATTCCTTGCGAGGAGAGACCTAGAGAGAACTTCCGTTTTCAATTGCAAGCACCTGCTCCCGACGACGTTGAAAGAAAAAATAAACGGAATCGAATGAAGAAGAAATAATATCATTTTCATTTTAAAACAGACTCTGTACGGTTGTTGATGTTGGCAAGTGACTAAGAAAAATCTCAATTGATTAAATATGTCAGTTTTCTTGACGTACGTGCCTTTCTCCGAAGACGAGAAGCAGCCAGTGGTTATGCGTTAACAATTCTCGATAACTTCTCTCGCAATGTTTAGACAGAGGAGGCTTGTATTCGAAAACAGCTCTTAGATACTGGTACAAAGTGTATTGCTATTAACACTTATCGTTTCCGCTTTTTCTTTGAAGATCCTAAAGAACCGAGAGAACCCTGATCGATACCACGCGGTGGCTGCGAAAGATGTAATTTTAGAGCGGCAGGAAATAACTACGGACAAGACGGTTATTCATATATATTCCTCGCTGTTTAATGGCACCAATAGGCTTCGTGTAATGCTAGATATAAAGTATTTGTAAATATTCCTCACGTTTTCCTCGCTATTGCATACAAAGACGCCGCCATGTAATACGAAAATCAATTTTCAAGTCAATATACTTATGCACATTCCGGTTCGGAGTCGATGCAAGGTCTTTCATTGGCTGTAGACTTGTCTTGTGGTTCATAGCGTGTTATTCTGGTACCTGTAGTACTGGGTCCTACAAAATTATATTCAGCCAAAGTGACATCAATTTTTTTCTTGCATCTCACGGAAACAACGGGGTAAGTAGGTATTCTGGATAACGAATTTGTTTCCACACTTTTGTATAATACATATTTTCCATATACATAAGTTACTGTAAATACTATTTTCTTGAGCTTCCTTTTCACTTTCTTTGCTTCTATTACCATTCCCCATCTTCCCTGCTGAATCATTGAATCCGATAATTGGAGCACTATTTGAAAAGTTATTTCCTAACCGTCTGGTAAAACGCGGATTTGTTAGAGAGTTTTTTGTTTTTGTTTTTCGTTGAAGCTTAGTTTGACTTACCTTCATTTGATTACTATTCTCATTCCCACAAGTGGAAATGAGATCACTATCATCTTCTGATTCTTGTTTGTCACTCAGTGATTTAGTGGCGGATGCAGTTTCCTCTGGTGATAAGGTAGTGGGGGAAGGGATGTGTCCATTAATTCTTCCTTTTTCTCCTCACTCTTCAATAATTCGCTTGACTCCCTTTCTTCCTTCGAGTGTTTTTTTTCTTGAGGTTCTGTCATTTTGTTTTTTGCTCCCACCTCTGGTGTTCTTCCTATCTGTTTGTCCATCTCATTATTACTGGTTGGCTTCATTTGTGAGGTAACCTAATTTTTCTGCTGATGTGATGCACTTGCTGATCCCTCTGAGCTTACTATGTCGGTCTCATTGGGCAATACTGTTTACTGTAGGTTACCTTTACATTCGGTGGGACCCGTTGGGTAGTCATTTGCCGCTGCTTACAACTGTATCTTAAATGTTCATCCGATCCACAAAACTCACACGTTGGAGTTTGTCCCGCATATATCACGTGGGCCTTATATTTGCCAATAGTTACGAATGATGGTAGTGGCTTCTTTAATGACATTTTTACCATACGTACGCCACTAGGCACAGGGTAAAGAAACTTTTCACTCCACATTTCTTCTATCACTTCGTCCACTGCTCCATATTCACTGAATTTCCCGTGCACTTGTCTTGATTCAACTTCCATTGGTAAATTAAATACACGTACGTATTTCAGTATTCGACTTGCGTCGCTAATTTTTACTTTCACTACGTTCCCATTATCATACTTAAATTCTAATTCGCCTGGGTACTGTTCTAGAAATTTTAACATAGTATGTTGTCGCACTAATTTCAAATAAACACCCCGCGCAGTTGTTGGTATTTGTATTGCTAAAATTTCATCAGTACTAAGTTTAAGCTGGCTGTAAATGAACTCATGCACGTCCATTGCACTAGGTTTTCCTGCTCCATATGCGAAATTTATCAAAATGGTATTTTCACGATCCATTGCTAATCTTTTGTTCTTATTAACTATTGTCAATACTATTATCTATCAGAGTCCTATTTTCCACTTGGCTCAACACTCGCACTCGGTTTTACGCGTCACGCGTTATCTAAGCCCGCACGACTGCTTAGCTTCGACCTGCCTCTCCCGTGCTCAAGCACGGACTTTGGGACTGAGCCACCGCGGCCGACATACCTAGAATATACTAGTAAAAATTTATAATATTTAGTTAATTACAAGTACGGTAATTAAGAGGTATCCCGTTTCTGAAAATCTACAAGGCGATATCATGGTGGGCAGAGGTTGGAGTACAAACATCAGAGGTAGATTGGACAGAAGCGAGAGTTGTTCCAGAGGTAACAACCCAAACATTTCATGTCTATAGCACTGCACCAATTGATCCTCCAACTCGGGTTTTAAAAACAATGGTTTCCTTCCAATCTAGCGCAATGCCTTTTTGTGGTGTCTGGTTTGATGCAACTAAATTAATTAATGTTGCTCTAGGGATGTTATGAAATTATGCAGCTTTTAGTTATCCCAGTTTTTCGTACGTCCGGAATTTCAGCCATCATATTTGGTTCTTCTCAGATTTTAGTTTCTTACTTATCTAAAGCGATAACTGTGATAATGGTAAGGCTCCATAAATGAAATAACATTCCATGTTGCAACTCGCTATGGTATTTCATATTATGAACCTGGCCATCTTTGTTTTCATATCCACAAAAGTCGGTCCTAACCAACGAAAGAGTCATTGAAACCTCACAATAAATACACTAAAAGAACCTCATATTTATATTCAATTTCCTTATTCTTTAAGTAAGGAAAAGAAATAACCTCCGATAATCCATCAATTACAAGTTAGACAAAACAATGTCTCCCGTATGTTCCGCACATATGTATTTCCCAATAGTCTGAATAACTATCCTCTACTATACCTACAGTTTGGTCATTATTTCCTCCTCACACCACTACAGGGCCTTACAGAAGGAGATATGCTACTTTTCCATCTTACATAACTATTTCATAGTTAGGTACCTTCCTCTACAAGCCAACATCCGTGGCTGTGTGGATAGCACAGCACATTACAACGCAAGGGGTCCCGGGTTCGAATCGCGACCTGGGAATGGGTATTCCTTTTGAGTGTGCCTTCATCAATTGCATCATTCATCACTCACTCATCTTCATCTTCACGATTTGCCAATAGTGGCAGGAAAGCAAGGTAAAATACAATCAATCAATCAATTTCCTCTACTAATTCTATTCATTTCGCACCCTTGTCGTGTACTGTTTTCTCTTATTCTTGGCATCTTCCTTGATGATTACACAACTGGTTGATAACACATTTCGGCTTGCGACAAATCCAAGAATAATTTTGAATGTCAACGTTGTTGAAGTTCACTATCATCTGTCATGTGACACAAATTCCTACGTCGAGTCAGTAACATATTTTGAGATGCACATGTGTATAATAATGGGCAAATATGCAGTCAAGAATTGAAAATATGGTTTATCGACGTAGACAAGCTGCGAGTCTAATACTCTCAGTCGTAGATATGGTTCATCATGCATGTGACATTGTCTATGTTTTGCAGCATGTTTTGCACCATATAAAGACGTATGAACAATAAATTGCAAACTTCCTTTAATCAATTTTTCTGTGTTTGTTTGAATTTGTTTCTAAGTCCATTTTATGCAGAGAAAGACTAATCGGGACTGGCACTACAGTTTGAAATGGGATAAGAACCACCATGTGTGTCTGCCTGGTATCTAGCCTTGTACCCTCAACCACTATACAATGGCATTACAACTACCCCATTCCGGAAGCTTTTAGAATTTATCTACTATAAAATGTTTACCTTTGCTTATGCTAAGACTATGTACAAAATATCTTAACATTCAATGTTGCAGGTGGCTTACGACATGAAGAAATCAATGTTGAGTTTTTCTGTTTTGATCTTCGCTTCCTTCTTTGGGTCTCTTTCGCCTAGAATGTCTTTGGAATTAACCGAAAGTGCCTTCCAGCTTACAACCACAATTTTGAAGGACTACTTTCACACTGCTCGGATACTGGTTGTTTTTCACGACGAAGACTCAGCATTCCTGGCGGATATTGTGGTGCAGGTATATGGAAACGCAACCACTGTAATTAACACTAGTTTCTTTAATGATTGGAACCCAGCATTTACATTTGACTGGTTCTGGGTGAGAACACAAATCTATTACTTGTTTCTTGTAAGAAAAGCCTCCACCATACAGTATCCTATTAAGGAATCCCCGCATTTCAATACCTTTAGACGGAATGCAAAATATTTAATCGTCTTGACTGGAGACAATACAATGGAAGAGATTAATGGGTTGATATTGGCTGCACAGAGCCATCTCCTGGTGAATATTGTAATTGCTGCTCCTTCTCTTGGAAACCCTTCTCTCTCAGAAAGCGAATCCTTCGTTCTCTATTCCTACTTCCCTTTCACCGAGTCCCACTGCAGAACGGCTGAAGGTGGGGAAGTTATGGATATCTGGAGAAACGGGCGTTTTCTTGCGGGAAGAGATTTGTATCCAGATAAGGTGGAGAACATGCACAAGTGCCCCATCAGGATGAAGGCAAGTTATTTCGCATTAGTCTTTATGCCGGATTTCACCTCAGAAATCAACAGTTCTTACTTAGGTGAAATTGGCAGTTTTATTACTATCATGATGCATGAAATGAATTTTACTCTGGAAACTGACGACATGTTCAACGAATCTCCTTTAAGTGGATGGGTTTTCCCGAATGGTACTCTGACAGGGGATTATCTATCAATGAGATCAGGACTATTTGATGGAAGCTTAAAAGTTGCCCCAAGGACTTTGTATTCTCTTTGGTTCTGTGAACAGATATACACCCACCAATTCGTTGATTTAATGTGGGTTGTTCCAAATCCTCGACCCTATCCCCAGTGGATGAATCTGTATTTTCCATTCCAATCGAATCTGTGGGTCGTCACTCTCTTCACTTTATTGACCCTTGTCTTTTGGATGAGATTCACTGTTGCTTTGTTGCGTCGGTGGGGAAGAACCACTTATCAGTTCCCTTTCCTTAATGGTCTTCCTGTCTCTTTGGCTGCTAGCATCCCCACTCCTCCCCCTCCCGTACTCACTCTCAGGTTTATCCTTTTGCTCTGGACCCTGTCTTCTGTGGTCTTATGCACACTGTATCTGTCATCCTTGTTTGGCTTCATTACAGAACCCAAGAGAACACCGCTCATCGACAGCTTGGAGGATATTGTAAATGCCAATTTACTTATTGGGGGTGATAGGGATTGTAGACACAATGTAGAAGTACTAAATGACCAACCACTTTACAGGAAGGTCCTTGAGAATTGGGACTTGGAGGAAAATTATTCCGAAGTCTTACATCGTATTGCAATTGACGGTGACTACGCAACTCTGTCATCTACTTTGAATACTAATATTGCGAAGTTTGTTTTAAGATTATTCGATTCTTTCGGAAAGCCATTGTTCCATGTTACTTCTAAGAAATTTAATGTTTTCCCTCAGTTTTTTCTGCTAGACAGAAGCTCACCATTTAGGGATCACTTTCAGCAGATAATCGACTCCATTGTTGAAGCGGGCTTCCCTCCGAAGTGGAAGAAAGACTTAGATGAGTACATGATTCTCAAATCAACCAAGAGAGAGAAATTTAAAGATGAGCCAGAGGTCGTTGTGATTCAACTGGAGAATCTGATGGGAGCTTTTGTCCTTCTCATATTTGGTCTCACTCTCAGCTCAATTGTATTTACTTTGGAGATTATGTATAAACATTTCAGGAATTTGGAGATGATCTATAAACATTTCCGGAAGCAAAACTAAGATGAGTCCTTTGTGGAAGACAAATACAAATTTTACATACGCCTATAGTGTATCAGAAAATTAGAGAAGTGTTTCTAATCTCACTCATCTCACACACCTCCACTCCATTCTTTTGCAACAAATCCTCTTTGAGTTCCTCAATAACTCCTTGTCTCTCCTCACGGTGGTTTGCAATGACGTTGAAATTTTGATTGCCTTTTCCGTTTTCAAACAATTTTTAGGAATATTGTCCCGTTTTTTACTTGTTTTTGGAGGTTCTCAGTGGCGGCCAATGGATGCTAGAACTTTGGGGGGTGAGGGTGGCAGTTTTCTTTCCCTTCGCAGATAAGGGTTAGCATAGTGCGGGAGCAAAAGTTGCAAGAGAGTGACCTCCCCCCTTTATCGCCGCCACTTCAGGTTCCTATCCAATAAATGCATAGACTGCATAGAATACTTCGTCCTACGTGGCGGAGTGTTCCACATCAAGCACTAAATGGGCACAGTTTCCAAGTTCGAATCTTGGAGATATTGTGGCATAAGATCGCAAATATCCGCTGCTATACAACTATCATAGAATCAATGAAGATTTAATGATTTACTGATTACATGTCGAATCACCCAGGTAATGACATCCACTGAGCCAGAGTTTGATGAAACGTGGTGTATTTGATAATACTACCAACATATGAACACATGCATTTTTTTCTCTACACCTCATAGTTACTGAGAATCAGGAGGCTAAAGTTTTAGAATTTTGCATGATTGGTCGTTGCCGAGGTCATCATGTTAGCCTGCAGTGTTTAACAGGAAATATATATATATATATATATATATATATATATATATATATATATATATATATATATATATATATATATATATATATATCAGTGTCAAATCAACACATCACTTTGAAACTTTTTTTCAAGTTCATAGATAGTTAGATTAGAGAGATATATAGATAGATAGATAGTGTTATTCGCCTTTAGAATGAGTACATTCATGGTTTGTCATGATTTTCATTGAATAACATTTCACTAAATGTAACTAATCTTTTCTTATGGAATATATGATGTACAAAGTACACTACTTCATGGGATGAATTGCAATCCAGTGCATAATACAATACAAAACATGGAATGAAACATTATGCAACACAATGATAAATAGTACAGAAAATATTGAGTGATTCCAGAAAAATTCATATTGTAACACAGATACAACTTTGGTGACCATGAAGTTCGACCAGAAAGGAATACGTGATTAAATGCACAGAGGCATAGGCGGTGGAATGGGTAACCCGCAGAAGTGACGCATTTGTGTAAGAGGAGGCGTGTGAGCAGTCGTGATCCCAGCATGTTGCACCCAAGGTCACGTAAAGAACGAAAACGGGGAAATATACGCGTGACATTGAACTTCGACCAGGCACCAGACCCATACGGAAAAATTCCAGAGACTGCCGCATTCGACGGAAGCATGACGTCACGGACACGATAAGGGAGTCCGCCATATATAAGCGCGTGCTGTGCACCGAGGAATCGCAGTGCATCATCACCATGGCCAGGGGCAAACCTATTGACAACACCGTGAGGAGAAGAGTGGTGGAGTTGCAACGGGATGGACTCAGTGAACGGGAAATAGGGCGCCAACTGAACTTACCCAAGTCAACCGTCCACTGCATCATCAAACACCACCAAAATACGGATACTACAGAGCCAGGTAAGGCCCCCGGTCGAAAACGCCTGCTGAGCGTGCGTGACCTACGGATATTTAGGCGCTATATCCAGACCAACAATCATGTTTCTGTGGCCGAATTACGACTGTGGACTCGAGAACGCTTTCACATTGAAGTGTCAACCAGAACCATTCGCCGTTACCTACAGCGATGCGGTTACCGAGTGTACAAGGCGAAACGTAAACCCTTCCTTTCCATGTTGAACAAAGGCAATCGACTACGGTGGGCACGAATGTACCGGGGATGGACATTTCGGCAGTGGAACAGGGTTTTGTGGACGGACGAATCCATTTTCAAAGTTGTGTACGGGAAATTACGGAAAACAGTCATTTGTCGGAAGGAGGAACAGAATGAAGCAAAATGTTATGCACGTCGGGTACAGAAACCTACGTCAGTGATGGTATGGGGATGCATGACGGCATCTGGGGTTAGCCCACTACACGTCTTTGAGGGCATTGTGAATGCACACGCATATACACGCATACTGGAGCGGCATCTTCCCACAGTGCGAAGGCACCTGTTCCACAGGCGGCGTCTCATCTTTCAACACGACAATGCCAGGCCTCATACAGCGCGGCTGACAAGAGAATGGTTGACTCGCAATCACGTGCGAACTCTGCCATGGCCACCATCGAGTCCCGACCTCTCGCCCGTTGAGAATGTGTGGCGTGTTCTTAAGCGACGTGTGCAACAGAGGGGACCCACGACAGTGGCTGCTCTTATCACCTGCCTGCAGGAGGAATGGCACCGCATCGATGTGGAATACTTTGAACTACTCGTCCGCAGCATGCCTCGACGCATTGCCACAGTTATTCGCCGACGGGGCGGCGTCACACCATGGTAAACAGGATCCCCTCTAACAGTGGTCGAACTTCAATGTCACGTGTAGATGGACGAAAATGTTTTATTTTGTGTGGACACCATACATTGCTGCGTTGCAGCAGAAATTTATGTTTTCCTTTGTTCCATGTAGCCTGCTGAATAAAATATGTTCAGCATATGCATGTGTTCTCCTTCTTTCACAACGCACTCCTATATTTGTGACTGGTCGAACTTCATTGTCACTAAGGTTGTATATGAAATTTCTAAATATAGAAATGTTGTGTACACTGATTGTATATATGCATATTGTAAGTAGGCATAGGAATTTGTGTGTATGTATCATAAAAGAAGTTGTTACCAAAATTCTTTTGCAGATAAAATAAATGTGATGTTAATAATGCATTTTTTGTGTCAATGTCTCAACTTACTAACTTTGCATTATCACTAAAAGGCACTAAATTTACCATGCCAATATATATATAACAGGTGCGGCAGTGAAACGGGCGATTTTGCAACCCTGGAAATAGCAAGTTACGTAAGGAATCAGAAAACGGAAGTGGTGCCATCTGGACAACAAAACTTTGCCATTGACACTGATATCGGTGTTCAATCGAAATGGCGTCGTGAACCCGTGAACAACGCGGTTTTGCCGTAAAGGCGTGTGACAAAAACTCTGCGCGGCGACGTAGCTGTCGTTGGTTTTGTAAACGCCTTTGCAGCAAAACCGCGTTGTTCACGGGTAGTGTTGCCCACGAGACGAGACTTTGGCTTGTCTCGTCTCGTGGAAATGCTGTCTCGTCTCGAATATTCGTTTGTCTTATGACACATGATCAATCTCGTCTCGTCTCGAATTTTTAAAAGCCTGTCCCGTCTCGTCCCGTGAGCAACACTATTCACGGGTTCACGACGCTATTTTCAGGGTTACAAAATCGCCCGTTTCACTGCCGCACCTGATATATATATATATATTAATGTTGAAGCTTGAGGTATGTTCTCAAATTATTTTCCCTGTAAATGTAAATTCCCTGACGTTTCCAGCATTTCCAGGTTTTCCAGACTTGTAGACATCCTGTTTCTTTCTTTCTCCCACAATCATCCTTCTCTTATCTCTCTTCTAATATTTCCCTTCCCTTCTTTTCTTCACCCTGGTATTTGCACTATTTCTATTAGCAAATCTTTTTAAATCAACTTTTATGTTGTATATATGGGATAACTCCATGCCAAATCATCATAAAAAATAAACTTTTCAACTGGAGCATTTCATATGGTAGAGCACATGAATTAACGTACATGAGTAACATGTTTGCCATCGGCTTTACACGGAATACATACACGAGGATTTCCAACATTATAGAGAAGTGTAAAATTTATTGCTACATGGTCAAGTAAAACAATCCATAACTTTGCTTCTAATTAGGGTATAATTTTCATATTGTTCTTGTTTGGATGCTAAGTGGGGATATTTATCATAAAAATATATTTTTTATGAAAATATTGAAATTTAAATTTAAAGGTCATATAATGTGAATTTGAGCTTAAGTAATCAAGAGATATGTATGTTCAATTTTGGAGGAATAAAGTATGTTATAGGTACTGTTAAATGCAATTTCTGTTTGCTGTAACTGTCATTTTTGGATGGCCTTGGGAACAGGAATAAGATAAATCATCCCTTTTCCCGGTGCCCGCAATACATTATGCAAATGCACAGGATATGAATTTGTGATCTGGTCAAAGAAGAGAAATGAGAAATGCAAGACAAATTATTTTGTTAACATTTTTCACTATATTAGTATCGCCAGTTATAATGAAGATGTGTTTATTCTTTGAAACAACAATGTAAGTGAATATATTAAAAATTTCAGTGAGTTGTTTGAATTGCATTAATTTTTGGAAGGTTAACAACGAAACAGTCTATTTTGTATAAAGGTCATTACAAGTCGTGTACCTTGAAAGTTTAGGGAAGTAATTGTTTGTAAACTAGATTTAAAACTCTTCGTTATGTTAAACACTACTATCACATTGACATTGTTTTAACGTCTATTTCCAGCCAGTGAAAAGTTGTTCTGTGATTTGATAAGAAATTAATATAAATGGATACTGTTGAAAAAAAATAAAGCTTCATACTGTTCATATAAGTTGGCAGATTCTTTCTCTTCCAATATCTCAACAGCATTTGTGTGTATTATCTGTATTTTTTGCAAGAAGCAAAAGTTCGCGTTATCTAACCCATGCCTATTCTGATTTTGATTTTTTGATGTTGCTATGACATGTTTGGATTCAATTCTTTTGATATAAGTTACTACTCAGAACTTGTACAAATCAACTTTCAACGACAAATAAAGGAGATTTTTTCAAGTTTGAATTGAGCTATTAAGAAACTTTGATTAACCCATGCCTTATGAAATCTATAAACTTTGGTATGAGACATAATGATCTTTTATGACGAGGTTGAGGATCATAGAAAGAGGAATTTGAAGGCGGACAGTAGATGGTAGAAGAGTTGTCGAGGAACAAGGGAAATAAAGGATGAGGAGCATAGGGAGAAAAAGGAAAGGCGAAGGACTGTGAAGAAGATGGATTGAGAGAATAGAGAAAGAAATAGAAAGATTGAAGAATGAAAGTTCCAAGGTGAAGAAAAGAAGGAAAGGTAAATATTAGAAGAGAGATAAGAGAAGAATTATTGTGGGAGAAAGAAAGAAACAGGGTGTTTAGAAGTCTGGAAAACCTGGACATTCTGGAAACGTCAGGGAATTTACAATTTCTGGAAAAGTCGTCGAAATGTCCGGGAAATTTGTTTTGTTCCTGGAAAATGTAATATTTTTGTTGTAGTGTAACAAAAGTATGTTTTTGAACAAGGAAAAGAGGACAAGCAAGAAATTATAAATTTGTTGTAGTCTTCAGTGTGTTATATGGGGTATTACTGTTAGTTGCAGTAGAAGTTTTGTTTTAAATACTGTACGCAAAGGTCATGTTTGGAATTGCTTTCTTGTAGAAATCCACTACAATAGATTAGGCTATTAGAATTTCCCACTGTCTTGTTGCAAATTTTTGTGTCCTGTTTTGCAGATATTAGAATTAATATATGTGTCGTAAGATATTTTAGTACAATTACGTATTATTTATTTTACAGGTGTTATCTCCTTTATGTAAAATATAATTCCTTGTTAACCATAAGTCAGTCTTACCGCTTTCACTTTTACATATGACGTAAATATTATAAAACCTTATGTGGGATTCTAAGTATGGTGTTATTAAAAATATAGTGACCTTCTTACACCCACGTATAAATTGTCGGAATGCCTCAGGAAAAGTTTTGTTTTTGGTGTGGAAAACCTGGAAAAGTCAGAGAATTTTTTTTTTCGAAATTCTGGACACCCTTAATAAACAGGGTGGCTACTCATCGGGAATTCCTTGAAATCCAGGGAATTATGAATGAATTATTGGCTCCGGGAATTATGCGTGAATTCTACTTGAAGTTTTTTCCGTAGACGTAAAAAATTACTTTTTTAAAATGCAAATCCTATTCACATTTTATGCAAATAAAAATTATTTTCGTAAAATTTTCTTGCTCGCTTCACTAGCAAATTCCTCCTTTTCTAAGTTTTATGAACTTTATAACCATAGCTAGGGGTCGGCGGGAGTCGGCCCTGTGCGCCGAAATTTCTAAATGAAAAAAAAATGTTGTAAAATTGATTTATTAATTTGTGGTTTTAAATCCACTTTATCAACAGGAAGGATAATCGGGATTGGACCTACAGTTTAAAGTGGAATCCGAACTACTGTGCCATGTGTTGAGAAAATAGTTGAAATCGTTTGTTCGAACACAAATGCTTTAGTATCAACGTCTAACCCCTTTTTGCTTAATTTACGAGGATAATAACGTATTTGATACTACTACTACTACTACTAATAATAATAATAATAATAATAATAATAATAACAACAATTTTGGTCCCGGCGGGTTCGAATCACGGCTTGGGTATGGATGTTTGTGACTGTCCATTCATCAATTTCATCATATCACTCATCCCCATCTTCGCAAATTAGCCAAAAGTGCCACAAGAAGCGAAGTAAAATAAAACAAATCAATAATAATAATAATAATAATAATAATAATATTAATAATGTTATAATAATAACACTGTTATTAACACTATTATTATTATTAGTAGTAGTATTAGTACGTTTATCCTGGCATTTTCTCCCCACTCGCTCAGACAAAAGTTCGTGGTTGCGCCTCTGATTGTAAAGAGAAACTCAGAACCTTAAATTAAATATTTTAATTATATTACATATACCGTTAAATTGAATTATAATTTTTGGATGTTGGAATCACATAGACCCTTTTTGTTATGAAGATATTTATGTGTAAGGTTGAAATAGAGAAAACATCTGCTTGAATTTTTGGAAAGTTCGCCTTGAAAACCGGGAGTTATACTTGAATTTTATCATGATTCTAGATAGCCACCATTATAAAGAAAGTAAAAGAATATAGAATTGTTGAAAATGACAGAATGAAGAAAAGAGTCGAAGAGATATGGCGAGAGAAGTATAGAGGATGAAAGAAAATAAAGGAAGGTTCAGAAACATAGAATGAAAGAATGAAAGGGAATGAGTCGAAGATAGATGACGGAAGAAAGACTGATTCACAGAAGGTATAGAAAGAAGTTCTGAACATGACAGATAGAAAGAAAAGGAAAGATAGTGGAAAATGGGAGCAAGATGAAGAGAGAGAGAGAGACAGAGCGAAGAAAAAGATTGAGGAACACGAGAAGAAAGAAAGAAGGCAACGAGAGGGAAGAAAGGAATCTTAGCAGCCATGACAACAGATGCAGAGTACACCTGAATTCATTTCGCCCACCCCTGAGACCCATGTTGCCAGACCTTCCTCCTGCACTGAAAACAAACACCGCTAACCAGGGATGCTACAGGAACGGTTATATAAACCACGGGATGGGCAGAGCCTTCAGGTGACTACGCCGAAAATTCATTCGTCCGCAATTTCTGAAGACCTTGTTTCCCGCATCCCTGATTCCTCAATCAAGCCATTTTACGAGGGTGGAAGTCTTAGCTATAGACGCCCAGCTGGAGTTTATAGCGTCTGAAACTGAGGAAGCGTACGGAAATTTTCAGCTGGAGTCGTGGCTTTGATAGATCCCTCCAGTCACAGTGACGTGAATACTTTATGATTTGTCCTTCTTAATCTTTTATCGTTTTTGGAAGTTTGCGGAGTTCTATAACCAAGGACCATATGTGCTGGAAACCATTTCAGTAGCAGGTATTCCCATTGTTTCCTGAGCATTCCTATATATGGCATTTACCTAAGGCATTTTCTGAACAGAGAAACTCCTCCGATGTTGCATCATAAAATGCAACTTCTAGGTAATAGAGGACAATTTCATGGAAGAGAAAATAGAAATGCACTTCGTTCAAGATATGATGAAAATGTGACTATCTTATCCTTATGTCAAGTATTGGTAGATGATAAGGTCACCGCTTTGTAATCACGGTGTCTCTGGTTCGATAACCATGGGAAGCATATGGTGGTTCGAAACCCAATTGAAACTCTAGGTCATTTTCCGATTAGCCCATCTTTGTATAAATTAATCTTAAAACTGAAACTCCAGTATTGGTGATATCTCAATAAAATCTGATCCCCTGGTAACGGCTGAACTAAATTCACAAGTTTGTTGAATGAAGATACATCATTTCTGATTTACTACTGAAACTCGTAGCAACATTGGTACTTTCTGAGGCACATTCGGAAATTTTCCAGTGGCTTCGGTCTTATATCCTCCCAAACTGAAAATTATATTATGCTCTTTCCAAAATTGATAGTTTACGATACTAACGTTAAGAACATTTTAATAACATCAATTTTGAAAGTATGGGTATTATAGGTTCTGATCTATTCAGTGGTCGAGTTTGGTTATTTTACGTCGGTTTTCTCCCACGTTTTGGTGAGGATGAGAGATGTGATGACACTCACGAAGAACATCTATGCCCAGGCCAGGATTCGAACCCGGGACACCTGTCGTCGTAGAACGGTGTATGCTAACTAATCTCTCTGCCAAGGATGTCGACTATTGTACCCATGAGGCATGTTGTGGTTACACGGCAAACGCAGCTCATACTTATTATAAATGTACAATCAGTTTCTTGATTGTTATCTAATGCAAATAGTGCCCCGACCGTCCTGGTATCTAGATCATGTCCGAATGAGCAGCTGTTATTGCCTACAGCACCGTTACACACACATAATCTCTACCGAATCTGCTGCATAGGTAGAGTAAATGGTTTGATTGAATGATTGAGTTTGTGTTTTAAGTCCACTTTATGCACAGTATGGCTAATTGGGACTGGACCTAGAGTTTGAAGTGGGATCCGAACAACTATGTGCCTCCACCGGGTATCGAACCCGGGACCCCTTGATTACAAGGCGACAGCGTTACCACTCCGCCGTCGGAGAAGCCCTATTGGAGTTAGAGGTGGAAGGTGTGACAGGCGCACGCTTCAACTCGTTGTAGCCCTACCCTTGATAGCCATATTGGAGCTTATTACACTATATTTAGAAAGATTGTAAAAGAAGATATCACATGCTGCATTTTCAGTTTTAATAGTAAATAGGTGGAAATCACTGCGATGTTTAGTTGGCGTCTGCCTTCTGATTCCGCAAGCCACTCACTAGTTTATTCAGTTACAGAAGTATTCATTTGATGTTCAATATTGCATAGGCAAGGAAAATGTAATCGCTGATTTGCTAAGTCGATCTTTTCCTTGGCAGTTGGACATGCATTATTATGTCAACTACTCCGAGTTGGAATTAATGCTGCAACCTTTGTGTGACCCTAAGGAACTTGCGAATGGACAGAGAAATGACATCGAATTGAATGCGATCATTTCCTATCTCTCTGGAGAAGTTGATACTAATAATTCTCGCTGTAGGAATTGGCGGAAACAGTATTGTCTCAGGGAGAATATATTATGTGTCAGGGATTTTAACAGACCAAAGAAGTTAAGGATATGCTTACCTGCCTCCTTGATTGGTAATATGCTCATGAAGTTTCATGATGAGAATGATCATTTCGGTGCATCTCGGACAATGGCACAAATACATAGAAATTTCCGATGGAAAAACATGTTTAAAGATATAAAACAAAATGTTGCATATTCCGATACCTGTGTCAGGTCAAAGCCCAATAAACATCCTGCAAAACATTTAGTTAAAATACACCTGACCAGTATACCTGGAAAAGTCCCTTTTGTAGATTTGCAAGGTCTATTCATCATGGGTTCTAAGCGGGAGATATTTTTGTTGACAGTGTTGGATGCTGCAAGTCGGTACTTGTTGGCTTATCCGATTGTCAACAGTAATGCAAATACAGTAATCAAAAAGCTTATCAATTCTTATTTTATCTATTTGGGTATTCCTGAAAAATTGATTGTCGACAATGGACCTCAATTCAGATCTCATCAGTTTGCAGATAAAATGAAACACTTAGGCATCATGTTAGTGTTCACTCCTCCATATCATCCGTCCTCCAATATGGTTGAGAGATATCATGCAGAGCTTAACCGCTTAATGAGAGTTTTCTGTCAGGATAGTCATACGCGATGGCCTGAAAAGGTTAATGTTGGCCTTCATTATTTCAATAATGCAATTTCATCTCAAACAGGTTATGTCCCTATAGAACTGCGATTAAATATGGAACCTAACATGAGCATATTCAATAATATCACTGAAGGTGAAGTAATGGGATAATAAAATTCACATGGCATATCTAAAAAGTTTTGAGGCCAGAAGTAAGAAAACAAACCAAATCAACCAGAAACAACAAGATAATATTAGTTGGTGATTTGTTATTTGTTAGAAACACACATAAAGATTTAGAAAATAATCCCAAGAAATACTACTTCTTGTTTGAAGGACCTTAATTATGTGTTGAGAATCATGATGATTCAACAGTTACATCGTTAGAATGCAACACTGGTAATCCTGTGAGTCATGTGGCCATTGAACACATCAAAGTGTGGAAGTGTGCTAATGCCAAAAGGTATAAATGGCTAGAAATTTTGCAAAACTGCAACGAGTCGTATGAGGAGCTAATAAAGAGATTGTTGCAAGGATGCAAGGAAGATGAAATACTTGTCAGATCTTCAAAGGAAACATATATTTCTGTAGTGAATATGTAAGATGATGTAAGGGTTGGTTGGTTGTGAGTTTCTTATTGACTGAGTGTCAAGGGTGGTATATAAGACCTCAGTTCTTTACTTTTTCATTCTTCGTATATTAATTTTGGCACTATGAAATTGCTTATGCTAACATGTTGTTTATTTTGTTGGTTTGAAGGACAAACGATACTGCTTCATTTCACAACCATACCCATGAAGGTTGGTTGGTTGAGTTCTTCTCTTAGGCTGTTGGTTAAGGGTGGTACTGTGAGTCGCAGTACTTTGTGCATAATTTTTCTCTTGTCGGATGTCAATGTCAAAATTTTCTCACTTTTCGTGCTTTTTTACTTGAGTCTGAAACATTAGTTCAGGTATGAGGTATTCCTCTGTAGAGTTTGCCTTAAGTTGATCTTCATGATCCGACATTGGTCCTCATTCATATTTCTTGATCCTTAGTTCTGTTGAACGGTGGAAAAATTTAATATAACAAATATTCTTTGTTATGTATATTTTGGAGTGCAAAAAATGTATAATAAAATGTGATGGTATGTGCATAATAATTTTGAATGCTAAGATTTAGCTTTGGCTTGAAGAATATTTACTAGAGCACAAAGATTCCAAGAGTTGAATCGTTGGCTCAAATAGGAATGAACTTGACAAGGAACAAAGAGATTCACGTGTTGATCCAAGCTTCAGTCAAGTAGGCATGAATTAATTTGCGATGTAAGAAATCTTATATTCGGCACTCCGTAAATCTGAGGATGTTTGCTTTTCGATGAAGGGACTTACATTTTTGTCTTGTTAGCTGATGTTGCTAGATGAATGGATCAATTCCTAATGGGAAATTTAGATCAGAGGTAACTAACTTACTCTACATGTAGAAAATTATTATTAATATATTTTTTAGCTAAATAAATATTAATATGGAAATTATGCTCTGAGGTTGAGAATGAAGTTCTGAATGGTGCTTCATTGGTTGATAATAAATAATAATGTTATGTAGGTACATTGTTATATAAAAATAGTTCATGTGGAACATTACTGGATAATAATTGTTGGTATGTCGATCTTGATTTTTTTTTGTTTTTCAATATTATTATGTACTAAAAATTCATTATGTGTAGTTGTACTGTATTGGTTCATGATGAACAAGTTCTTGTTGTATTGTTGGAAAACAAATATTCAGTTACACTCACTTGATTATAATGCTGAACATGAAAACAGTTTGTAAATATAGAAGCATTATATTAATTATTATATGTTAAAAGTCTTAGTAGTGCTCAGATCTCTTGTTGTGGGTTCTTCCCTTGTTGAGCGCCAGTATGACAATAAAATTAATACATTGTCATAACAACAATTGAAAATGGTTAGGCTAAGTTCAGAGTTCCACATTTGTGCAATAGTTTTAATAATTTAGTCATATGATTGCTAAAAATATATTCATATAATGCAATTAAATGTCTGAAATTACTATATAAACTAATTTTATTAAATATGATGTTTAAAAAAACCAATTTGTATATCATGACAAAATTATCAAATTGTGCAATATTTTGTATTCATATTCATAACAGTTATTTTTGACTGACAAAATGAAAAAACAAATATCTTCAATCATATGTGTTCTTTCAGACAAGAAAGATGCTATACATTCAAATTTATAATTAAATTTATTGAAATTGTGCACATTTGCATTGGCATCAAGGTTTATATACAAAGGTCAATTCTTTAAAATTGTTCAATGTCATATGTCAATGTAATATGATGTTATTCTTGGTATGTTATATCAATATCCAAAAAATGGTAATTGTAATCATTAGAAAGTATATTGTGATATACATTGTAAAATAGCTGTAACAGAACAAATATGTAGATTTACTACACAAACAGTCAAGCTGTTAAGCACTTTTTGACAAAAATATAAAACAAAAACAATTGAAGGTAACACATACTAAAAAATCAGGCTTGAACTAGTTACTCTGATACTAGTTGTCTGTGACTTTATGAAGATCTCAAGATGGAACAAAGATAAGTACAGATATGGAAATATGGGATGGATATGTATTGGTACAATAATTGTTGCTTTTAAAGCATTAAACTTTGCAATTTTATAATAACTTGGATGCGTAAGTTATATAGAAGCCTTTTATATCTTGAATGAACTTTGATTATGATATAATCTTTCAAAAGATTCGAAAGTTGTGGAATGGCACTCATATGTATAAAATATGCCATGTTGAATTTGAAGCAGTTAATAGGTATCTGCTTTCATCTTGCTTAACAAGCAAGCTTATAAATGCTACAATTCCTCAAATGAATGCTTTGAGGAAATTACTTAAAGTGACACACATATGTTCTACATTTGGATGTGATTTAGTCAGATGCTGAGTTTTGAAAACTGAAGATCAGGATTGTAGAAAACCTGGATGAAGAAATTGGTATATTGAGTATACTCAGTTGTAGAATGGACGGACGCATGCTGAATTATAAATACAAAGACTTACTTTATCTCAAAAGGAGATAATAAAGTAATATTTTCTTCTCATAAATAACATTTATATGTTATAAATGTTCTTGTTAACAAATGCATAATTTGATGCTGTTGTAACTTTTGTTAATTCTTGTTTTTTATCAATATAATTTGCATGAAAATATTTATAATTGTTTGAGCATAAACACTATTCATCTGCATATGTAAGCTGATATTCCTTTTGAACATATATCCGTAGCTTCCTACTGTTCTATTACATTGATTTGAATTCTGACAGGTATATACATAAAATATGTGCCAATCAAGACTCCATATTTAACCGAGGACATTTATCAAAGTGATTGATTAGTGAGATAGATTAGACTGAATTGTCTTCTCGATATTTAGTCTCACTTTCTTCTCTTTTCATCACATTTATCGTTATAACACTATCCTTAAAATAGCATCTTTATAACAAAACACAAACAAGATACATCACTTCACAACTTTAGATGTTAATAACTGTTGAAGATAAGGGTAAATAATGTTTTATCTTAAAAGAATAAGATAATAACATTGGCAATGTTGATAAATGCAGCACATGTAACCCGTTGCAGTGAATGTGAATATATAATAGGCCTATATTTTATTTCAAGTTGATATACCACTTTACGGACACACTAGCATAAAGTTGCATTGCCCGTATATTACGATAGAAGTTACATCTTCTAATGAAACCCTTCTCGTACGGTTTTGAAATACATTCCCCCAATACGAGCTAGACAAATAAATTAAATAAATTTCACAACAATCAAAGTGCAAAAAAATGTGGAGTTTACATTAAGTTACTATATTATATTTATATTTCATTTAACACTTCTTTGCTCCTAAATTACTTATTGTGAAATTTACTTTGAAGACCATGAAGGATTAATTACAATTCATAATTTATATATCATTACAACACTAGCGGATTATTTTACTTCGGAGCTACACACAGCACATTCTCTTTGTTACAGCCCCCGTATCTGAGAGTACATACATGCTCTGTTCAGTGTTGCCTTCAAAATAGTATTAGCGTCGGCTGTGAAAGTAAAATAACAGTATCACAGTAGGAAAATTAGACATACGGACTATTTATTTAAAACAATAGCAATTAGTAGACTCTTCACTCAACAAATAATATGTTCCCCTCAATCATTTATACAGCTGCATTGGTCTAATGTTTCTCTGCTTGAAGCTGCCTTGAATAAACAGACGAACATCCTTTGCCTTTGTTCTTTCGCTACTTCCTATTTCAGCTGGCAACTGTGCTCCTCAATTTTGATTGGTAGTTCTATGTTAATAACGAAGGATTTAAAGACCGTTTCTAATTCTGTCGGGAGCTGAATAAGAAAAAGCTCTCACACGATCGTTAAGTAAGGAAACTAGAAGTCGATCGGGAAGTGAAGACGTACCTAACTGCCGTGTGAGACTGGCTGTACTGTGCGCCTGTGTCAGCGCTATGTGTGACGTTCGATCTGACACCTGGCGGGAAAAGTGACAGCTATGCTGAAAGTTTACACGAGAGGAATCATACTGTCAACATTCAGCAATGATATGACGTCCCGTACTAAGTGTCTTCTGATCAATTTACGCCAACAGCACTAAACCTAACTGCCTAACATTTCCACATGTTAATTTCTACTATTAGATTAATAATTGAGTAAGTTTGGTGCTGCTATCCTGCATCACCAAAGTGCTATATCTGTCGGTAGCCTGTCGTGAAGGTTACATCTGAATTCAGATTACTTCGACGGCTCAGAAAAACCCACGGGAAAGAACGTTACGGTACTCTCGCCAATTCGGACATGCCTTGACATAAGAATTTATCAAAGTAGTGAAACCCATGACCATTCTCTCCTATGAAGAGAGATAGAGAGAGGGAGTAGTCACTACAATACACTAGTTCACAATTCATCTTGCCATTCGGCGTACGAACACTAAATCTTCAATTCGCAGCTCCTTCCCGAAATACCCAATGTCTTGTGCGCATTGCAAAACACATTCTGCCCCAAGATAAAAGACAGTTGATCGATTGGGCTGAGACACGATCATAAGCAGTCACTTCTTTACTCCATTTAGATGAGAAATTTAATTCCTGCAAGGAGAGACCTAGAAAGAACTTCCGTTTGCAATCACCTCCTCCCGGAGACGTTGGAAAAGAAACAAGTGGAAACGGATGAAGAATAAAGAATATCATTTTCATATTAAAACAGACTCGCTACGGTTGTTGATGGTGGGACGCGACTAAGAAAGATCTCAATTTACATAATAATGTCGGTCTTCTCGACGTACCTTTTATCCGAGGACGAGAAGCATCGTCTGGTTTTGCGTTAACACTTCTCGATAACTCGCAGTGTTTAGACAGCGGAAGGTTGTATTCGAAAACATCTCTTAGATACTGCTACAAAGTGTATTGCTTTTAACGCTTATCGTTTCAGCTTTCTTTCCTTCAAGGTCTTAAAGTTACAGGGACCGAGGGAGCCGTCATCGATCCTACGCGGTGGCTGCGAAAGATGTAATTTTAGAGAGTCTGGAAATAGCTACGGATCTTTTTAGCAAACCTAATTGTGTGTAGGCGGCTTTGTTTCTAAGCTTCTTAGAACAACATTGCAGAGGACATTTTTCAAACAGAAAAGTAAACACATCGGTGGTGGTACCGGTATCTGAAAGAATCGGTTGGATTTTATTTACCGATACATTTCGGGCGATTTAATCGTTTGCGGGTCCTCAAAAATGCCGCATCACAGTTCTGCGGGGTCTAATCATCCTGGAAATTGTACAAAATTCGTAGTTTCCATTGATTTTGTACCAATGTTATGTGACAAAACTATTCGTTATATCAGGTGTTTTTATATTCTGGTGTAAATTTGCGAATATTTTAGAGCAAGATCTTAGAAAATGATGCTTGTAATTGTATAGTACTGGAATAGTCACTCACCAATATTAATCATTATTTTGAAGAACTTTCATTTGTTACAATTTTCAAACATCGGTGTGGATATCGATAGCGATTGGTAAGGATATCCGTATCGGTATGGATATCGGCTCAGCCATAATTTTATGCCATATCGTAACGATCTATAAAATTAGTAGAAATATCAATATAATGAACTTCCAAGTACCAGTTATTTAGGCATCATTTTCCAGACAGGAACTTGACAATTAGAAATGCAGTGTCAGATATTATTGAAGCCCTTCCTGGACATCAGCGGCGTAAACAGGTAAAACCCAGGAAGAGGACAGAGGTCTGACTCTGCATTTGCTTAGTAAAATCGATCATAATAAATATCTGGGAGCATAGAGATCATTGATCAGTTTTGAGCTATCAGCCAGAGGGTGCAGAAGTACAAGCTAGAAGTCTGGGAGAAGAAGAGTGAAGTTGGGGATGAATGAGCTACACTACCCAAACTCAACCCCACATACCGTAGGGTATGTTGCGATATTACTCAACTCACTAAAATGTGAATCAAATATTTTTATAATCTTTCCCCGAAACAAATCAAATGCAATTTATGAATTCTTCAAATCTAATTAGCCAGTTTGATTTTCTTTTCTTGCAGCAAATGTTATATATTGGATAGCGTGCTAAATGTTAATATTTTTAACCTGCTGTTCATATCTTTTACAGAAAATTAAAAAATAACATTAACAAAAAAAATAAGACAAAATGCATGGAAATTAAAGCAGCCATGTGAAATTATAATGAAATGAAACGTATAAATGCAACAAAATGCATCAAATTTTGATTCAGCTATCAAACATCATTCCAGTGCCTCTCTTCATAATTTTAAAAACTTGATTTTATTTCTTCATGCATTAAAATGCACGAGAGATGACAAAACTAAAGGCGGTATTGTAATTATATATTAATAATATTAAATTATTAACTAGTAATATTAAAAATAATAGAATGATTAATGTCAAGCTAATTGAGATGACCAGGCTATTTACATGAAAGAGATGACTAACAATTGGAGAGGAACAACCATGTCCGAGAGGGGACGTCAAACCGGAAAGTTTTTTGGCTAGGTAAGTGAGGATACCATTTAATGCAGTGCGACATAAACCTGACCTGCATCTGTATTATTATTGAGTCAGGTGGGGAGACTCTATACGTACGGCCATGAAAATAGGCGGCTGGGCAGAATTGCGCTGGTGCCACATATGGAAAAAGCAAAGCGAGAGCGGGATAAAAGTTGCTGGTTCCCGCGCACTGTGTGGCAACGTCAACCGGGGCTGCGTTGCCAAGATCGAGCGTCAGACAGACCTCTACGGGGCACCTTTGTGTCATCCCTGACCTTTCGAGCAAATACTGTCAGTTTGTATCACACGGATTACAAAGACAAACTCTGCAACGAGATCTATAATTCTCTTAAACCTCCGAACACACGGGGTTGTGCCCCGACGTGGCAACAGCGCAAACTTTGCCACCCGCCTAATTTCATGACAATGCGTTTAGACGGGAACTCTAGCCACTGGACAAAAGTAATGTAGTGCCCTGTTGTTCCTGTAGTACGCATGGCATTATACCGTAGTTCAGAGTATTTGTTGGAGGACAAAAAATACAAAATTTCAGAATTTTTGAGCTCTTAGTTTTTGCGCTAGTGATTTCCAAAAACTCAGCAACTATTAAATGCATTATAATCTTGCGCGCAAGAAATCACGTGCTTTTGAGAAATAGTTCCTTTGCTACATGTTAGAGCTTGTGATATTGGACAATGACTACACTGGTCCTGGCTGTACAGCTCATGCTATAATGTCCCACAATTTCAATATAGCAGTTATGCTGGTTACTATACCTATATTACATGCATTATATTCCTACGCGTATGCACCACGTGGCGTTTGAGAAATAGTTCCTTTCCTGTGTAAGATCTGGTGTTTTTTGCTTATGACCATACTGGTCGTTTCTGACAGCTTCAACATAGCAAAACATTGACTGGTTTTGTATCATATGCACTATATTCCAACGCGCAAGAGACCACGTAACTTTGGAGATATAGTTCCTTTCCTACGTGTTTTACTGCGTGTTAGTTTGCCTATGAATATATTGGTCGTAACTGTACAGCTCATACTATTAAGACCCACAACTTCAATATAGCAGTTTTGTTGAGTGGCACTCCTTCATCACATGCTTTATATTCCTCCGCAACGATCCACGTGATTTTGAGAAATAGTTCTCTTCCTACGTTTTGGATCTGGTGATATTTTACCCTCGAATATACTGATCGAAGCTGTACAGTTCGTAATATTGAGACCCACAACTTCAATTATGCAAATACGTTGAGTGGTATGGCTTTATCATATGCACTATATTCCGACGCGCAAGATTTTGTGAAGACTGTCACAAGGTAAGAACATACAAATAGTGAAACAGTCTCGAAACGCCTGACCGTAACCGCGAACCAAACGCCAACGATGCAGCAAGAAGTCCCGGACAAGAATGGACGCCGAAGGAGGCATCCCACAATCAATGTAGTTCTTCAGAGTACGACGCTATTTTGATGCGGCTGGCGAGCCGACCTACTTGTCAAGGAATTTGCTGCCCTCTGAAACAAGGAAAATAGAAAATGGGACGTCATCTGCGTATGACCCATGAAGCTCTTGATTCAACCACTCCACCATAACCCTCCAGCGCTTTCCACCACACTCGACTACCACGATGGATGAGAAGGCAGTGGTGCCAACTACAAAAGCGGAAAAGTGCCTGAACTTCTATCCGGTGTTTGGGAAGTTAGGAGTTGCCTGCACATGAAACACTTACTTTTTCGAGTAACGGTGAACATAATTAGTTACTCTTCGGAATGATAACTGTAACTTTTCAGGTGACGAGTAACCGAAATGACAGTTATTTTCCTGTTCGTTTCAACAATAATGAACAGAATTTTAATTTACTGAAAGTAAATAAAAATATTAAAAGGTGGGGTTTAAGGGATGACCTTCTCTGTAGACACTCAAATGTCAACCTCTCTTGCACGTAAATCACCGTGGGCTGTATTTGTACTTGCTTGCGAGGCTCTGGAGCCTGGACCCACAGCCATATGTATTTGTGAGTGGCCTTTCAGCCACCACATCACCATTCATCACAATCGTCGAGATTAGACAAAAGTGGCAGAAAAGCGATATAAAATAACCTAAATCAACAAGTCATCTAGATCGTAATTATTAAGTAAGAACAGCCCGTTAGGAGTTTATTTTATTTATTTATTTAAAAGTCTTTTTAAACTGTCGAGAACAGCTTTTCTGCCTTAATACAGCAGTATTACATGTTACACGTTAAAAGGTTACATATTACAAGGTATCCAAAACCACAGTATTGGACAAGACAGCATTTCAAAATATTTAGCAAACATAACCTACAACCACAAAGAATTTTAAAAATGCATTAAAGAATATACAATTGTTAAATTTCAACTACAGAACTACGTATAAAAGATTTCTTAAATAATTATCCTTATATATGAAGTTGAAATTGTTTTAACAACATTATCAATATCTATCTCACGGTATTCGAATTATAACTGTTTATGAGATACAGAACATACTTGTTATTTTTGTAGTTCTTATCAAGACATAATAATTCAAGCGTGTAACATGTTCACGTAATGTTTATAGGGGCTTTCCCGATGGCATAGTGGTAACGTCGTTGCCTTGTAATCAATGAGTTTCTTTGTTTTTACTGTAAACATTCTTGTGTTGTTCCATGAGTAAATGAGCAGGAATATACAGTTTTATAGAAGAAAAAACATTCCTCTACGATTCTCAGATCCAAGTTCACCATATTCTCTTGTCTTGTGACTCAATATCTGATTGCCCCGTCTCCTTTTTGTTTCCCCTCCTTTGCTTAAGCTGCAATCATGAGCTCTCCATTGCAACTTCTGAGGTCTCCCCAATGACGTAGTGGTCATCATCGTCACCTTGTAATCAAGGGGTTCCTAGTTTGATCCTCAGTGCTGGCACATAATACTTCCGACCACACTTTAAACTGGTAGGCCCAGTCCCGATTATCCTATCTATGCACAACGTCTGCTAAAAACAGCACCCAAAACTCAAAATCATTGAAATTCCTTACTTGTCCGGTGTAGTGCCTGAAGAAATCACTACCATTATTACACCCTCTTGTAGCTATGGAGATAATCATTGGGGGGGTATCTGTGTCCGTATTCCTCCTTTTGTGGTTTTCATTATTCCAAAGTAGGTTTTCCTTCTTGCCTAATCATATGTGCGATTTCAAGAAAAATGCGCATGCGTCGAGGCTACACATACCCACTAACACCGACAACTCATGATGGATTTCTTCCTTAAGTCTGCAACACTGCTTTCTGTTTTTCATTGAACGAAAGGAGCTCCTGTCCTGTCGTGAGTAAAGTTTTTTTTTTCACTTTCCTCCCATTAATTCTACATAGAGGAAATTTAATAGCGTGCATCCTTTTTGCTTAATATTCCATAACGTGTTTTAAACATTAGTATAGCCTTTTGTGCTATTTTTGGGGGAGTTTCGTGTCTTGTTAATGCTTTTATTAAAGCTAACATTTAATGTTATCAAACCCAAGAAGAAACATTTTAAAGGTTCTCTACGTATAGAATAATAATGAAATGTTGATGTGCTGATGTCATTATAACAGCGCTACGGCGCCAGTGGTGCGAAGTTCGAATCCCGGCTTAGGCAGGCTTGGGTTTTCTTTGTGAGTGTCCCTTCATTAATTGCATCATATCATTATCACTCATCTTCAAATTCGCTTTTGGTCACAAGTGACATAAAGCCGGCCCCCGTGGATTAGTGGTTAGCTCATCGCGCTACGACGCCAGACATCCCAGTCTGGGCATGGATGTTTGTAAGTGTCCATAAATTTCATCATGTCATCACTCATCCTCATCTTCGCAAATTATCCAAAAGTGGCACAAAAAACGAAATAAAATTAAGCAAATCAATCAATCAATCAAGTGTTCATGCCAGATTAGGTACATGATCATAATGTATACACCACATTCATTTTCCTACGTGGGATACTGAATGAGATGTGTTGCTTCTTTCAAAGCATATACTTTCCCGATCGACCTGTAATATTGGCAAACCGACAGTGAATGTAATAGTAAGCAAATTGCGTTTTACAATTGTTTTTCACAGTATTAGACATTTTTTTGTTTTACATCGTCAGTATGTCGTAAACCTGTATTACACTACCGGTACGGAAAGACGAGACGAGATTTCTCGTTCTCGGTTCTATCTCGATTTATATGCATCTGCCTCCTTATCATTTCGAGTCTCGAAATGTGTAGTGTGGGCAACATATACAAAGTGTCACCGCACAAATCCTGAAAAATCGGAATTTTATCCTTAACACAATTAACCATACACGACAGGTTCACAATTACACTAATGTATTCGCTTGTTAATAACTATATGTCATAATGTATTCGTAGTTTTATTGAAGGCGAACTAGTAAATTGGAGTGGCATCCGCCACCGACCCCTTATGGCGTCATTCTCGTTACCTTAGTGAGTCCGTGGCTTAGTGATTAGCACATCACGCTGCTGCACAAGGGGTCCTGGGTTCAAATCCCTGCATGGGTTGAATGTTCTTTCATCAATCATCATCATCATAGCATCACTCATTCTCATCCTCGCGATTAACTAAAAGTGACAGAGAAGCGAAGTGAAATCAATAAATCAAAACCTTAGTGAGCTTTCAGGCCGAAATGACATGTGACAGAGACAGGCGACGAATGTCGTTTGGAAACGATCTACAGAAATGAATCCAACATTCCGTACCGACGTTACTGCACTTGTCGCTCGGACTGGGCCGTTTTGTCAATACCATGCATCCTGTCGCCTTGGTATGTTGGTTGAACATGCGCAGTCGACTGAAGGAAACCGTGTCGTTTCTTACTTGTGCGAAATCTCCCTTTTCATGTGTTGCTTGTCTGTCACCTGTCGCCTCGGTCTGAAAGCTTTCTTTGTGGTCTTCAAATACTTTGAGGTCATTCTAATACTTTCGAGCCCGAAAGTGCCCAGACGCCGGCCCCCGTGGCGGAGTGGTTATCACATCGGGCTACGGCGCCAGGGGTCCCGGGTTCGAATCCCTGCCTGGACATGGGTGTCTTTGTCAGTCGTCATTATTTCAGCATATCATCACTCATCCTCATGTCTGCTAGTAGCCAGATGTGACATAAAAGTGGCGCTAAATAACAAATCAACATCAAAGTGCCAGGAGTAGACGAGACATGAACAGAAGGACTGTTGATTTTTGTAGCTTTGTGAAGCTGCTCTCTCGGGCCTCAGTGTAGCGATGCATCCTAAAGAGAGACAAGCAAAACACGTCGTGCATAAAATGCATTCCGTTCTGAAATTTCAGCCATGCGAAGCTAACGAAGGAACCACCAAGGTACACCACACAGACTCCCTACACTTTGCGGTTCTGGTCTTCTGTCGACAGCGTGTGTGTGTGTGGCCAAGCCTTTGACATATACAACATGGCTTCCTTCTCATCAACAAAGTTCACGATGTAACCAAAGTACTGCATCTCTAGAACTCTTGTCTGGTTGGTTCCAAAATTATATCCTTCACAAAATTGCTCTCATACAATTATTGTAGAAATATGTACTATTCTAAAGAAAACATTTATGAAGTGTGTTTAGAGAATACTCGAAAAAGTATTCGAAATATTTGTTAATGCACTTGAGTTCATTTAAATTTACCATACAAATTTAATCAATTATTCGCTCACCAGTATTTTTACAAAAACATTGACATTTTGCTACATTTCAAAACAATAGACTTAGCTAACATTGTAATTGTTTACATGATGAACTAAGCCTAAACATTAGTTACAAGGGAATGAAGTTTTATATTTTACTATATTGCTTTAATTGTATGGATATATGACTTCACTATATTCATAAGGTCCTTCTATATGAAGTGCAAATCTAAACAAAACTGTTATTGTGCTGTTGTGATTGTGTGCATCCTTGGATTTCTTATTTTTCTTTGTTCAGATTCTTTGTGAGGATCCTTCCCAGGGGCAGTGGTATCGTCGTCACGTTGTAATCAAGGGATCCCGGGCTCGATGTCCGGTGGAGGTACATAATGGTTCGAATCCTATTTTAAACTGTAGGTCCAGTCCAGATTAACCTTACTGTGCATAGAGTGGACGCAAAACACCAAAACGAATCAATCAATCTCTCTGTGAAGACAAAGACTTAACAATACTGATAGTGTGCTATTTTGCAGGTGTGGACCCTTGGCTTCCATAATTTGCTTTCTCTGCTCATGTGTGTGGCGACAAGGACTAAATAGTACTGTCAATATGCAGTTGTGCTTGTGTTGATATTTGGTTTCCATAATTTAATTTCTCAGTCCATCTTCGTGCAGCCAAAATCTAAATACTGCTGCAACTGTATTGTTTTGCTTGTAAGGATCCTTAGGTTCTTTAATTTGCTTTCTCTCCCCATCTGTGTGGAGACAAAGACCATAGACCACAGAATACTGTCAGTGTGCTGTTGTGCTTGTGTGGAAATTTTCGTGATATTGTTTCTAATTTTAATCTAGTATAACAGAATTTCTTTTATATAATAAGTTGTACCTCTCTTTTAAATTAAATTAATTTCCGTAATTTTCCCTTTATGTCTATTTGTATGGAGCCAAGTTGTATGTACTGTTATCACTGTGTTGTCTTGATTGTGTAGATCCTTCGTTTACATATTTTTTCTCATGCCATCGGTGTGGAGACAAAGAATAAACAGTACTGTCAGTGTGCTGTTATGCTTGTGTGGATCCTTTATATCCATAATTTACTTTTTCTGTCTACCTGTGTGGAGTTGAAATCTAAATACTACAGTCACTCTTCTCTCTTATTTGTGAGGATCTTTTGTTCCTTTAATTTGCTTTCTTTGTCCATCAGTGTGAAGGCATAGAGTTAATAATACTGACAGTGTGCTATTGTGCTTGTGTGGATCCTTTGTTTCTATAATTTGCTTTCTCTTCCCATCAGTGTGGAGACAAAGACTAACAGTGTGCTGTTGTGTTTGTGTGGACCATTGGTTTCCATAATGTGCTTTATTGTATGTTCATCTGGGTGGAAACAAAGACTAAACACTTAATAATACTGTCAGTGTGCTGACGTGCTTGTGTGGATCCTTGATTTTTCTAAATTGCTTTTTCTGTCTATCCGTGTGGAGTCAAAATCTAAATACTGCTGTCACTGTACTTTCTTGCTTGTGTGTGTCCTTTGTTCCTATAATTTGCTTTTTTGCCCATCTGTTTGAAGGCAATGACTAAACAATACTGTGAGTATGCTGTTGTTATTGTGTGGTTCCTTGAATTCTATAAATTGCTTCTTCTGTCTATCTGTGGTAAGCCAAATGTAAAATCTGCTTTCACTGTTCTACCTTGCCTCTGTGGATCCTTGATATCCATAATTTGCAATTTCTGTCTATCTGTGGAGTTACTTCTAAATTCTTCTCTCACTGTGCTGTCTTGCATGCGTCTATCCTTGGTTTCCATAATTTTTTTCTCTGCCCACGTATGTGGAATCAAAATCTAAGAACTGCTGGCACTGTACTGACTTTCTTGTATGGATCCTTTGATTTCGTAATTTGATTTCTGTGTCCATCAGGTTGGAGGCAAATAGTTAACAATACTCTCAGTGTGCTTTCTTGATTGTGCGTATCCTTAGTTTCCATAATTTGCTTTATCTGTCCATCTGTGTGAAGACAATGATTAAAAAAAACATTGTTGGTGTGTTGTTGTGCTTGTGTGGATCCCTGGTTTCCATAATTTGTTTTTTCTGCCCATCTGTGTGGTGTCAATGACTAAACAAACATTGATGGTGTGGTGTTGTGCTTGTGTTGATACTTGGTTTCCATAGTACGGTACGTTTTTCTATCTATCTGTGAGGAGTAAAAATATAAATACTTCTGTCACTGTGCAATCTTCCTTGTGTGGATCCGTGTTTTCCATAATGCTTTGTATGTCAACCTGTGTGGGGTTAAAATCAAAATACTGCTGTCATTGTACTGTCTTGCTTGTGTGGATTCTTCGTTTCCAAAATTTGCTTTTATCTTTCCATCGGTGTGGAGAAAAAGACTAAGCAATACTCTCAGTGTGAAGTTGCGCTTGTGTGGAACCTTGATTTCCACAAGTTGCTTTTCTGTCTATATGTGTGGAGTCAAATACTAAATACTGCTGTCACTCACTGTGATATCTTGCTTTGTGGATCATTGATTTCCATAATTTGCTTTCTCTGCCCATCACTGTGGAGCCAAAGAGTTAATAATATTGTTAGTGTGGAGTTGTGCTTGTGTGGAACCTCAATTTCCATAATTTTCTTAATATCTGTCTGTCTGTGTGGAGTCAAAATCTAAATACTGCTTGCATTGTGCTATCTTGCTTGTGTGAAATGTGACTGTCATCTTTTTATAACATTCACAATTAAGTTGAATTAATGATAAAAATCTTTGATAAGAAGAAAGACATTTCATTATCACTGTTACTGTTCTAATTATGTATTATGGGATATAGTGTAATATATACCAATTCGTAAGTAGAATTCTGTATTTTCTTTCATAAAACAAATAATATATTTGTACTAGTTGCTAATACAAAACTAACAGCAACAATTATGGCGACCTTCAACCAGGATTCGTGCATATATAGTATGGAAGTTATCTTTTGATTACTTTAAATAATTAATCGGAAGCAACATTCTTACAACTTAGGAACGGGAGTTTTCTTAAGATCCGATGTCGTCGATAGTTTCAGGGAAAATGAAACTATTGAAGAAAATGCTGACCCAATGAAGAATATTATTTGTTGCAGTACTATTGAAGCAGATTCCCGTCTTGTGAAGTGCAATAGCTGCAATAAATGGGAACATTTGGAGTGCAGAGGTTTGACTGTAATGCACTGGGTAATATTTAGCTCTTCTAATGAAAGCTATTTTTGTAAATCTTGTAAACCAGATTTTGATCCTTTTTTGTTACAATCTTATACAAGTACAGTGAATCCAAACTTGGACAAGATTATTGCTGCATTTCAAGTTACGGTTACCCAAAGTTTGTAGCAAAATAATGAAAATCTTCAAGAAAAGTTGCAACAGAACATTCGCTGTGAATTGCAACAAAATAATGAAATGTTGCAAAAGGAGTTAAAAAAGGATATGCAAGAAAATAAAGAAATGTTGCAAAAGGAGTTGCAAAAGGATATACAACAAAATAATGAAATGTTGCAAAAGGAGTTACAAAAAAAGTTGCAAAAGGATATGCAACAAAATAATGAAATGTTACAAAGGGAATTGCAACAAAATAATGAAAATCTGGAAGAGAAGTTTGAAGCCATTCGAAATGAATTACAGCAGCATAATGTTTGGTTTAACGGCCGGCTTGATCATATTGAACATTCGTTACAAGATGTTGCCCAAACTTGTCAAAATGTTAGCAGTGAGTTGAGGTGTAAATTGGATGAAGGTATTAGTACAATGCATGTCGAAGTTTCAGTTATTCAAGAACGAATGAAGAGTCATGACGGAAAGTTGGCAAGGTTGGAAGTCTGCAATGAGGAAATTATGGAGAAATTTACTCAACATGAGGTTAGGTTTGAAACATTAAATGCGGAATTAGATAGAATGAAGGTAGTTCAGACTGCTACATGTAGCTCTGAAACCTTGGTAAATGACCTTAGGGGTTATTTCTTTGGAGCAAGGCAATGCCATCAGCAACAGTGTTGCTAACGCAACTTTGAATGGAAGACGAGAACTGAGCGAAGAGGATGGAAATAGTAAACAAACTGAGCATGTGGCTTGTCAAACAAATAACGCAAATTCAAATCGAAGATCACGAAATGTTAAATTTCGGGATAGTGCTCGAAGTGACAAACGTGGTGTTGGTTCTTCCGGTTATGATTCATCTGATATTGATGTACCTGTAATTACTAAACGTAAATCAGGTAAGAACGCTACTTCTTTAGGAACTGCTTTTACCTATAGGCTTTCCAATACATCTTATTTGTGGGATCCTCTATCACGTGACGAATCACCTGCTCATTTTACTACACATCCGTTGGCCAATAGGGACTTCGCACTTTCGGAGAATACAAATAGAGTGCATTACAATGAACGTTGTTCTACTAATCATTATGGTTATGGAAGTCCTCTGAATGCCAGTTTTCATAATGAAACTCAGTGTTGTACAACGAAAGCTTATTCAAATAATCCAATTTCACAAATGTGTTTTCAGCATAAACCTTTATGTGAGAAGCCATTATATACTGTGGCTGGTAATACAAATGCTACAACTTCAATGAGTCCGATGTTTTGTAATCAAAATCACATTCCCAGAAATGACATTTTGAATGATCCAATTAACATTGCTTCTAAGAATTCTCAGTCTCCAAATTTTGAATCAAACCAGTTTTGTAAACCTGCGCCTGCAGAATGTAATACAAATATTTCTGCAAGAAACCCATTTGGAGAATGCCCGGGTAAAGTTACTGGTGTAAATGAGCTAATCCAGTTACCACGTTTTGCAGGTGACGTCTCGAAACAATCAGCTAGGGAGTTTATAGACCAGCTGACAACAATGTTAAATTTGATTGGTGTATCTTCTCAATATCGCCTGCAAGTTATTCACAAATGTTTCTACAATACTGCAGCGTTTTGGTTCAATAGTGAAAGACGGAATTTCTCATCATATGATGATTTTGTGTGCAAGTTTCTTGAACAATTTGCTTCGAATGATTTGTTAGAAATCCAACTGGCAGTTTTGCGTTCTCGTAAATACAACACATCTTCTGGTTTATCATTAGAAACGTACGCATTGAAGGTATATTCATCATATTGCAACCTTGTAGAAAAGCCTAAACAATCTTAGATAATAAGAGTAATTCTGAAGCAATTGCCAGGAACAGTTTCTAAGAATGTGGGTTGTCACGAAATTTCCAACCTTAAACAATTAACACAAAAACTCAGGACAATAGACTGATATTCTAGTGATAAAACCAAATCTTTGTCACTACCTGGTGATTATATAAGTGGGGAGTAAACTCGAATAGGTTCGAAAAATCTAGGCATTTTGTAAGGCAAGTGTCTGTGGAAAATAAGTCATGCAGTGATTCATCTACCCAAACAGTAGCGTCAGAGAGACTTATGGGCCAACCAGCTGCTAGGAATCCAAGAAACAACTATAGGCAATCTGGAGCTAACCAAGAGAGCTATAGGCGACAAGGTAACGATCGAAGTTTGTACTTTCATAATAACAATCGAAGAACAAACACTCAAAGGAACGCTAGTAATGGCAATAATACAGATGCACCTAGATACAACAAAGTCCGACCAATACAGAATTGCGAGGTGACTCCATTAACACTAACTCAGAGATTTCAGCAAGGAACAATGGAAATTTCCGAAATGGAATGAATTGCAATGACATTAGTTTAAATCAAGAATCTTCCTCAGTAACTAATGCTACTAGTGGGAGCCCTACGAGAACATTAAAAAACTAAGGCGGGGAAATGCGCTCCAATTCGCCCTGCCGAAGGATGCCCACATGGAGCTTACTTGTAATTATGATCCTTACCTTTTGCATGTTAATTCTTGTCTCGGTGACTTTAGTAGAGTTAAATATTTAGGCGTTGATAAAGAAGATGTTTTACCTGTTGCATTTTTGCTGGAGTGGTTTGATTCAGAGCCTGAGTGGACTGTTACAGATAAAGGAACTCCTACACCTTTACTTGAAGCACCACAAATACATGGAAGAATTTGTGACTTTTTCTTAATTGTTTAATTGACACTGGTAGTCAATGTAATTTGTTGGATTACAAGGTTTGGATCACTCTAAGTTCTTTAGTGCCAAGTATAAAGCTGGAACCAATAGAAGGAATTCAGTTGGCTTGTTTCGCTGGTGAGCAACGTATAAAAGTTGTAGGTTTTAAATATGTCATTATGCAGTTGGGAGAGGAATTTTTCCACGTGGGTTTATATGTAGTTAAACAATTACATGCCGATTTCATCTTGGAAGCACCATTTTTGTGGCAGTACAAGGCTATAGTTAATTATCGTATGTCTACTGTTGAACTAATTCATTCAAGTGGTAAGGAAGTATCAGCTCCTTTTGCTTCGAGTTCCACAAATAATACTTGCTCGCAAAATTCCGTAATTGAATCTTGTAAAACTTTGACATTTGAATCTTCTCATGTTAATGATTCTGTTCATCTGGCTTCTGAAGAAGATATCCATCAGAAAGTTTATGGCAACGAATATTGTGAAGCTGGAGTTGCTGATAATTTATTTAATTTATTACTGAAGTATCAAGATGTGTTTTCGGACAAACCAAAGGCAGCCAAGGTGGAATCTTATGACATAGAGCTAGATACGATTGAACCTATCTACGTACCCTATTCCATTCGCTAGGCGAGATGATATGGAGAAAGAATTAAAGAAATGGAAAACGTGGGGAGTAATAGAATAAAACTTCTCCATACCGGAACCTTCTCCACATAATTCCAAAGGCAGGTGGATTGTGGAGTCCCGTTGTTGATTTTAGGAAGCTGAATGAACAGGTAATTTCACCCATGACACAGGTTGAACCTATATCTGAACTTTTGCCTAGGTTGAGAGGCGCAAAATTCTTTTCGACGATTGACCTAACTTGTGGATATTTTCAAATACCACTGACACCTAAGTTCACATCTTTCTCATATCGTGGAATTTTAATGGAATTTCATTTTTTGCCTTTTGGTATTAAGAGTGCTGTTAGTGTTTTTGTCGACAGAATGCATAAAGTGTTTGGCAATGATACTAGTTCATTTCTTATAGTGTATGTGGATGATATTCTCATATTTTCATCATCACTGGAAAGTCATTTAAAACATTTGGACTACGTGTTGAAAACTTTGAAAGAAGTAAATATGTCCATCAAATTATCGAAGTGCACATTTTGTAAAACTGAAGTGAAGTTTCTTGGTCACATAGTATCAGGTGAAACCATCGCTGTAGATCTAGAAAGAAACTTAGCAATAACTGAATATCCTACTCCAACAAATAGAAAAGCGTTAAGAAAATTTTTAGGAATGGTAAAGTGGAGGAGAAAACTTGTGGATAAGTTTGCAATGATTGCTGCTCCTTTATACGATTTACTTAGAACGAATAAGAAATGGGAATGGAATGAAGCACATCTCCAGGCATTTAAACGTCTGAAGGAATCGGCTTTGTCTCCGTAGATGTTAGCTCAACCTAACTTGAACAACACTTTCCACGTAAATACGGATGGCAGTAAAATAGGAATCGGTGGAGTCTTATGGCAATATTCTGACGATGGTGAAACTTTGATTATCCAGTATGCGAGCAGAGTTTTACGAGGTTCAGAATTAACATATTCTGTGCATGAAATAGAATGTCTTGCCATCCTTTTTTCCGTGGAAAAATTTTCAATATATCTATTGGGCAGACCATTTGTAATACACTGTGACCATCAATCACTTTCTTGGTTAAATTCAGCAAGATCGTTAAATCCATGGCTTAGTATATGGGCTTTGAAATTGCAAAATTATGATTATACAATTCAGCATGTTAGTGGTTCTGCAAATACGGCCGCGGACGCGTTAAGTAAATATCCAATTAAGTCACAAAACAATTTGTTTCCTTCCACTTTACATGTAAACTGCACAGATATTGGTTTACTTGAAGAAGAATTCTTTTTGTATTGGATGAAAGTACAACAAAACGATGAATTATGTCAACGTATAATTTCTATGTTAGGCGAGGGTGATGACCATTTCGAAATTAAGGGAATATTTAAACTACATAAAAATATATTGTTTTATAGATCTACCAACTCGAATCATTGGAGAGTTTTTGTACCTGAAGCAGCTGTCAAGAAAGTTTTGTATGAACAACATGATTTGGCTGGCCATTTTGGGTTTTCTAAGCTTGATAAGAAGTGTTCTAAATTCTATTTCTGGCCTAAGATGAGAGGAAGTGTCAAGTCATATTTAAGTGATTGTGTGGAATGTGCAAGGACGAAACAAAAAACACAACATATTACCAAAGAGGAGCTTCACGTGATTTCTTACAAATTACATCAGTTCTTATCTTTAGACTTGATTGGTCCATTGCCATTATCTCAAGGATATCAACATATTCTGACTATTGTAGAATTAATCAGCAAATATGTTATGGCTTATCCTCTCTGGAAGGCAACAACTCGAGAAATTATCAACAGAATTAACTTAGGTGATTTCCATCATTTTCCTATGTGTACAGTTATGTTAACGGATAATGGACCACAATTTAAATCCGGTGAATGGGAAAAATTTTTGAAGTCAATTGGTGTAAAGCATATTCTCACTTCACCATATTCGCCTCATGCCAATCCAATTGAGAGATATAATAAAGAGATCATTCGTTTGCTTAGACTGTTTTGTAAAACCAACCACAGATCTTGGTCCAAAGTTTTAACAAATGTTATAAAATTACTAAATTTCTCATATAACGAGGTTGTTGGTTGAAATTTGGTTGAAATTTTTCTACACGAGGAAGTTCGGGATAAAATAACTTCTGTTATTGACTGGCCAGAAGAGATGAACGAATTGTCATGGACAGCTAAATATATTCAGTTAATTGAAACAACTAAAAGTTCAAAATCTAGAAAGAAGACTCATTCAAACGCAGAAACCCCTACAATTGTTGAAGGTGATTTGGTTATGGTTAGGAATCATGCAAGAAGTTCTGCCTTGAACAAAACTATCCATAAATTTTATGACTTATATGTGGGGTCATTTTTGGTGGAGGAAGTGAAGAACAATTTCGTGAACTTGGTGAGTAGTTGTATTTACGGTACTATAAACCCGAGAAAGTATGAACCCCTCCTCAAGCAGATTTGCTATACTTAAAACAAGCTTAACATGAGCATATGAGCTTTTTGTTCAAGTGTGGAATCTTGTCTAATCTAAGATTTTTGTGAAAATGCCCTCGGGAATTTCCTCAGAAAGTATGACCCTCTCAGATTGATTTGTTTATACTTACAAAAGGCACTTCTGTGAGATTGTTATCCATAAATTTGTTAAAAATATGCCCCTCTTGTGGCCACACTTAAAACTGGCCATCCACACACATACACACACACACACACATATATACACACACACACATACACACATACATATTTATTTCTGGTTTAAGTTCTTGGATACCAGGTTCAATTTACATATCTAATATTAAAACAATGTAATTCTTCTAGAATTGCTCCGTGACTCTCTCATTTCTTACATCATAAACATATGATTTTTCACCTATGAGAATGACACTACAAATGGTGTCATCGGGTAATGCCTCGTGGAATTCACAGATAATTTTAATGTTTGTCCTGTCGTTCACTACAACTTGTTTTCTTTTTGAAGTGTTGATTACAAACATGGGTCTCCGTGTTTTGAATTCATCTGGTGAGTAATACATATCAGTACTGCCAGTAGTGACCCTTTTGAAAGCCGAAAAAGCCTCATATAATTTGAGGAAATCATCCTTGGACATGTCTAAATTGTAATTTTCTCTAGGAAAGACCTCATTTCTGCCATTTTTAAGATAAATGTTCTTGATGTTGCAGTTATCAAATCTACTTGAATTTTTTTCCTGATTGTTGTGTCTCCCAGTCTGAAACAGTACCACCACAAAATCAGGCATGTCAAATTGAATACTGGAGAATGAATTTGTGGCATCAAACTCATAATAAGTACCAGAGGCAGGCTTCTGTACGCATTGATATGTATAAAATTGCAGAGGAACCTGTGGATTTTTTAGGATATCTGCTTTGTATTTAAGAGCGTAACTGGCCTCATATTCAACAACGGGGATTCTTAGCTCCATAGTCTGAATAATGCATTTGCCTGCATCAGGTAGAGTATTAGGCATAGCTTCCCCCGTAGGGTTTAATGTGCTGTACCTCATCAAAGCATTATTATCATTTGCAGCTCTTCTAAATGTAATTCTTAACCCGCCCTTCCACATAATTTCTTTGTAATCCGAGAAGAATCCTGGCAACAGGCGCATCGGGAACAGCACAGTGTGGTTCTTAGATAATATTTTATCACCAGCCTCAAATCCACCTATTTTGTAGTAAGAAGCTTCGGTTTTGGATAATTTTAGTGTGGCCAAAGCTGTGGAGGTAATGCCGGGATAATCTATTCTGTTTATAACAACGCCATGCTTTCTGATCTCAATTTCAGAGAACAGATGCGGCACAAAATTATCCACCAATCTTATATTTGAATTTGCCGGGTAATCTGTTCCATCGAGCTTTACAACATCAAATTTGATGTATAGATCTGCTCTGTGGGGGTGTATAAAGCCATCCCCTACATCAAGATCAACCTCAATCTCTGTGTTGGGTTGATTTAAATTTGCAAATGTCCTCCTGTTTGGAGGGAATGATTGTAGCTCATAACTCTCAATATTTTCCATCGTATGTATTTTTATTTAAATGTTAATCTCTATGATAGCAGTTGTTGTGGCTCCAGCAAAATCAACTAATTCTTCTTTTTCATTAGTGACCATCAATTCAATATAATCTATTCTATTATGGCACACAGGAAAATATAATGTTGGGGATGGATTGTAGATGATTGGCTCCATGAATTCGGAATTAGGTTTGAATGTTGCAATGATGCCGGTTTGTTTGTGAGTGCCTATCCCATTTGATTTGGTGATCATACCCTCAGCCACATTACAGTGAATATTCAGAGTCTCTATGGCTAAGAATTTAGGTATATTCATAGCAGTGTGTTTGATGGCTGCTTCGAGTTTTGTGTTGTTCTCAAATCCCAACAGCTCTCCTATAGTACCCAGATGTACTGTCTCCGTAGCAGATACAATCTCTACTCTGTGAGTGACAGAATTTTGACTTAACACTACACCTCTGGGTAATTGAGCATTTAGAGTGGACAGATTATATTGCCCTGGAGTGATGACAATTTTTTGATCCCCTACTGCAATTGTATTGTTGTGGTGCGTAATATTAGGGATCAGGTACATGCCGTAAAATGCTCTGAGAGCTATTGTTTTGGGATACACTATGTCATCATGCAATTTGAGTTTCAATATTGAATTTTGGCTGGTGAGATGGAATACCCCCATGATGTTTCAGATACCACAAGGCTTTTTGAAAATCTTCAATTGATGGTTTATTTATTTGAGACATATATCTGAGAACAGATAAACACAAATGCCCGCAATTAACATCTTTGAAGTTTTGAACACGGGCATTATTGTAATAAAGATTAGTTGATTTTAGATATTTTATTAAATTTTCAGGTGGAACACCTCCAAATGAATCAAACACAAATGCCTTATTTTTTACATATTTAAGATAGCAGATCCAGTGAGTGCCCTGATTTTTGTACTCATCCAAATTAACAATGCCACACTCTTTGTTGAGTGGTTGTTCCGGTAAAGAATCAGACATGTACACACCTCTAAAATGTTTGATGCCCAATGGCTTGATTAAAGCTTCAATATCTTGGTTTGTAAGCGGCTCTTGTTTTTTTTAAACTTACTCATGGCTCTCTTAATACCTTTGCCTTTTTTCTCCATGGCCAGGTTATGGCGCCTCTGCTCATCTAATTCTGCCCTATTTTTCTTGGCATCTATTACTGTTTTTGCTATGGCAGCTGATCCCCCAGCCAAGCTCCCAACAGCCCCGAGAGCTGCTAAGATGGCAGGGATAGTAAATATAAATCCCCCCACATGTGATTTTTTCCTGGATTGCTGTAATTTTTTTAATTGGGGGGTGCTAAGCAACAATTTCATACCATGTCCCTTTGCAAGACAAGAGCTTTTTTTCTTGCGCTGCTTTTTGGTCAAGAGACTGTCAATAGTTTTAAGAGATTTGAGACCTGCATAAGGTATTTGATACATAACACCCTTGGCCTTCATTGTAGGTTTATTATATACATGTTCACAAACCCCACCCCAGTTTTTGCTTGGTGCTCATAGCTATGGTGGTTCCCAATGCTGATATTTTTTCACTTAAAGAAGCATCTTTGCTTACAAATCTGCCAAATGCAGCCTCTTCTAATTTCTTGTCTGCAACATGTCTCTTGTCAAGATCAGTATGTGTGTTGTATGCTATGTCATGGTCTCTACAAGCAGCATCTAGGGGATTTATACCAGGATCACCCCTGTTTAATCTATGGTCCAATTTTGTACCGGGACCACAATACTGATAGCCTGGAATGTGTAGTTCAAATGGCAGCTTGTTTATAATGTCATTAACCAACCCCCGACCCTCAGAAATATTCCAAAATTTAGGTGGTAGAGTATTAATAATTTTTATAAGATATCCAATCCCCTTAGGGTCATTCACTATAAAATTAGACAATTTTGTGCTTATCATGTCCATAATTCCAACCTTTTCATTGTAAAAATTGTGGTTGCCAGCATTTTCCTCCCCAGCTATCACCAGCAACCTATCTACAAGTTTCCTGACATCATCAACCCACACAAATTCTTTAGGCAGGGTGTTGTATTGTTTGATTCCACTGCCAGTCTTGATCTGTGACCATATGGGTTTGATTAAGTTGTTGTATTTTGCTCCACTGCTCGACTTGACTCTTTTTTGTGTGGGATCATTGTTCTGGTATAGAGCATCTGATTTTATTAATATTTCTTTGTAATGCTCATAATCTTGATCTGTATAGCTGCCAGGCCTTTTCCTAGTCATCAGTTCCCACAATCCAGGTGTGCCAGGATATTTAACAAAAGCACCTTTTTCTCCGAGACGAGATTCTGAATAAACAATCAGATCATCTCCCATAAAAGTTACTCTGAAATTGCCAATTCTATGTATGATGCTGCCATCAAGCTCTGTGTCAGCATATAAGCCAAACACCTCATCTTTGTTGTCTTTAGATGTGGTTAAATATTTTTGAGCAAGAAGACCCAATTCAATAGGATCCTGGGTAGCTTCAATTCTTCTAGGAGCAACAGGACTAGGTGTATGAATACTGGAAAGTGGGGTGAATGGATAATCTAATATGTTCCTAGCAGCTACAGGTACAAGCTCTGTGATCAAATTTTGATTTTGCTCTGTAACAGTTTTGATATTCTTACCTAAATTATTAATAGCATCAATGACAGGCTGTTCTGTTTGTTTGTGTTTTTCATAAATTCCACGGTTCTCTGATTTCCATCCCCTAAATCTTTTTACAAGATAATCTCTTAACTTAAGATCATCAATGATTGGTCGTTTCATGGTTGTTTATTTATGTCTCAACGTTTAGAAAATCGTTGATTTTATTTCTGTATTTGCCACTATTGGGTTTTCTTGTCATATCAATTGTGACAAACCCATAACTGTCCTGGCTCCAGCACCTACTGCAAAACTTGGAAAAATCATTGTAGCTCAAGTCCCCACCTACATATTCATCATGTATGTGTTTGAGGTTGGTATGATCTTGATGAAACACACATATAAAATTGCTGTTGTCTCGGATCAGTTGCTTCGGAATTTTAGAAAAAGTCTGTGCCAGGTAGAAGCAGTCAATGTTTTTGTGCCGGCCCTGTGTAAAGAAGTTTCTAACCTTGTTTTGATTATCCAGTATAACGTCATCAAACACAACAACAGAATTATCGAGACATTCATCAAGTGGCTTAACATCTGATTCAAAAGTGGCAATATCCAATCCATCATATAGCTTCATCAGCTGCTGATATTTTAATTGTTCCAAGCTCTTAGAGAAGATATACAAGTGCCTGTTTTTCCAATCTAACCAGTTGGGTGCCAATAAAAAATTATCAACCATTAGTGTAGTTTTACCACAAGCAGATGGCCCAACAATAAGACACCTAATATTATCAGGCAGCAGCACTCCATTTATCTTATTCTGCTGTTCAGGTTCTGGCAGCCTTTTTATAACATCCCAGGTGCTCATATTATCACTTTGTCTGCATCGATCCAGCTGTTTTCCGGATGACCTAGCCATTTGACAAGTAACTTGTTGCCTTTTCTGCGGATGATTTTTTCTATGAGATATGTGTCAGGCTGTTTAGTTTTGCTGAGCTCTTGTTCATAAAACCTGCCTTTGAGAATTTCTCCTCGGTGATCTTTTATTATATATGTGTTAAGGGTCCCAGGTTTAACTTGAACTACTGTAAATAATTCTGTGCTCCAGTTTCTTGTAAAGCCTCTTTTGAATAAGTGCTTATATTTGCTGATTCTTACTTGATCACCCACCCTGTATTTGGCCCTTCTTGTTGTTGGCTGGTATCTAGGATAATAAACAGTCCTGATCAATTTTTGCTCATCAGATGAGCTTATTACTTCAGCGGGTTTCATGTTGATTGTGGAATGGACCGAGTTGTTATATTTATGTAGAAGTTCTGGAAGAATATTAAGCCATTTATAATTACCTTGGAGGGTAAATTGTTTATACATAAGATTTTTTAAGGTTCTGTTGAATCTCTCTACAATTGAGGCCTTGAGATCACTGTAACTCGAGTAATGTTTTATTGCCTGGCTTTTAATAAATTGTTGAAACACAGAATTATAAAATTCTTTGCCATTATCTGTTTGCAAATAGCGCGGGGATCTTCCTGAATGATTGATGATTGTCCTGAAGGCTTCTGTAACACATTTTCCAGTCTTGGATTTGAGTGGCACAGCCCAGGCAAATTTTGAAAATGTATCTATTACAGTGAGTAGATACTTGTAGCCCTTGTTGATTTTGTCTAAGTTTTTCAACTGTCCAGTTGCCATTTCAATCAAGTCGCTCTGCCATAAATCATCTATGCCTTTTGTAACTACTGGGAGTCTCTTATAATTATGTCGGGCTTGTCTGTGTAATTCATCAACAATAATTTGTCTAGACATGGTATGAAAACAAGAATATTGCAACTATAGGGTGTTCAGCAGCTGAGACTGCAGGATTTTCTAAATATAATTTGTCCCCTATTTGTATTTTAAATTCCAAAGAGCCATCATCTTCAGTATAGGCTGTTTCTAATGTATTAGGATCTGTAAAATCCTCTAACTCTACATTGGTGATTTTTGGTTTGTTGTCAGCATTTGTTATTGATAAGGTGGGGTAGTGGTGTGCCTGTGGCTGATGCCAATATTTGATCTTGATTGGTCTCAATGTGCCTCCAACAAAAAACTGGTAATAAAATTGTGCAGGGGACAGCATATATATTTTGCTACCTGGTGTAAATGGTGAATCATATTCTTTATTGGGGATGCTGTACAATTCAAGAATTACTGAATGTTTTGGATTCTCGATTATGCCTGTTATTTCCTTTTCTGCTGTGAGCAATCTGCTTGTTACAGATTCAAGATGCTCATTGATGGTCCTAACAACATCATCATGGCCTGGCTTGATCTTTACGTCCACAACAAGTTTCTTGTATTGTTGCACTATTTCTTGGAGCTGGGTGGCAAAAACAGACAAAGCACTTGCTTGATTGGATTCCATGGTTCCTAGCTGTTGCTTGATATTAGCTACAATTTGTTGCAAATTTTCAACAACTGCCAATTTTGAATTTTGAGCAGTAAGATCATGGACCTGTCTTCTGATATCCTCAAACAGGGCATGCAGTTCATTAATATGTTGATTGGTTGGTAGAGTGGCAACTGTCTGAGTGAGATGTTTGATCTCTGCCTGGATATTCTTGATATCTTCTGATTTCAATATGCGATTCACTGCCCTCTTAATATTTTTAAGTTCCTGTGATGTAGGCAGATTTGATACAGTATTTTGCAAAGATTCAAGTGCCAATTTCACATTGTTTAATTCAGAAGCATCAGCCACATTTTGCATAGCATTTTGGAGCAGGGCTATATCTGCCTGAGAGGGTGTTGATTGTTGTAAAATTTCAAGTTTTGTTTGGATATCATCTATCAAGTGATGAAAATGAGATAGTTCAGATTCAGTGTTGAGGTTTTCAAGCTTTGTGATCTGTTGCTGGACACTAACAAGTGTATCTACAATCCCGGGCAGGCGAGATTCTAGTACATTTGCCAAATCACTTTGCACTGCTGCTATTGTACCTTCAAGATGGGTTATGGAACTTTGAATTTTTCCAAAATCTTCATATGTTTCAAGTTGCAGCTTGATGTTGGCAACACTCCGAGTTATTGCATTCAAAGCATCAGAAGATGGCAAATTGTTCATAAAATTTTCAAGTGTCTCAATTTTTTCTTTAACCTCGGCTATGGCATTGTTCAGAGGGTCCAGATTAGGTATTTGGAGTGACTGAATCTGTTCTTTTAAAGTGGAAATCACTAGATCAAAATCTTCTTGTGATTTTATGCTTTTGACAATTGTTTGGAGCTGTGCCTGGACATTATTTATCTGCTCTTCCAATTGCTGTTTCAATTGCTCAGAGTTGTTAGCCTGGGTCTTAAATTTGGCTTGAAGACCTGCAACAGCTTCTTCTAAACTTTGAAAATTATCCAATGTAGCCAGATCAGTATATTTCTGAAGCAACACTTTGAGTTCGGAATCAATTTTGAGAAGAGGGTCCATGCATTGTGATTGTAAATTTGTAATTTCTAATTGAAGACTGGCATTGAGTGTGGTTTGTAAAGCTTGTAAATCACTTCTTAATTTCTTGACTCTGACATCAAGCATCAGAATCTCATCACTGTGATCTTCATGCCTTGTATGGCCAAATATATCATTAGGCATTTTGTTTTACTGGTTATTTATTATAGAGTATCTGATTCTTAATTCTATAAAAAAGGGTATAAGCTTGTCATAGGATCCAGGGACCTCAATATATAAGCAGTCACCAGCAGAAACAGTATATACAGTGCCAGAAACCATGTTTGAGTGCTTAATTCTGTAAATATTTCTCCCTACTGAAATCTTGACATCACCCTCGGGGGTTGTAATAAATTGCAATTGCCCACCTACAGGTAATTGGTAGTGATTTAAATTATTGTTAAATATGTACAATGTTTTGCCTGTTTCTTCATCATTATCTGTAAGTATGCTGTTCAGATGAATAATTAACAAGCCACTCAGTTTAGACATTACAGATTGTAAATCAGGAGAGGCTTGCGGTGTTGGCAGGTCCATAATAGCCTGTTTTTTGAACCCAAATAAGTTCATAGGCATGTTTATTTATTTCAAATCATGCTCTGGAATTGGGCATTGATTTCCATTTTTCAAATCACAATGCCCCCAAGGTAAAGTATGTGTGCCACATGACAAAATGCATCTCTTATCATCATGTGGGTCCAGGGCCACTTTTCTTACAACATTTGAAGTCAACAAGTGATCCTCACTCTGAATTCTATTTTCTGATGTTCTGATTGAACTCTGTGATTTGATGCAATTTTTGTAATCTTCAAATACAAGCTCTTTTTCAACAGTTACTCTGCCAATGCCCTTGGCTTTTTTGGCAACAACACCACTACATGTTTCAAAACTATACATCTTGGCCCTTAACCCAGCAAATGCCACAATAACATCACCAAGTGTCTCATCTTTTAACTTGCCAGGCACCTTTTTGTTGTGGTGTTGTTGAATTCTTGTATGTTCACTGGTATCAAAGTATTGAAACAATTCAGGCTGTGACATATCTTGATAAACATCTTCTGTTTGAATTTCAAGAATAAAACTATCCGTGTCCATGTACAATAATTTTACACGATCACCGTAAAAAGGTTTCAGCACATCATAATACAATATTAACATATGTAATTTGGACAATTCCAATATCACAGCCCCTACATAAATAGGTTTATCAAACTTGATCTTTGTTTTCATCATGTTGAAAAGTGCCATGTACTCATCATAAATTCTTCTGTAATTGAAGTTGGGCTTTGCAACCAATTTTTTGCTCCGGCTGGGGTCAGTAATTATTTTAACATCGGTATGTTTCCTGACATTTTCAATTGTTTTGCCATACACTGAATTCACCATCAATTTAAACAAGCCCTTATCAAATTCGCTCTTTGCAGATGTTCGAAGCTCCGTATTTGTATCAATGTATGGTTTCAACCATCTTGAGTGCCTGAACCTCAAGACTTTGCCAACTTTGGTCACTTGGACACCATGTTTCATCAGGAATTGGAGGTTTTTATAATATATGACATAACCCTGTTTCGGCTCCAGTGTCGTCATGAGCTTCTTCTGTTTAGAGCCAGGTGAGCACTGAACCTCGGGAATTGGGGGCAGATCAGAAAATTTGTTGTGTAAATGATCAGGAATTGTCAGATCAGTCTCTAAGAAGAGGCCATACTCACTGTCATCAAAATCCTTAAGATCTTCAATATTGAAATCTTCGACCCACTCAAGCTCTGCATATGGCAATTTATCCATCATAGCGTGACCATAGAGGTTGTTTGCATCTCCATACAGTATATAATTTGATGGCCGTGTTGGATCATAATCAGGCATGTATTTGTTATTTGCTCTGGCATATCTCTGGGAACATTGCACCATCCCCCCTCTTATACATTCCTCCATAAACAGATACTTTTCTTGATCGTGGATCAGATCCAATGGCTTTTTGGTGTTGAAAAACATTGCAGCCCATGCTAGGCCCGGGGCACTGTAAAAATACACTGGGTCCAGTCCATAATTTTGCATGGAAGATTTTCTGAATATCTGTATTATATCAGCTAAGAGGGTAACATCAAGTTTCAAATAAGCCATGTGATAATCACCAAATGTCTGGCAATTTAAATTGTCCCACATCAACTGGGCATGGTGATAATCTTCATCACTGATTCCAGATCCTCTGATTTTGCTGTAAAATGCTTCTTGTGGTGGCAGGGAACACTCATCAAATTTAGAAGAATCTGTGACATAGTCATATGGATATACACCCTTCCGCCTAATTAATTTCAGGTCCTGATTTGGAAACAATGCACGTGTGATTTTCAAGTCATCATCAGATAATTGAGAGGCCAGTGTATCCAGGCTAGCAGGTAAAAATCTGTAAGAATCAAGAAATCTTAATTGAATAGGAACACCATCAACTTTAATTATCTTGCTAATAGATATATATTTTTCATCATTTTCAGCTAAAATATTTAAATTCTGCTTCTCAAACCCCTCGTACTTGATCAGATGATGGAAATCATAATTGGATGCTCCATGGCAAAATATGGGGATAAATCTTGGTCTCTTGATCTGAATATTACAGCTATTACACAGGGCCATTAAGAATTTACCATCTGTATGAGAATGGTGTTTCACCTTGATATTTGTATCTGAAAATTCAGAATCACATACCGGGCATTTTTCTGCATTGTTGAAATCCTCAATCTGTTCCTCTGTTAAAGGCAACATGGGCTTTGATTTTAATAAGATGTTAGATGCTATGTCACGACACATATTTTCCATTCTATGTGCAAATTCTTTGATGGCATCTTCTCCCATGTATGAATCTATTTTAATAACAACACCGTCCCGTATAACCACATAACAAAAGCTGGATGGTTCATGTTGCTGGTATGGTGTACTTGATGATTCTTCTGGATCTGGGCTACAGAATGCAATAGGTTTGAGGTTCGATTCGAAATCACAGACAATATATACTGGGTGTTCCAACAGGGCTTCATACTTTTTGAATTTGCAATTTTCACCTGGATTGGGCATCACCATATGAACAGGTTTATGGTTGCCACAGTATTTCAGATGCTCTTTTAACTTGTTTTTTGCAATTTCTGCATTCTCTTCCCGAACCCCCTTCACCATTTTTTGACCATCAAATACAGTCAAACATCTTCTGCACAACTTGAATATTGTATGAGTTTTGTCTAGTTGTTTTCTGACTAAAGCTTCAAGACTGTGTATCAGAGTGTAATGATATGTGCCATCCCCTTCAATTAAGAGCAGATCAATCGGAATTGCAGATTCATCATCAAGTGTACTGATTCTGAGAGGTTCTATCAAAGAATTGCCACGTCCAGTAGAACAAATAAAAACATTAATAGATAATTGTTTGCCATTGATGTGCCTGGCCCTTTTTTCAAATTTATCAATATTCTGAACTGACATTGGATATTCTAAACCCTTCATTGCATCGTCAAAAATATGTTCATGCTGTTTGTAATAACTTATTCTCTCAGGATGCCTTGAAACTAGAAACAAAGCAGCTAATATACACCACAGAAAACATTTCTGGTCGGTATTTTCTATATTAACCACGGCTCTTCTGTTTTTAATATTGGCAGGTAAAGGCAGATAAGTGGATCCTTGTAATGGAGTGAATTCAGAAATATTAACATATAACTTGTGTGATGAACCGCATAGGCTCCATCCGGACTCTTTTGCCGCAAATTCAGAGTGTTTGATATTTAATTGATCAATCAACCTGCTTATTATTTTGTCTGAATTTGCATTTGAATATACCGGTACAGTTTCTGTTATGTGGGGCTGTGTAAATTTTGTGCCATTTGGTTTCTTATATTGTACAAACAATTTGAGGGATAGCTTATAAGAGCCATTTTGTGCATTAAGAATTGCCTGCAGATCAGAATTTATACTGTTCAAGAAATTCTCAATGCCGCATCTTAGCTCTGATACAAACTGGTAATCCTTAAGTTGGGCATTAAAACTGCTACGGGTAGGTTCATGGCGTGGCTGTTTTGCTGCTCTGGCATTAACAGGTGCTTCGTGCCTTCTTTTCAGACCAGATGTAGATGGTTGAGAGGGCAATGCAGAGCAAGTATCTTTATGTTTATATGTGAAATATTCCATGTTGTATTTTCTATTGCATTTGGGGCAAATTTTTGTGGGAGTTTTGTATTTGTCTGGATTACAAATTTTTTGATGCTTGGCCCAATTGGGGCTGGATATATTTTTATTGCATTGATTACAATATTTTTGATTCGGCATTTTTGTTGTTGTTTATTATATACAATTTCCTGGGTTTCAATTCAAAACTTTATACTGAATAAAAATATCAGTTGGGGTTCAGCACTGTACTTTGTGTGTGTGTATGTATATATGCGTGTATACACTTAATATTTTTTGGCTTTGGTATTTATATACAATTTCTTGGGATTCAATTCAAAACTTTATGCTGGATCAGTTGGGGTTCAGCACTGTGCTTTGTGTGTGTGTGTATATATGACCTTACTTGGATTATTCCGCCAAATTATATGCTTCAAGTCTCCTATACTTTGGTGGAGCAGTGGGTTCCACTGCCAATCCAGCAATGGTGAAGAATCTGCACTGTACCCTGGCTTTTATAGTTTTACAGAGCCAATAGAAACACTGTAGGGGTATATTCAGAAACATGAGCTATTCTCTAACATTTTTGCCGAAGTACTTTCTTCTGAGTGTATCCCGTTTTTCTGCTGAGCGTACATGCAATCCCGACCGCAGCGCCTCCACGCTTAGGGGAGCGGAATTGTCTGGAACTAATTTGTAAAGGATCGCTGCTCCAAATATTGATCGACACGCCGGTGCTGGGCTCGAAATGAATTGATCGCTGTGCAGAAAGTATCGATCCCACCGCTTTGGGGCCGTCATGCGCACATATTGTTCAAGTATTGATCTTATATTTTCTCGGGGCTTGATTTTATATATGAACAGATTACAACAAATAAATTGAATATAACAAATGCAAAATATCCTAGTTTCTATTCAATCCTTTTATGTGAATTGAAGAAACCAACAATTCACATATCCCCATACCGCCATATGCTTGTCCTATTATTTCACTAATAGGCAATGTTCTCGAAGAGTCCTAATAGGCAATGTTCTCGAAGAGGCCTAATAGAACAAGATACAGCGGTATGAGAAATATGTGAATTGAAAATATTTTAGTAATATACGACGTCTAAGAAAAGGAATATTCAGCTCCAAAGTACTTTGTCTAATGCTTGCTACCATTTCCCTATTACTGGCAAAAGAAGTTAAAAATGTTGACATAATGAAAAAAATGGACTTGTTCCCAAGTATTCACCGAGTTCAGGCATTTGCACATAGATGGGTCTGTTGTCACGGAGCAATTCTAGAAGAATTACATTGTTTTAATATTAGATATGTAAATTGAACCTGGTATCCAAGAACTTAAACCAGAAATAAATATGTATGTGTGTATGTGTGTGTGTGTATATATGTGTGTGTGTGTGTGTATGTGTGTGGATGGCCAGTTTTAAGTGTGGCCACAAGAGGGGCATATTTTTAACAAATTTATGGATAACAATCTCACAGAAGTGCCTTTTGTAAGTATAAACAAATCAATCTGAGAGGGTCATACTTTCTGAGGAAATTCCCGAGGGCATTTTCACAAAAATCTTAGATTAGACAAGATTCCACACTTGAACAAAAAGCTCATATGCTCATGTTAAGCTTGTTTTAAGTATAGCAAATCTGCTTGAGGAGGGGTTCATACTTTCTCGGGTTTATAGTACCGTAAATACAACTACTTTGGTGTCTTTAGATGGACAACAGATAAAGTGTAGACACAATTTACAAAATGTCAAACCCTTTCACTGTTCATTAAAGAAGAAACACGAGTTGTTGTTGAATGTTAACAAATAGGTGCGCAAGGGTAACAACGTAGTTTTGAATTGATTGTCATTCTTTGAAAGATTTGTTATAGTATTAAATGTTGTTTTGAATATTGAATATTTTAAAGTTATGTAACTGTTCGATGTGTATATTTAAAATCTTGTATCTTTTTAAGTCATCAAAGTATGATGTCTATATTTTCTTCACCCCAGGAGGGGAGATTATTGTGACTGTCATCTTTTTATAACATTCACAATTAAGTTGAATTAATGATAAAAATCTTTGATAAGAAGAAAGACATTTCATTATCACTGTTACTGTTCTAATTATGTATTATGGGATATAGTGTAATATATACCAATTCGTAAGTAGAATTCTGTATTTTCTTTCATAAAACAAATAATATATTTGTACTAGTTGCTAATACAAAACTAACAGCAACAGAATCCTTTGTTTCCATAATTTGCTTTCTCTGGCAAATCTGTGTATGGTCCTAATCTAAATACTATTCTCACTGTGTTGTCTTGCTTGTGTGGATTCTAGATTTCCATAATTTGCTTTCTCTGCCCACCTGTGCGAAATCAAAATCTAAATGCCTCTGTCACTGGACTGTCTTCCTTGTGTGGATCATTTATTTCCATAATTTGCTATCTTTGCACATAAATGTGAAGTAAACAGTTAACAATACTATCAGTGTGCTGTTGTGCTTGTGTGGATCCTTTGTTTCCATAATTTGCTCGCTTTTTCCACTTGTGTGCAGTCAAAATCCAAATACTGCTGTCATTGTACTGTCTTCCATGTGTGGATCCTTGGTTTACATAATTTGCTTTCTTCATACTTGTGTCTGATCTTTCTGCGCTGACATCCTTAGATTGTTTACGAACTTTCTTCTTCACTTTCACTGACGCTTTCTCAACTTTCTTTGCAGCTTTCAATTTCTTTCTCTTCATTTCCTTATTTTTCTTTACAGCAATATATCTAAGCCTCCTTTTACTTCTACTGATCAGAGTCATTTCCGGTATTGTCACGTCTGAAGTTACACGTTCTTTCAGTTTAGAAAACATATTTTTTCTCAGGTCTTTCGTGAAAACTTTCTTCTTTACTTATCATTTCCTGAAATTGCTGTCTGTATTCCGAGTGACTCATCTTCAATTTGTTGCCTTTTCATTTCCAACACGCATACTCGTTCCTGTAGAACCTGTACTTTCCAATCTGTCTCTCTTTGTTCATTTTCTATAGCCACTTGTACTTGATCAGAATTATCTTCTATCTTTTCACTGTTCTCACGGACCTCATTACAATAATTTTTTACTTAATCGATTCCGGCCTGAAATTTAACCTTACTTTCCTTGATACCGTTAATCTTAACGACCTTAATCTCCAATACAGCTGTTTTTTTCTGTTCTGGAACTGACATTCGATCCCTCAATTTTTGTAAAAGAACACTTACTTCCTTCATTTCCTGCCTATGTTCTTCCACCTTTTTGTATAATCTCTCCCATTTCAATCTATCCTGTTCCTTATTTTCTTCCCATTTCAGCCTATCTGTTTCTGTCTCCGTTCTAACCTATCCTGTTACATCATCGATAAAATTGTACTTAAAACATCATTTTCCTTTTCCCGATCAATGTCAACTTGACAACCAAATTCGTCACCCTGTTCTTTTCCGTTTATATTTTCATTAACATGAACTTCATTTCCAGTTCCATTCTTGCACTGCTTGCAGAAAAAATCTCTCTTAACGCAATCTTTATGCACCCATTGTTTACAGTCTGAACATTTAACAGCGGCGTCAGAAATCAACAATCTGCCTTAACAAGAAGCTTTCCGTATCGTTCGAGCCATGCTGCTGACACACGAACGCAAGTTACAACACAACAACAAATGTCTACATAAACATTGCCGACAACTTCGCAACACAATGCATCCTCTTTTTCTTTTTTTTTTCACCAAGACAATCTAAGGCAACTCCCAGGAGTTTTGGACACCATATAACATACAAAGTTGTATTTAGCTTAAGAATGATCTTACTGCTTTCGTTCAAGCTAAATTGGATTTTCAGCTTTTTACAAAACATGATTTGCTTTATAAAGCAGAAAAGAAAATAACCTTTTACAAACTTTTATTTCTGAAGTTCTAATTAACATTAAACAATTATGAGGAGGTCCTTGGTAAGTCTCCTTCGCCTGATTTATACTGAAAGGTTCAGATACAGGAATTTACGGGGAGTGCCGCGATTGTATCGGTGAAAATTCAAAAATGTAACCATAATAAAGAAACTAACACAAGATAGAAGCTAATATAACGCATTGAGAAATATTATTCACGGTTGTCTAGTTCAGCGCTGTACTTTTAACTTTGTAATGATCGACGCTAAAAAGGCCATATATTTGAGAGCTCTCAACACTTAAAGAAGACTCACTATCAAAATCACTGAGCACTTATATTCTTCAACTTCTGGTTAGCACTTCCTCTTCATTCCTCCTGTCTGTATCCTTAAAAAGTTGCTGTAGAAGCCACCTCTCGCCAATTCATCACACTACCAGTCTTTTCGTTTTTGAAACTACGAGTTCACCATTCGTGTTCTCTTTTGGGCTCGAACTATCTATGCACTTTTGTGTTTAGCGGCGACGAAATCTAAAAAATGTCAACAGCTCGAACGACTGCAAGCTTTTCACGTTTTTCCAGCAACGGGCGCGCGGACATCAACCGCTAAGGCGAGACGCCGTAACTCTCATCCTCCTACTGATTGCAACAAACTCGCGCCCGAAATTCACGAGTGCTTCCATTGTCTTTGGGACTCAGTCTATTATTTAAGAGGGTAGTGAAGCAAGCATCTTTCATCCTCATTCGTTCCGAAGCATAAGTCCTACAACAGTCGGTTATATACTGACAGTGTGCTTCTATGCTTTTGTGCGTACTTGATTTCTATAATTTACTTTCTCTGTCTATTTCTGTGGAGTCAATATGTAAATACTGCGGTCACTGTGCTATCTTGCTTGTGTAGATACTTGGTTTTCATAATTTGTTTTCTATGCCCACCTATCTGGAATCAAAATCTAAAGACTGCTGTCACTGTTCTGTCTCGCTTGTGTAGATCCTTTGTTTCCATAATTTTCTTTCTCTGCCTATCTGTGTATAGAGGAAGACTAAACAATGATGTCAGAGTGCTGTTGTTGTTGCGTGTATCCTTGGTTACATAATTTGCTTTTTCTCTCCATCTGTGTTGAGTCGTAATATAAAAGCTGCTGTCACTATGCTGTCTTGCTTGCTTGAATCCTTGGCTTTCATTTTTTGCTGTTCATCTATGTGTAGCAAAATTCAAAACATTGGTGTTATTTTTCTAATGTGCTTGTTTGTATCCCTGCTATTTTTAATTTGTTTCTGATGACCACCTATATGGAGTCATGGTCTAAACAGTACTGTCAGTGTGCTTATGTGTTTTTGTGGATCCTTGGCTTCTATAATCATGCTTTTCTGTCCATCTGTGAGACCATACATAGTGTCACTATTTTGTTTTCCATCCAATGTGTGTGTGGAGTAAATATCAAAGACCACTGTCCCTATGATTTTCTTCTTTTATTGATTGATTTAATGTTTTAAGTCCACTTTATGCGCAGTAAGGCTAATTTGGACTGGCCCTACAGTTTAGAGTGGGATCCGAACCACTATGTGCCGTGGCCGGGTATTGATTACAAGGCGAAGAAGCTAACACTGCGCCATCGGGGAGGCCCTTGTCATCTTTTATGCATCCGTAACTTCCATAATTTGGTTTTGCTGTTCATCTGTGTGGACTCAAGGTCTTAACTCTACTGTCACTGTGGTGTTGTTCATGTGAGGATCGTTGGCTTCCATACTTCGTATTTTGCTCTCTATCCGTTTGCAGTCAAAGGCTAAACACTTCTCTCGCTCTGCTTATTTTCTAGTGTAGAATCTTGGCTTTCACAAGATTACTTTTCTGTATGTCTGTGTGGAGTCAAAGTCTAAAGAATACTGTCACTATGGTGTTGTTCTTGTAAGAATCTTGTGCTTCCACAATTTGCTGTTTTTCATTCTGTGTAAAGTCAAAAAGTCTAAATAGTCTCACAAGGGCTTGTTTTCTTGTGTGGATTGTTGGCTTCCATAATTTGCTTTTGCTGTCCACCTGTGTTGAGTTAAAGTCTAAACAGTATTGTTTCTGTGGAGTTTTGTGTGAATCATTGGCTCTTGCATTTGCTGTGTATTTGTTTGGAGTCAAAACCTGAACACTATATTACTGTGCTGTTGTGCATATGTAGTATTTTGGCATCCATACTTCTGCTGTCTATCACTACTAAACACTACTGCGACTTTGCTGTTATGCTCGTGTGGATCATTGGCTTCAATACCTTTCTCTTGCTGTCTATCTGTTTTGAGTCAAAGCCTAAACACCATGTAACTGTGCTGTTGTGCATATGTCCTTCCATATTCTTTCTGTCTGTCAGGAATTAAAGCCTAAACAATACAGTCATTTTAATTTTACTGTTGTGCTCGTGTTCATCAGTGTGCATACTTTCATGTTTCTGTCTAGTTAAAGCCTGAACACTATGTCACTGTACTGTTGATCTTGAATGAAATTTTGGCTTCCATACTTTGCTGCTGCTGTCTATCTGTGTTGAGTCGTAGTTTAAACACATCTGTCACTATGTTGTGTTTGTGCTGATCTCTGTCTTCGCTATACTTTTTGATGTTGTTTTGTTTCGTGTGGTCGCTGCCATAATAGATAAGTTACTCTGCAGTTGCGCCTGTGTAAATTCCTGTTTTTACTATATTTTTCTCATGTTGCTTATTAGTTTCAGGTCCAATCCTAAAAACGTTTGCCATTCTGCATAACTCTTTGTGCTCTTTATTATAAACTTTCGGGTTTGCTGCTACGTCAGTAATTTACTTCTAATTTTTACATTTTGATGACCATTCTCAACGTTTGGTACAGGCGATTGCTTTGTAGATTACTACTCAACTCAGAAGTTCCACATGGAAGCTATCAAGTCCTTTGTTTATTTATGGGGAGGGAAAGAGGAAAGCTTACACAAGCATACATTGAAGTTTACTTCACAACTAAACGGAAAACCTGTTCAAACATGCCCCATTTCCCATAGAAACATCCCTTATGTAAGATGAATTTGTGCAAACGAGATATTGTCACTTGTGTAGCTCTTCCATCTGATTGATCAAAGACCTCGTTAGCTGAAACTTGAGAAAAAGGAACCATGCATCTGCTTGAAGCAATGCGTCAAAAGAAGAGGCCCTACATGTTGTAAAGGAGCTACCTGAGACGAAATTAATGACGTTTGCACTTTCCGCCAATTTAAGCAAAGACACCTGAGAAAATTCTTTCAGTTTTCCAATTTTTCATGGAAACGACGTGCAAGAAAAATATTTCAGAAACGAGATGCAATCAAGGTTTTATTTTCTTTGTTTATCCCCGTCAAACTTTTGTTAGACTGGCAATATTGTCTTGGCATCAATAATATATGAGAATTGTCAACGACAAATGTGCAATGGTGATATCCAAGGCAGGTGTGTCATTAAACCAGTATGTATTTTCGTGGTGGCAGCGTATGAAGAATGTTTTTTTTTCTTAGAATGTACAGTACTGATAACAGTAGTTGTAATTCTTTATGTGGTGGGTATAGATTCAGAGTATCCCAAAATTACTTCAAATGTTGTTGATTCAGTCGGCAAGTTGTCTGACCGCCACACGGGAGATCCGGTTCGATTCCTGAGGTGTGTGGTGTCGGGTGGTGACATTTTCAATTATTGTCTCTGCTTAGGGCGGCTCTGAGGTTCACTCAGCCTCCAGTAAATGGATATGTAGAGAGGGTAAAAAGACCGGAGCGTGTTATTTAACGTATTTTTCTTCCACTTTTGGCTAATCGCGACGATGAGCATGAGCGATCATATGATGATTGATTGATTTGGAGTTTTAAGTCCACTTTTGGCACAGTAAGACTAATCGGGACTGGACTTACAGTTTAAAGTGGGATCCGAACCCCTATGTGCTTCCACCTGACCTTACCATCTACCAATACTTGACATAAGGATAAGACATTTTCATCATAACTTGAACGAAGTGCATTTCTTCTTTTACATAAATTTGTCCTCTATTACTTAGAAGTTGCATTTTATGATGCAATATCGAAGGAGTTTCTCTGTTCAGAAAATGCCTTAGGTAAATGCCATATATAGGAATGCTCAGGAAACAATGGGAATACCTGCTACTGAAATGGCTTCCAGCACATATGGTTCTTGGTTATAGAACTCCGCAAACTTCCAAAAACGATAAAAGATTAAGAAGGACAAATCATAAAGTATTCACGTCACTGTGACTGGAGGGATCTATCAAAGCCACGACTCCACCTGAAAATTTCCGTACGCTTCCTCAGTTTCAGACGCTATAAACTCCAGCTGGGCGTCTATAGCTAAGACTTCCACCCTCGTAAAATGGCTTTATTGAGGAATCAGGGATGCGCGAAACAAGGTCTTCAGAAATTGCGGGCGAATGATTTTCTTGCGTTGTCACCTGAAAGCTCTGCCCATCCCGTGGTTTATATAATCGTTCCTATAGCTTCCTTCGTTAGCAGTGTTTGCTTTCAGTCTACGAGGAAGGTCTGGTAACATTGGTCTCAAGGGTGGGCGAAATGTATTCGGGTGTGATCTGCATCGGTTGTCATGGCTGCTAAGACTCTTTTCTTCTGTCTGTTTTTGTCTGCTATCTTTCTTCTCGTGTTCCTCAATCTTTTTCCTTCGCTCTCTCTCTCTCTCTCTTGCGTACATTTTCTCCTAACTTTCCTTTTCTTTCTATCTGTCATGTTCAGAACTTCCTTCTATACCTTCTGTGAATCAATCTTTCTTTCTTAATCTATCTTCGACTCATTCCCTTTCATTCTTTCATTCTATGTTTCTGAACCTTTCTTTATTTTCTTTCTTCCTCTATACTTCTCTTGCCATATCTCTTCGACTCTTTCTTCATTCTGTCATTTTCAACCATTCTATATTATTTTACTTTCTTTATAATGGTGGCTACTCTAGAATCATGATAAAATTCAAGTATAACTCCCGGTTTTCAAGGCGAACTTTCCAAAAATTCAAGCAGATGTTTTCTCTATTTCAACCTTACACACAAATATCTTCATAATATAAAGGGTCTATGTGATTCCAACATCCAAAAATTATAATTCAATTTAACGGTATATGTAATATAATTAAAATATTTCATTTAAGGTGCTGAGTTTCTCTTTACAATCAGAGGCGCAACCACAAATTTTTGTCTGAGAGGGTGTGGAGAAAATGCCAGGATAAATGTACTAATGCTACTACTACTAATAATAATAATAGTGTTAATAATAATGTTATTATTATAACATTATTATTATTATTGATTTGTTTCATTTTACTTTGCTTCTTGTGCCACGTTTGGCTAATATGCGAAGATGAGGATGAGTGATGTGATGAAATTGGTGAATGGACAGTCACAAACATCCATACCCAAGCCGTGATTCGAACCCGCAGGGACCAAAATTTTTGTTGTTGTTATTATTATTATTAGTAGTAGTAGTATCAAATACGTTATTATCCTCGTAAAGTATACAAAAAGAGGTTAGAAGTTGGTACTAAAGCATTTGTGTTCCAACAAACGATTTCAATTATTTTTTCAACACATGGCACAGTAGTTCAGATCCCACTTTAAACTGTAGGTCCAATCCCGATTATCCTTTCTGTTGATAAAGTGGACTTAAAACCGCAAATAAATAAATCAATTTTACAACATTTTCTTCATTCGGAAATATCGGCGCCCAGGGCCGACTCCCGCCGCCCCCTAGCTATGGTTATAAAGTTCATAAAACTTAGAAAAGGAGGAATTTGCTAGTGAAGCGAGCAAAAAAATTTTACGAAAATAATTTTTATTTGCATAAAATGTGAATAGGATTTGTATTTTAAAAAAGTTGTAATTTTTTACGTCTACGGAAAAGGAGCCAATAATTCACGCATAATTCCCGGAATTCAAGGAATTCCCGGTGAGTAGACACCCTGTTTATTAAGGGTGTCCAGATTTTCGAAAAATCCAAATTCCCTGACTTTTCCAGGTTTTCCATACCAAAAACCAAACTTTTCCTGAGGCTTTCCGACAATTTATACATTTAAACGTGGGTGTAAGAAGGTCAGTATATTTTTAATAACACCATACTTAGAATCCCACATAAGGTTTTATAATATTTACGTCATATGTAAAAGTGAAAGCGGTAAGACTGACTTATGGTTAACAAGGAATTATATTTTACATAAAGGAGATAACACCTGTAAATTAAATAATACGTAATTATACTAAAATATCTTACCACACACATATATTAATTCTAATATCTGCAAAACAGGACACAAAAATTTGCAACAAGAAAGTGGGAAATTCTAATAGTCTAATCTACTGTAGTAGATTTCTTCAAGAAAGGAATTCCAAACATCACCTCTGCGTATAATATTTAAAACAAAGCTTCTACTGCAACTAACAGTAATACCCAATATGACACACTGAACTCTACAACATTTTTTTTTCTTGCTTGTCCTCTTTTCTTTGTTCAAAAACATACTTTTATTACACTACAACAAAAATATTACATTTTCCATTAACAAAACAAATTTGCCTGACATTTCGACAACTTTTCCAGAAATTGTAAATTCCCTGACCTTTCCCGCATTTCCAGGTTTTCCAGACTTGTAGACACCCTGTTTCTTTCTCTCTCCCACAATCATTCTACTCTTATCCCTCTTCTAACATTTCCCTTTCCTTTTTTCTTCACCCTGGAACTTTCATTCTTTCAATCTTTCTATTTCTTTCTCTACTCTCTCAATCCATCTTCTTCACAGTCCTTCCCTTTCCTTTTTCTCCCTATAGTCCTCATCCTTTATTTCTCCTGTTCCTCAACAATTTTCCTGCCATCTACTGTCCTCCTTCAAATTCCTCTTTCTATGATCCTCAACCTCGTCATAAAAGATCATTATGTCTCATACCAAAGTTTATAACATAGAGATTTCATAAAACATAGGTTAATCAAAGTTTTTAAATAGCTCAATTCAAAATTGAGAAAATCTCTTTTATTTGTCGTTGAAAGATGATTTGTACAAGTTCTGACTAGTAACTTATATCAAAAGAATTGAATCCAAACAGGTCATAGCAACATCAAAAATCAACATCAAAATAGGCATGGGTTAGATAACTGCAACTTTTGCTTCTTACAAAAACTACAGGTAACACACATAAATGCGGTTGAGATATTGAAAGAGAATGAATCTGCCAAGGTATATGAACAGTATGAAGCTTTATTTTCTTCTACAGTATCTATTTATATTCATTTGTTATAAAATCACAGAACAACTTTTCACTGGCTGGAAATAGACGGTAAAACAATGTCAATGTGATAATAGTGTTTAACATAACAAACAGTTTTAAATCTAGCTTACAAAAAATTACTTCCCTAAACTTGCAAGGTACACGACTTGTAATGACCTTTACACAAAATAGACTGTTTCGTTGTTAACCTTCCAAAAATTAATGAAATTCAAACAACTCATTGAACTTTGTAATGCATTAACTTACATTATTGTTTAAAAGAAAAAACACATTTTCATTATAACTGGCGATACTAATATAGTGAAAAATGTTAACAAAATAATTTGTTTTGAATTTCTCATTGGATTTTTTACCTTCTTTGACCAGATATCAAATTCATATCCTGTGCATTTGCATAATGTATTATGTATTATTCCTGTTCCCAAGGCAATCCTGAAATGACAGTTACAGCAAACAGAAATTGCATTTAACAGTACCTATAACATACTTTATTCCTCCAAAATTGAACATACATATATCTTTATTACTTAAGCTCAAATTCACATTATATGACCTTTAAATTAAAATTTGAATACTTTCATACAAAAATATATTTTTATGATAAATATCCCCACTTAGCATCCAAACAAGAACAATATGAAAATTATACCCTAATTAGAAGCAAAGTTATGCATTGTTTTACTTGGCTTTGTAAGAATAAATTTTAGACTTCCCTATAATGTTGGCAATCCTCGTGTATGTATTCCGTGTAAATCCGATGGCTAACATGTTACTCATGTACGTTACTTCATGTGCTCTACCATATGAAATGCTCGAGTTGAAAAGTTTATTTTTTATGATGATTTGGCATGGAGTGATCTCATATGTACAACATAAAAGTTGATTTAAAAAGATTTGCTAATAGAAATAGTGCAAATACCACTACTTTTACTATATACCATTCAAGAACATACTTCAAGCTTCAACATTAAAGAATATATATATATATATATATTGGCATGGTAACTGCAGTGCCTTATAGTGATAATGCAAAATTATTAAGTTGAGACATTGACACAAAAAATGCATTATTAACATTACAATTTTTTTATCTGACTCGCAGTGCAAAGGAATTTTGGTAACACCTTATTTTATGATACATACACACAAATTCCATTGCCTACTTACAATGTGCATATATACATTCAAGTGTACACAACATTTCTATATTTACAAATTTCATATATCTGTGTTATAATATGACTTTTTCTGCAATCACTCAATATTTTCTGTACTATTTATCATTGTGTTGCATAATGTTTCATTCCATGTGTGATATGTAGGTTTTGTATTGTATTATGCACTGGATTGCAATTCATCTCATGAAGAAGTATACTTTGTACAGTGTCTCTCAAACGTTTTAGGACAACGACATTTTAAACTAGGCAACCCAAATTACGTAAGGCGCTGGTGGGTTGCGTGTAGAGTTAGGCTCAACTTCATGGTTGCCATATGCACAATAGATATCTATGAAATACGCGAAAGGAATAAAACCAAGTATTATTGTATAAAACTCTAAAGAAAATATCATTATTATATTTGTCGCAAATAGGAAATACTTTCTGAAAGAAAGAAAATCGATTTTCTAGTATTTCATCGATGATGAGTCTACACAAAGGAAAAGAGGAGATAGGAAACAGCAACAGACAACAAATGAGAGGAGAAAAGAAAGAGCGAAAGGGGAAGAGGAAAAGTAAAGGAGGGAAGAAAAGATAGGACAGATGTGGATAGGAGAAGTAGTGAGGAGGAAGAGAAAAGATGCGAGGAGAGATGAGGAAAATGGAGCAAAGGGGAGAAGAGAGGAGGGAAAGAGATGAGAGGAATGGAGAGGAGAGGAGGAGACGAGAAGACGGGAGTTGATATTAGAGTAAGAGAGAGAACATGAGAAGAACGAAAAGAAGAGCAGAAGAGTGCAGTGGTGTTGGAAATCTAAGTGAGGAGAGGAGATGAGAGGAGTGGAGAATAATGGGATGGAGACAAGAGGCGAGAACAGGAGGGAATGCAATGTGACATATAAGCAGAGGAGAAGAAGGGGAGAGAAGATTGAGAAGGAGAGGAGAAGGAGAGAAGAGAAAGGAAACGAGAGGAGAGATGATGTATTTGTAGAAAAATATCGTCGCTGTGTCAAGAATTGATGCATTGATCAAAATATCGACATTAAACATTCAATAATATTTTAAAATGAATTGGAGAATGTATTAGATCGGTGCGAAATGCCTTTTGGCTGAGTTCAGAGCGAGATAAAATCTGCCACGTAAGATATTTGATTCTACTTGCGATAATACCACTAAAAACATGAATGTAATTTTCATATTTATAAGAATTATCCAATTTTCCTCCACTTCACAGTTCGTTGAAATAGATGTTTTGTTATTTAACATTTCTCCTCCCCTCATCGTTAATTCCAAACAGAATCATTCCGTTTTACACTGCTTGGACAATGAACACAATGGGATATGTCTAAAACGTACGAAAATTTTCTGCCACCGGAGGGGTTTGAACCTACGACCATCAGGTTGATAATCTACAACGGTAACCACTACCCTACAAACTTTCGTTCTTGAGAATAGCTATACCCCGCGACAGGTTAAGTTTGCAGCAGGTTTTATGTATTAAACCGCGCTAGAACAGCGCTCAGTATCTCCCGTGCGAGTCTTGCCTCAACCGCCGAGACGTTCATATCACAGACATTGAGAAAATCGGCAGTATTGCAGCGGAACTATATCCTGCGCGCACGTTTGAGTCTACATGGGCGAAATGTTGCTGCAAACTTAACTTGTCGCGGGGCTTAGGAGAAGCTGACCAGTGTGAAATGTAGATGCAACTCTCCTCCTACATGTAATGTGTAAAGAATACCTGTTTGTAACATAAAACTTATTTATCACAAGAAGCTACGCAATGGCCAACAATGTACTCAATCATAACCTCTCTCTCTTTTTATATGATGAGAAACGAGAGAGAATGAGAATCGATGTGTTCTTTTAAGAAATCCCAAAAGAAGGATTTTATCAAAAGACAGGTCTGTGCATACGAGCATACCGGCAGTAATTTATTTCCGTTTTGGCCACTGGTAACAAGGGATATATTGTTTTGTAATTCGAGTATTATCATACCCTCATATGTGTAATAAAAATCTAGCAAGACAAATCTGAAATATAGTGTATATTTATCAATTAACTGATTGATTGATTTAGTTTATTTTACTTCGCGTTTTGTGCCTCTTGGCTAATTTGAGAAGATGGGGATGAGTGATGAAATTGATGAATGGACATTCACAAACAACCAAGCCCGAGCGGTATTTGAACCCGGGACCCTCGGCGTCTCAGCGCGATGTGTGTGTATAGTTATCAATAAATGGATGTTAATTGCTGCCGCGCGTAATCGACTATCCGGGCATACATGTGGTGGTCGAAATTTTGACCCTCAGGCGCCTAAAGCTTTTACACAGGTTTGTTTGTCTAACCTTCAGTCTATACTTTTTTCTTTTTTTTCTTTCGCCTTCATACCAGTGCACGATTCCCTGGTATCTTTCTATACCCCTCTTTCTCCCTCCTCATTTCTCCTATTAACCATTCCTTCATTTCTTCTTCTTCTTAGCCACCATTTTCACACTTTCCAACATCCGTCAACGCAATATGCTTTGGGCTTGAGGAGCAAAATTCACAGATTAGATGGTGAAATGTGTATGGTGAAGAAAGGGAAAAAAATATAAGTGGCCTTCGCTAAAGGTTCCATCGAAGAATTCGCATGAACTCAATAAGAGAAAAGTCTCGGAGCAGCTTCGATCAGAAAGGCTAGAGTCTCAAACCACCCACTTTTCGTCACTTCTGGCAGAGTGTTTCTAGTTCTGGGTACAGAAAGTCTTCTTGCAGGAAAAAAAACCAATGAAAAACAACTTTCAGAGAGATGTTTATGAGGGACAAGATGGTAGGAAATGCTCTCTATCTCCGGACAAGGATCCAGTTCTCCCTTCAGCTTCCTGCCGACAATAGCTGGACGGCCTGACAATGCTGAGAAGGGAGGAGTGGAAAATACGAGAGCGTTCTTTCTACCAGGCGATCGTTACGCTATCTGATTCATTCCTCCTGCTCCAGAGGACCTGCCAGCATCCGAAGCTAGAGATTTCTGCATTATTCTTTGGTCCATTGCCAACACGAGAATATACACAAACTAAAGAAAACATTGTAGTGAAGCGAGGACAGCTTGCGGATCATAAATTAGAGGAGATTCATCTATTATGAAAGAGAACGGGGATTAAGGTAATTATGTTACGAAATGGAGTGAGAGAGATCGGCAGCTTTCAGACGGTAGCGACAATGGGCTTTCCCACCGAATCGACAAGAGAAAAGCGACACGAGTTCCTCGGTAATGTCCGAATCGTTAGCTGCTGTCGACTACAGCACCGTTCCACCAGAGGAATCTCCCTACCGTTAGCGTCCGAATCCACGACATATGTGGAGTTGGAGGGAAGAAGTGGAAGGCAAAATAAGTGCACACTACAATCATATTGCAACTTTCACTTTGCAGAGGAAACGTTTACTCCATAGAAGATCTGAAACTCATTGCTACTTGTACATTTTATCGATAACACTGGATTTAGAAAAATTGAAAAAGAAGAAATCACATGCATCCTATGCAGCGGCCGTTTAAAATTCTGACAATATAATTCTTTTTACTTAGCAGAATAACGGAGCGTAAGGAACTAAAGTGATAGCAATTTTACAGTATTATTCGTGATACAAAATAGTTTACAAATATTTAAACAATAATGCGTATTTTGGGAGGGGAGAGGGCAAAGTCATTTACATTTTGACTCATACAGAAGGTCGTTCGGGATGTCTGAGGACAATGTTGGAAGGGTGATAAGTTCATGAAAACCCATGTCGCCACCAACGATCACGCTCAATTGGAAAACCAGCATTCCACGCTATAGCCCGACAACGAAATTTCCATTGCAACAGACTTTTCCGAAGAGTTATCATGTCCATCTTTTCCCACTCCTCCTGACAGGCTTTCCAGAGGCCATTGAGAGTGCGTGGACGTCTCTTTCCTAAGGCCCGTTTTAGGAGTCCAAATGCACAGAAGTCCATGGGTGACCCATCTGGCGCCTTGACCGGAATGTCGCTGTAAGGAATTGCACGGATGCCAGTTTCCGCCTCCATTTGCTGTAAGAACAGACGAGTCGAACGGGAGGTATGGCTGGATGCTTTATCTTGGTGCACCAAGACCTGGTTTTTGCCCCCCCCCCCCCATACAGTGCCGGGATATATATGTTATAAATGGGTGTTAAAACCTTATCCTGATAGTACGTGGAGTTCACCTTCACATTATTAGCTACATGGCGAATTGCTAGCTTGCCATTATAGCAGTATCAAGCGATGATGATGAAACCCCGTGGAGAACTTTCCTGGCATTCTCGATACAATGTTTGTTAATTGTTTTTGTCGCGAGGTAGTAAATCGCACGGGGTTTGTGACAGTCACTAAGGTAGACATATGCTTCGTCTAATGTCACCACATTTTTCCATCTCTCCCCTGCAAGATAGGTCTCAGAGCTTTCTAGCGTTCGTGCGACGTTCCGCAATGTGACGAGGCAACAGCTTGTGAACTCGCCGCTTATGCCGCATTTCTAGTTGCAGGTCCTTCTTGATTATGGTGTTCACTGTTGACAAATACATTCTCAACACAAGGGCCTTCACTTTTCTCACTATGTCCGGTGTACGACTCGTAGCTGCTCGTGGATTTGCCTGTTTCTTACCCTGTGGAATTAGGCCCAGTCGGTCTTTGCCTTTTTTGTTCAATACCGCACCGATCCCGTTCTTTGATATCACAAAACCACGCTTCGTGCACATTCCTTTGATTGCCGAATAGCTATATTTAGCATCGGAAAGGGCTGTTATGTAGCCCTCCCAGTATGGTTCAATTTTCTTCGGCATCGTTGTAGGTAAATGGCACAACACTCTGCACACGCGTTCTCGGTACTGACGTGACTCAGCATGCACCGTTTGGATGGACTGACGTTGATAGCAGCGCCGCCAGCCGCTTTCAAAATCGTCACCAGAGATCCCGAACAACCTTCTGTATAACTGTTGTAAATACAGATTTCATCCACTGAAATTCATGTCGCCTAAATGTTTCAAGTTTATTCTCTGGTATCTTCACGTCCAAATCGAGAGAGTCTCATTCTTTTTTGACCGACCCAAGCATCTGTACCAGCTTCGCTTGTAATTATCACTCGTTTACATTAATCATCGAGTGTAACGACGACTGTAATATAGTGTAGGTGTGAATATATATGTATTTTACTTTTACATTAGTTTTCAGGAAGGGCCATCCCTCCCCTTCCCCTTTTCACTACTGACTCCTATGGAGATAGTTTCGAAATTTTATGACTTATATATTCACCGAAGAATATCCCTCGAGGGCTATTACGAGTTCTTCCATATTTGTTGTCAACTAAATTACATTTCCTCTACCTTCAATGCGTTCATCTCGTATATATACGGTATATGTGTGTGTTTCTATTTAATGACGTCATAAGGCTACGTGTAATTATAAAGTTTAAGTAATAGTAAATATTCCTCCACGTGTTCCTCGTTATTTCATAACTAACACGCAGCCAACTAATATAAAAAATCAATTGATATGTCGACATACGCTCACGTTACTACCAAGTCGATCCAAGGGTTCACCCTTGCTCGTTCATACAAGGAAATAAACGATTTCACCAGGAAATAATTGCAACACAAATGTTTTTTTTGTGCCAGATCGTGCGAAACGGTATAGTGAATAATATACTAAAAATCCACCATCCAAATATTTGGGCAAAATCCGCCATCTTGGAAAATGGCGACTAAAATTAACCTTAAAAATGAAAAAATATAATATCTCTAAAACGGTGCAATTAAAACAAAAAGTGAAGATAACCGAAATGAATGAGAAAAAATTTGCTAAAATATGTTTTTTTTGTTTGATAGAGCTACCATATATCTTGATCGAATTAAAAAAATTCAAATGCTTTCTTTAATTTTTAGAATTGGCGTAAAAGTTGGTTTCCGCCAAAAAAACAGCAAATATGTAAGAAACTATGTACCTAATGCACGACCTAAAGTCACTAGACCAAATTCATAGATATTTTTTTCTCTAAAGAATGGCTTTTGATTCGTGTCTTTGGAGTCAGTAGTTGAGGAGATATGTAGTTTAATGCAGAGTCAAGTGTTTCCCTAAATTTAGGTGTTTCTTTTCTTATAGTATTGGTGAGAACGTAATATATTGTTTTCGTTCACTTGTGCTTGTTACATATTGCTTTTTGTTGTTTAAAAATGTAAGAACATAGCAGCGGCGATTAGGTGTCTTAACTGAGCGAGAGGAGGGAGGGAGGGGCAAGGGCAGCTTACTTTCTACTTACTGCAAATAGAAAGAATCATATTTAAAATGGAATTCTGGGAGATAATTTGGGTCAAGTCCACTGATAGACAAGGCTTAGCATTAAGAGACCATAGTGCGGCGACAAAAAGTGTATGTGGGGGGGGGGCTTCACCCCATGCTCCCACCCCTAATCCCCGCCACTGTAAATACTTGAACTAATATGATACTGTAAAATACGGTTCTAAAACTGTAATTTGCCTTAGAGCCTATTACAGAATTTTTCGTAGATACCTGGTGCTAACATGTTAAATTTCATCATTTCCTCTACATACAGACTTGTAGCACAGCTGTTGACCCCGATGCAGCAAAAGGAGAACATATGCGTAACTGGATGAAGATGTAAACTCCAATTATAACACCATTAAGCCTTGTTTCCATGATATGGAAAACTCAATATGCTGACCAAGGCAGTAATTTATTTGATTATAACTAAACGTAACGTAACGTTTCAACCTTCTAACAAGGTCTTCTTCAGACTCTGCACCAAGTACAAATGTAACAAAATACAAAAACAGGACGATATATATACACAAACATTACTCCCCTCCAGACTATTAGAAAGTTGTTCTGGAACGTTCTAGCAGGTGGCTTTCCCTGTCAACTGTACTTTAACCTAAAAGGCTAAACATATTTACTTCCATCTAGGTGAAAGTACAGTTGACAAGGGAAAGCCACCTGCTAGAACGTTCCAGAACAACTTTCTAATAGTCTGGAGGGGAGTAATGTTTGTGTATATATATCGTCCTGTTTTTGTATTTTGTTACATTTGTACACCTGATTTTTTTAAATACAATTTTTCATTCCTTAAAAAGAAACATGCTTAAAATAACTTGAAGGTCTTTTTTTGGAACCAGAAATATGGATATATGTTTTGTACAGAAAAGCTAATTCTGCTAACCGGTCCTGTAATATATTTTAACAGTTTCATTAAAGCAACTGAAACTTATAAGTAAATATACATTTTTCTGTTTCTGAAACTGTACATATGAACCTAGTATAGAAATTTTTGTTTGGTGTGTTAATGAAACTATAATAGTTCCAGTAACGTTTCTTCTAGTGAAAATAAAACATTCTGGATGTACTATGTAATTGCAACTTAAAAAATTCTATATGAATTTTGGCAAATTTTTAAATGATAATTTGTAAAATACCAGCTGCCATGTTTATTTAGAGTTTATTTACTGTTTGACATGATTAGTATTTTGCATATTATTCTACACAAAATGTTTGTTAGTGTTGCCTATAAATATTATTGACTTTTGAATCAAGATAAATTTAAGGGTGTTTATAGTTTACATATTACATTTCACTTTGCATGAATTTCACCGCTTCATATTATTTTTTGTTTCCTTTCTTAGGGCTTAATAAACACTTTCACCACAAGTGATTGTGATAACTACAAAATCCTTATTCACATTATTATATAAATTATTTCTTTAAAGTGATTTAAATCAATGATTTTTTTAAAAAATTACCTGATTTAAATCTAGATTTAATTTGCGATTTCAATCAACCTGATTTAAATCAATCCGCCTTGATTTAACAGGACGAAACTTCCACTGTGACATCCTTTGCCTCAGACTGATGTAATGCCCTCAACGACAGAACGCTCTAGAGGTTACCGTGGAAACTACGGCATCTGAGGCATCTTTCCCGGTGGAGCATCCTACCCGAAAATTGCCTTATGCTTCATTTTCTCAATTCTCTTCAGAGTGACGGTTTATTCGGATTGAAGTATCGCATTTCATTCATTGCTAACAGCAAATTCAATATCGTTCACTATAATAGTACAGCGTATCAGATAATTAGACAAGTGTTTTACTCTCACTCCTTTCACATGCCTCCGCTGTTTGAAACGAATCTTCTTTCAGTTCCTCAATAACTCCTGGTCTCATCTCACGGTGGTCTGCAACGACGTTGGAATTTTAATAGACTTCTCCGTTCCAAAACATTTTCAGGAGTAATCTCTCTATTTTCTATCCAATAAATGCATAAACTACATGAACATCCCGTGGCGCAGTGGTTCATGACAAAATTTTAATATAATTTCAATAACTATATAGCAAAAATCACATGAAACTATGTTACAGTTCATATGTACATGTACAGTGTCTCTCAAAAGTTTTAGGACAACGACATTTTAAACTAGGCAACCCAATTTACACAAGGCGTTGGTGGGTTGCGTGTAGAATGAGGCTCAATTTCGGGGTTGCCACATGCACAATATATATTTCTGAAATACGCGAAAGAAATGAAAATAAGTATTTTGCATAAAATTATTAAAAATATCAATATTAAATGCAAAGAAACTAGGTTTTCTTGTATTTCATCGCTGATGAGCCTAAGGAAAGGATAAGAGGTTAGAGGAAACGAAAGAGGACAAAGGAGACGAGAAAGAGAAAGCAAAAGGAGAAGAGGAAAAGTAGAGGAGAGAAGAAAGAGAGGATAGACGAGGAGAGGACAAGTAGTGAGAAGAAAGGAAAAATCGAGGAGGGATGAGGAAAATAGAGCAAAGAAGAGAGGAGGAGACGAGAAGAGGGGAGTGGAGAGTAGAGTAAAAGAGAGTAAAAGGGAAGAATGAAAAGAAGAGGAGAAGAGTGCAGTGGAGTCGGAAATCTAAGACAGGAAAGGAGATAAGAGGAGTGGAGAAGAGTGGGATGGAGACAAGTAGCGAGAAAAATAGAGAAGGTGATATGAGATAAAAGCAGAGGAGAAGAAGGGGAGAGAAGAATAAGAAGGAGAAGAGAAAATAGAAGAGAATTGAAACGAAAGGAGAGAAGAGGTAGTTGGAGAAAATATCGTCTCGGCGTCAAGAATTGATGCATTGTTCAAATTATCGACATGAAACAAAACACTCAATAACGTTTTGAAACATATTGGAGAATGTATTAGATCGGTGCCATATGCCTTTTGGTTGAGTTCAGATCAAGATGAAATCATTCACGTAATATCATTGATTTTACCTGCGATTATACCACTAAAAACATGAATGTAATTTTAACATTTATAAGAATTATCGAATTTTTCTCGACTTCTCGTTTCGTTGAAATGAAGATGCTGTAATTTAACATTTCTCCTCCCACCATCGTTAATTCCAAACAGAATCATCCCGTTTCACCCTGCGTGGGCAATGAACACAATGAGATATGTCTAAAACGTACGAAAATTTTCTGCCACGGGAGGGGTTTGAACCTACGACCATCAGGTTGACAATCCTTAACGGTAACCATTACCCTACAAGCTGTCGCTCCTGAAAGCAGGTAGAAGGAGCTGACCAACGTGAAACGTAGATGCAACTCTCCTCCTACATGTAATGTGCAACGAATACTTGTTTGTAACAAAGAAAACGAAGGTAGAACGAATCGGCGAAAACATTTAACGGAGAGTTGCACATGTTGAAAACTTTTCATTCAATATTTGCGGAGGAATCCTTGCATTGATCTCGAGTGGGAAAAGGGGTAAAATTAGTAGAGGAGAGGAGGGTATTATGGAATAGTCGGGAAATATGGAATACCAAGGTTTTGGCTCTATTCGGTGCTGCTATCACGTGAGAATACCATGAACTACTCAAGAAAGACTCCCATGATGCAGTGCAGTGAGAGCTGACCGCTTGTTGTTGTGTTACCACTCGCTACAGAACAAAGTGTGTTTCGTGATTTTCAAGAGTTTTTGCAGCTAAGTTTTCAAACATTTTAACCTACTAGTACACATGTGACTGGAACATTGATGTTAAGCATAATATACACTAAAAGAATTGTAGTTTGTTATACTGTGGTCGTTTTTTAGCTGACAATGTTTTGTCCATCCGTTTAAAGGTTCATTTTCCAAGATGGCGTGTCGGGTATTATAGAATACTAGGTATTTCATAATACCCGACGTAAAAGTATAGTATTCCATATAACCCGACAAAATATACTGAATAAAAATTTAGTTAAAAAATGAGTTTTGCGTATAATATTGATAGCTAAACAATAATTATTACTTCTTATATAAATTGTAATATAGCCTAATTTAAAACCAAAGTACATTTTTTTAAAAGCTAAATCCATTTGAATGAGTTGAGTTTGAGTTGGTGTTTTAAGTCCACTTTATGCACAGTAAGGCTAATCGGGACTGGACCTACAGTTTAAAGTGGGATCCAAACCGCTTGTGCCTCCACCGGATATCGAACCCGGGACCCCTTGATTACAAGACAATGACGCCACCACTACTCCATGGGGAAGGCCCTCATTTGAATGAAAACAAAACACAATTTTTCTGTTATTTGAAAATTAGTCTACAGTCTAGACCTACAAATAATTTGTTTTAAGATGTGTTTTATTTATTTAAACCTACCCCCCCCCCCCCCTTAGTTGCAAGAGTTCTAAATAGTCTGGTTTTTTTTCAGATATGCCTAGAAAGAAGGAAGATGAGGGAAAGAAGCGAAAGCTTTGGTGTGAGACGCAGATGGCTAAGGCTATAGAAGCTGTTCGTGAGAAGAAGATGGGGTACCTTAAGGCGTCCAAGGAATTCCAGGTTCCCAGAGCGTCTCTCTTCCGCCTTGTCAACAGTAAGGAGAAAAATGCAAAGGTAGCAGCCTCAACTACTCTTGGCCGTAAGCCAGTTTTTCCTAAACAACTAGAAGACAAGTTACAAACATATTTAGTTGAGATGGAGGCCATGTTCTATGGGCTCACAAAAAGGGATGTCTGCAGTCTTGCCTATCAACTTGCGGTTCGCAATAACATACCCCATCCATTTAAGGACGAAACTGCTGGCAAAGACTGGTTCTACGCTTTTATGAAAAGGAACCCGAAACTTTCAGTTCGTAAACCCATGGGTACATCTTTTGCCAGGGCCAGGGGATTTAATAAAGAAGAAGTAGACAAGTTTTTTGACCTGATCGATGTTGTTTTCAAAAAACACAACTATCCTCCTAACAGGATATTTAATGTAGACGAAACTGGTTTGTCTGTGGTGCAAAGTAAAGTTCCTCATGTAGTAGGCCTAAAAGGAAAGAGACAAATTGGGTCCCTTACTTCAGCCGAAAGAGGTTCTCTCGTAACCATCATTCCCTGTATGAGTGCAGGAGGTGACTTTGTCCCGCCTCTTGTGATATTCCCGAGGAAGAACATGAATGAACAACTTCTTAGAGGTGCTCCACCAGGGACCATCGCATCGTGCCACCCGTCTGGTTGGATACAGACAAACATTTTTACTAAATGGTTTAAACATTTCATTGATGTAACAAAACCCTCAGCTGAGTCACCTGTCCTGCTTCTCCTTGACGGCCACACAACCCACAAGCGTAACATTGACGTAATTAGTTTAGCAAGGGAAAGTCATGTTACGATTGTATGTCTACCTCCCCACTGTTCGCATAAAATCCAACCATTGGATAAAACCTTTATGAGTCCATTAAAGTCTCACTATAGTGAGGAAGTGAGATCTTTTTTAAGGCATAGCTCAAGGCCCTTGAGTATTTTTGATATGATGGAACTGTTTGGCAGGGCCTACCTTAAAGTACAACGTGGGGACATAGCAGTAAACGGCTTCAAAGTGACTGGTATTTATCCTGTCAATAGAAATGTTTTCAGCAGTGAAGATTTTATTGCTTCTACACTCACTGTTCCTAGGCCTCAGACTATGACACCCACAACTGACCCTCTTCCATGTTCGTCTACCAGCTCTGATTCACCTCAACCCTGTTCTCCCAAGAGTCCTGATGTGGTTGTCCCTGGTACGTCTAAGTCAACAAATTTTGTCTTACCCATAGAGATATCACCACCACCTCCAAAAAAGCAAAAGTCAAATAGAGGCAGGAAAGCTGGATCTTCTTCTATAATAACCTACTCCCCATATAAAACACAGTTAGAGGATGAACTGAAAGAAAAGGACAAAAAGAAGGAACCAGAAGCTTCAAAACAACAAAACAAACCGAGCATTCAAAGACCCCCCCCGTTCAGAAATTAAACTTAGACCGACCTTCTAGACCTAAACCTAAAAGAGATGACTCCAGTGTTAGCAGCGATGCATCGATCCATTCTGATGTATCATCTGTAATGGACTTCATGCCCTCAACTAAAGAACCGGAAAACAAAGACGCTGAATGTATCTTCTGTAACGGAAAATTCTCCGAAGATCAACGCGGGGAAATTTGGATTCAATGCTTCAGCTGTTCTCTGTGGGCTCACCTTGACTGTACCGGAGCAGAGAAAGAAGATTATATCTGTGACTTTTGTAAATAGACTCGAAGCAGAAATGAGTTGCACATAATCTTAGAAATATGGTTTTTATAGTTCAAAATAACTATGTTTTATGAAGTCTCATTAGTTTTTCAATGGTTTAAACCACCTATTCCATATTACCCGACTATTTCATATTAGCCTCCATTTGTAACTTTTTTTTAAAATATGTTTTTTTTATAACAGCAAAATAAATAGTATTTTTCTTACAAGTGACACTTCATTACAATTAGTTATAGTATGTACTCATGATGATTTTGGGTATTTTATTCAAAAACTAGTGTAGTTATTTTTAGAAATGTAAATGGTATTCCATAATACCCTCCTCTCATCTATAGGCTATCCTGAATCGCCACAAATATAAAGAGTTTTTTAATTAATATTTGTCAATGTCTTTAAACAAGTACAGAATTATCATTAGAGTATCATAAATCATGATCTTATACATGAAAACATCCCTTTGAACGTGTGTCAATTCATTTATTTGTTTTTTTTTTATATAAACATTCCAGATGCAGAACAATGTAGCCACTTTACACTGCTATTACAAATAATGCCATCATGCCGTTGTTTAATAAAATGAAAATCGAAAAAAAGAGAATACTTCGTAAGAAGGATCGATCCTATAACCGCTAGCAACCCAATCGAGAATACTAGCCATTACACCACCTTTTACCTTCCGTTGAAGCATCAATTTTTAAGTATTCTGTCCTTCCAATATTGTAAATATCGTTGGGTATACATTTGTTAAACTTTTACTTTAATTTTGACTTGCTTTCTTGTAGTATGGCAGCTATCAGTCTCCCCGATGGCGCACAATTTGCAATACAGGACCCCTCCCCGATTTTTGTAATATTTCACATACTCACTAATTGACGCCTCCTAATCACGAATTTGAAGTTAAAATTTGGGGGTCACGTGTAGAAATTGCAAAATAAGAGAAATTGAGTAGTCGCGATCGGCGCGATTGCTCATTATTTACCGGAAAATTTTGTGTTTCCAATACTTAGAAAAAAGAAATATGCATTCCTGATTTTAATTATTCTTGCCTTGCCTAACCTAACCTAATCTAACCACCGTGAATGGTTCGTGGGGTTATCCGTCAATGGCGTGTGGGTCTACCCGTGCATGGTTTTACGACCCCAAATTTTAACTATGTTTACCTAACCTAACCTAACCTTACCGAGAATGGTCAGTGGGGATATCCGTGAATGGTTTTGCGCTAATTGTGAAAACGAACCGATAAAAAAATCTTATTTTCGTAGCACTTTAACGGCAAACGTTCATCATCGAAGACGCCATTTTCGTATCCTGCAATTTTACGATCGATGCACTGTTGCCAAACTTACCTGTAATCAAATCAGTCCACATTCCACATGTTCTTCTACATCGTGATTGTCACTATCACTGTCGTCTTCTTCGTCATCCTCGATGCATTTCCAACTCTCCAAGTATGAAATCAACAGTGTGGCAACGCTGCAGACAGCGTAACTAATTGCGAACATCAATTGTTCATATCAACAAATGTGGCTCCTATACTTGTATACGGAGAGTCATTGCGAGAATTGAAAAGCTTACTTTACAACTTCTACACGTTAATGAACAATTTCTTCACCTCACTCAAACATGTTGACCTGAGATAAATTATCGCGACTAATTATTTCGTGAGTATAAGACGTAGCATAGAAATTACAGAAGGGTCCGGTATTGCAAGTTCTTTCCACGTTGCCTTGTAATCAAGGGGTCTCGGGTTCGATTCCCGGTGGAGTCACATAGTGGTTCGGATCCCACTTTAAACTGTAGGTTCAGTCCCGATTAGCCTTACTGTGCATAAAGTGGACTTAAAACACTAAATCAATCAATCAATAGCAGCTATCTTCGAGAAATAATTTGATGTGATGATGAAAAACTAGAATATTAGTAGTTGTGAAAATTCGAGTTATTTCTTCTAAATTATTATTGTGATTAGATAGTATGAATGGGAATGGAAAATATCTAGAGGCTTGAACATTGCAGAACGATGCTCTCTTCCTGTGATACTGTAACAGACGAATTGCTTCTTTATTGACGCAAGTCTCGTGTCCACAAGAGTCTTATGAAATGTATTTGCTGTTGCGCAAGGTAACACGAAATAATTACACCGTTTGCAAAAATGTTTGCAAACTGCCAAATGTGAGAAACGTTATACTTAGACAGGAGGAAAATTTTATTCATGAAATCACATCAGATTTGACAGTGTTTGTCAAGAGATACTCGTGGGACACTGTGTTAAGGTGCTGGACTAAATGCTTCTTATTTTTCTTCCTCGAAGAACAACAATTTTTAAGGTAGAGCAACAGTAGTTCCACTCTTTCTTATTTCTTTTAAATTCTTACACATTGATTTAATTGGGTTAAAAATATAAAAATATTGCTTGCATTTCTGTCATTGACGTAGACCAGGCACGTATCCAGGATTTCTTTGAGGATGGGGCCAGACCCAAAATTATATATATATATATATAGAAGAGAGAGAAAGAGAGAGAGGGGGGAGAACATTGGTCTAATTTCTTTTCTTGCTCTTTTGAGAGAATATATACTTCTACAACAGCAATCGCGTTCGGAAAATGGGAAAAAAATGACTGTTTTCAAAGGCAGGCAAGCTTGGTAGCGTAGCTTGCTCGCGTTTAAAGTGACTCACGCTATATTCAAAGCAGCTTCTTATCACAGAACACTGTGCTTCGATGACAACTTCTGCACCCAGCAAGTTACAAGTGACCAGAGTCGAATTTTAAAAAGAATCTGAAGAATGATAGATTTCATCAGAGGCGTCTAGGTGGTCACTAGCTCAACATGTATAAGTTTAAGTCATAATTCCTGACAAAGAAAAAGCTTATTAAATAAGTATTCGAATAGTAACACGTGCTTTATCCTGTAACATGTAAGATACTTATCGGGATTACAGCGTAGTAGTGGCAATAGATCCATGAAAAACAAAATAAAACTGAATGGTGCTTTATTATAGATGAATATTTAAAAAAATATATTTTTCTTCTTTCCCTTGTATTTTCTTATTTTAATAATAATAATAATAACAATAATAAGTATTGTCAACCTGATGGTCGTAGGTTCAAACCCCTCCCGTGGCAGAAAATTTTCGTACGTTTTAGACATATCTCATTGTGTTCATTGCCCACGCAGTGTGAAACGGGATGATTCTGTTTGGAATTAACGATGGTGGGAGGAGAAATGTTAAATTACAACATCTTCATTTCAACGAAACGAGAAGTCGAGAAAAATTCGATAATTCTTACAAATGTTAAAATTACATTCATGTTTTTAGTGGTACAATCGGAAGTAAAATCAATGATATTACGTGAATGATTTCATCTTGATCTGAACTCAACCAAAAGGCATATGGCACCGATCTAATACATTCTCCAATATGTTTCAAAACGTTATTGAGTGTTTTGTTTCATGTCGATAATTTGAACAATGCATCAATTCTTGACGCCGAGACGATATTTTCTCCAACTACCTCTTCTCTCCTTTCGTTTCCATTCTCTTCTATTTTCTCTTCTCCTTATTCTTCTCTCCCCTTCTTCTCCTCTGCTTTTATCTCATATCACCTTCTCTATTTTTCTCGCATCTTGTCTCCATCCCACTCTTCTCCACTCCTCTTATCTCCTTTCCTGTCTTAGATTTCCGACTCCACTGCACTCTTCTCCTCTTCTTTTCATTCTTCCCTTTTACTCTCTTTTACTCTACTCTCCACTCCCCTCTTCTCGTCTCCTCCTCTCCTCTCCTCTCGGTTTCCTCCTCTCTTCTTTGCTCCATTTTCCTCATCCCTCCTCGATTTTTCCTTTCTTCTCACTACTTCTCCTCACCTCGTCTATCCTCTCTTTCTTTTCTCCTCTACTTTTCCTCTTCTCCTTTCGCTTTCTCTTTCTCCTCTCCTTTGTTGTATTTCGTTTCCTCTAACCTCTTATCCTTTCCTTAGGCTCATCAGCGATGAAATACAAGAAAACCTAGTTTCTTTCTTTTAGAAAGAAATTCGTCATTTGCGATTGATATTTTTAATAATTTTATACAAAAATACTTCTTTTCATTTCTTTCGCGTATTTCACAAATATATATTGTGCATGTGGCATCCCTGAAATTGAGCCTAACTCTACACGCAACCCACCAACGCCTTGTGTAAATTGGGTTGCCTAGTTTAAAATGTCGTTGTTCTAAAACTTTTGAGAGACACTGTACATGTGTGTAGTTGTATGCATATCAGTAGTATCCAGAAAGTGGCTGTTGGTATATTAATATTCATAATTAATTTGTATATAGTTAGAATTTATTTGCATGTATTTAGAATAAATTGGCATATCATTAGAAAAAATACATTTATGTATTTCCATATTTATAACTTTTATGAATATAAAATCATATGCATAATATTTAGTAACACTAATTACCTTCTATATACATATTTTTCATAAAATAAATAATTATATATTCATAAAAGTTATAAATATGCAAATACATAAATGTAAATTTTTCTAATGATGTGCATATTTGTTCTAAATGCATGCAAATAAATTCTAACTACATACAAATCAATTATGAATACTCATATCATATTAATATACATTTATAATTTGCATTCTATTGCACTTTCTTCCAACCATCTATATGTAATATGAACTAACCAGCAGTAAATACAATTAGATATATTAATAAATTTTTATCTTCCTTTTCATTATTATAATTATCTTATAATACGCGTACATGCCTGAACCACAAGATATATATACGTGTAATTGAAAGCAAACCATGACATTTACCAGTAAATATGTAACTATGGTATACTTAAAACATTAACATGGACTTGAAAAAAAATCCTAATATGCCCATTTAAGTAACTCCAAATATGTAATAGACAGATCTTGTAAACAAGAGTGTTGGATACCAGAACAAATCTTGGTATATAATAAAAATATATAACCCAATTGTGTATATACTTTATACTCATTGTAACTTATGTAATAACATAAATAAAGTGAAAAATAAAATAAAAGGGGGAACCGATAAATTCTGAGCAAACTGACACCCTGGTCTACACCAGGGTACAAAGCTCATACCCCCGAATGTGCGAGTGGGGCGGGCATTCTCAAAGGGTCTGCCCCCTTTTATTTAGTTCAACAACCGCCGTTCTAGAAACAAATAAAGCAGTTTGGTCCATGACAAGCACAGAAAAGGCAGAGGTGGTGGTTTCGAATCCTGGTCCAGGTATGTTCTCCCATTATTAATTTCACCTGTTCATCTTACATTTCTAAGTCGCGGTTAAGAAAATAGGCAGGGAAGAGGCGTAAAGTAATAGATACAAGAACAATGATGGATAGCGTGCATAGTACTTGATTGCACTACACTGATGGAGTTGATTTTTTTAAATTGGTTTTTGCTAACCATAACCAAATACTGGTAACCTTTAACCTTCTAGCGGGCGCGTTCATAATCGTGTCACCAGCGGGCGCGTGACGCATTTTTTACGTCATTGAGTATCATTCATTATGAGCAAGAATTTTTATAATATAAACGAAAATGTTTTTGGGTCTACATTTATTTATATCATATCTGAGGTTAATATAAATGAAACCTATTGAAATACAAGTTAGAATGCTGAAAAAAATGAAAAAATACAGTACGTAACTTATTACATATTTATAGCGCACCACGCTTTTCATCAGCAGGCGCGTGTCGTACTTTTTACGACAGATATTCCTGCTGAAAACCTAAATATTACAAGTTTATGTACAAACACTTTACATTCCAAGTTCAAGAAGGACCGAGTCGAGTAAAAATTCTCTACGTCATATAAAAAATTATGGGCAGACTATGAATATCCTGTGTACACATTCCCGCCTCCCCCATCCCTCACCGCGCGCGCGCGCACACACACACGCACACACACGCACACACACACACTCACTCACTATATCTCGCATAAACTAAGTAAAATAAACCAAATAATAAGAACTTACTTTCACATTTTCTTATATGTCCTTCTACTCAAAACATCCTGGGAACGAGCCTAGCTACCAAAGTAGGTCAAGTCGCGATTAGCATTTCTGTGCATAAAGCGGACTCAAAATCAAAATCAATCAATCTATTCTATTCGAGAAACTTGAAGGATACGCTGAATTTCGCTAACGTCTACGTTTTGTCGACTCATTTTCAACAATGACCTGACGAAATAATTACAGAACAGGAGCAGGCGCGCAGCGCAAACTTTACGACACGGTGTTTTGATCTGAAATAAACATCAATTGAAAGAGTATAACATATGGATTAGTAACAATGACTGCTAATATGCAACACAAAATACCTCTTTGAGGAATACATAAAGAGCAGAGGTCGATGAATTCAAAGGAAACACAAGAAAATTAAAGAAAATTGCTTTTGGCGTAAATTTTGCGCAGGCGCGCCCGCTCGAAGGTTAACAAATGTGGTAAGTTTGATCACATTTTAGTTACTGGGAAGAACTGTGCAGAACTACTGAAACGACTTTGCCCTAAAACAAGTAATTGGTTACCAGAGATTATTTTCTGGTTGATACCAATAAACGTATGTGAGTGTCTCACTAATCATCACGAGTTTTTGAGTGGTTTCTTGTATTACGATGATTCAAATAATAAGTATATAATTATGTTTCACTAATGACTCACTAACTGCACTTTAGAAGTAGTTGTTGAATAAACCTGGCCGTGTACTCCACCTTCTACGTATTTTGTAAAAAGTTGTAATAAAAAGCCATTAGCATTAGTGTTATTAGTTTTTAATAAAAGTTTTTTTGTGCTTTAGCAGTATAAGACGTTTATCATGAGCCTTGTCAGCCATCTAATGCTCGAAGCCATTTTTGTCAATATTATTAATGTCTAATGTATTTTGTTAGTATTTTAATGGAGATTTGTGAAGGTACTTTGGATATGCTGTGAATTGCAATCAAACGCGTGTTCAAGAATGGAATTTGAAGTTGCGTACCTCATTCCTTGATATTTTGCGCCACCTCTGTGGCCTATCACGTTGAACGGTTTAAGCAGCTTTCCGGTTTCGAGTCCCGACCAGGACATTTTTTGTCTCTTCATAGTTCTAATGTTTCTCCGTCGACACGTTTCGCCAAGTGTGACATAACACCTTACCATACCAACTGGCTCTACAATTCTGAGTGTAACATAATAGCAGCCTAAGTTAAGACATGCACAAATGTAAATAAGCCAGATGTTTCAACCTAAATTAGTATTTGAAATTTACTTAGATCTTCTTCGTAAGGTTTGGTGACCATGTTTAGAATATGTTGCTATTAATATAAATAAGATTGAATTGTGATAAGTGATCGTCTCAATCCGGTTTTCCAGTTTCCTTAAATTTCATTTATAAAGGATTTTTTTTTGGCAATTATTTGAAACACAAAACATACTGCAATCCTCTTTAAAATCTCCATATTGTAGTCGAATGTCTAAGCAATGTATGCATATTATGATACATTATTCTTATTTTACGATGGTTTTATGCTGCTCTGGCTAAATGCGACGACGAGGATGAATGGAGTTTGGATGAAATCGATAAGATTGAAGTCTCAATGATACAACCCATGACCAGACCAAGACTTGAACCCGGAATCTTCTGTTGCGAGACCATGATGAGTAAGATTTGCTGCACGTATAATATTTATTGAAGTGTACAATGTACCAACCATGGTTCCGATATAAACAGCTGTAACTTGTAATGGGTTGAACGTGTAATAAATAAACAAATATAACATGTATTATTTTTAACTGTACCATATAAAAGGTAATGCTACTGTATTTGCATCCAAAGGGAAGAGCTTTTGTTTCATCCTCCTACAAGTGACAACCCTGTGTATAACAATGATAAAATCAAACAAGGCCAGTCCTAGATGTTTGAAAAAGCAAGTGATTCCTACTCAAAATGATACATAACTCAAAGAAAGGAATTTCTATGTCCTACACTAGTCCCGAACAGAGATAAGAATCCACGAATTGCGCCAAGTCAAAATCGGAATTACAAACGCGTAAAATTACGCTATTTTCGCCCACGCTGCACTCTTGGGAACTTCGGGTCATGTTCCGACAAGCGAATGCCTTCGTTCCCAGGGGCAGTTCAAAGGCATTCTACCGTACCACACACAGGCAGGGAATTTCCCCCACGCAAGAACAATCTGGAAAACGAAAATTTTCAGTTCAACCTCACAGCTGTATCGTTCTTCAAGCCTGTTTTTAGATAGACCTGAAAATTCTCGAAACAGAAGACGCAGAATTGAGATAGAATTTATTGCAAATGCTAAATGAACATGAAGAGTTACGTAAAATGCAGTAAAATATAAAATCTGGAAATGTAAAATCGAGGTTCAATTCTGGTGAACTTTATGCGTAGATAAACTATTCTGGATAGGATGTACAGTTTACATTGTGCTCCGAACTTGTATGTGCTTTCTTCTTCGAGTATCGAACTCAGGAACACCTGATTACAAGGCGACGATGTTACCACTTTGCCATCGGTTTGGTTGATCTATTGATTTGTTGTTTTAAGTCCACTTTATGTACAGAAAGCCTAATCGGGACTGAACCTACAGTTTAAAGTAAGATCCAAACTAATATGTGCCTCCACCGGGTATCCAACCCGGGACACCTTGATTTCAAGACGACGACGTTACCACTACGCCATCGGGGAGGTCCTGGGTGCCAATGTGTTTGTACAATCTATATACATACACACACACACATACATACATATATATATTATATATATATATATATATATATATATATATATATATATATATATATATATATATATATATATATATATATATATATATATATATATGTATGTAATGTGAGTGTGTGTTTTACACACGCTTACAGACAGACACACCCAAACCTTTTAATAATTCAGTCCCCTTGAGTAGCGTTCATGCGTACATGACGAAAGGGGAAAATTTCCATGTAATTCATACCTTTTGTTCCCTTTCAGCCAATAATGACAAACACATAAAATTTTATGCTCTAAATGTTACAATACAGTACAACCCCGATTTTACGTTCCGGCATTTCAATAGCAAAATTTTATCTGACTAAACTTTTCGTACATTTAACTTTTTTTCCATTGTGGTCCCCTCAAAAACCTTAATACAAGTTCAACTGAGGTTGAAGGTAGAGATTGTTGTACTTGTGTCGTTTGAAAGCACCAGAAGTTACTTGGTTCATCAATAAGTTTAAATTTGGGAAATAGTTATGTTATGGATTTAGTTCTAAAAGTTTGCGAGCAGAAAATAGATGAGCGTGTAATGTCCTGCTCGAGAAAAGTGCGTACTACACCTACACGAGTACGTCAGCGGGACGCAAGTCTACTACCAAACGCGCTGCAAAGTTTTACCCATTATGCTAACCTTTTCTCCAGCGGTGTTATGAGACTCTATTTCACTCAGGGTTCGGAAAAAAGTACACTGTCTAAAGTTAGAGAAAGTTTAATGACTATAGGTGGATACACTGTCAACGTTGTAAGTTTAGAACACGCCCGCGTAGGATATTAAACTCATTGGCCTATGTACTTCCACACCATGGGGGAACTGCTGTAAACTGAGAACAGGAACACTGCTACTGCTGCCCTCTGCCGTCGAAAACGTAGCTCCAATTCTCGTTAGGAATGTGCTGTCCTTGTGCCGGCTTCTGTAGCTGCAGGCTTTTTACAGTAAACTGTTGGCTTTTGGGAAACAAGGGCATCTGTTAAGGTCACCCTCACGATAAGAGTAATATTTTATCTGACCTGTAAGTTTACCTTCTGGGCGGTTGCTTAGAAACCCAACGCCACACTATCCTGGCGGGGTGCCGCAGTTTGATAGGGGAGGAAACCTCTCGCAGCAAGCGGAGCGGGTCCTCTCACTCTAAAGTGGAGTTTATCTCTCGCCAAGGAGAGGAGTGGGGCATCTCTCACTCGAAAGTGGAGTGGGTTCTCGTGCCAGAGGCAGAGTTCAACCTCTCTCGCTGGAAGGCGGAGGACAGCTTCTCTCGCCCGCAGGCGGAGGACAACTTCTCTAGGATGCTTGGCCTCTCGCAAGAGCGGAGTGCTCCTTCGTCCAGGTCATTTTTGTAAGAGAGATCTTATCGTGAGCAGACCTGAAAGCCAACTGAAGAAAATGGATAATAAACCTTTTCGAGCAAGACCTCATCTCCAAGAAGCTACCAACTCGCGGCAAGCCACGGCACCTAGCGACCTGTGGAGTGAGATGAGTCAAGGCAAAATGGATAATAAACCTTTTCCTGTTCCCACAAAAAGAAGCAATAATTAGGCTGGAGAGTTCAATGAACTAACCGATCTCTAACGACCCAACTGAAGAAAATCTGCTCCGCGGCTGGTTATATAGCCTCGGTTCAAGTAGCGCCTCTAGCGCCGTTCACGAGAACTACAGGGAACCTTGCTAGAGCAGGCAAGGCCATCTCTACGGCAGTAGATTGAACTACGTGCCCAAGGCACCAACAATAAATACATATTGTATTAAACGTGTGCTAAACGTTAATATACAATTATAAGATAAATATTACATATTCTTTGCGACCACGCAGGGCCTTATTAACAGAATAATAATAAATTGCTACTGATAAACACAATTATCATAGCAGGATTCTAACACATGTAACATTGAACTAGATAATAAAGAACTTTGAACATAATAACAATGGTTACATATACACCGAGTAAGTAAACATTAGCGTTACTAATGAGTGATCTCTCAGGATCCATACAAGCGATACTTGTCATCTTGTAGCTAATCATTTGGAATTATCAATCCATCCACTAGAATATGAATTCTAAATCCGGACACGGCCTTTTTGTACCGAGTCCCATTGACATTCTCCAAAAGTGGAAAAATTCAATTTCTGAGCCAGTGCTAGGGACTGAATCCAAATCTGTCTTCTGGAAGGCGTCTCTTCGATTCTCTGAAAGTTTCAGGAGCTGTCGTGCTTTTCCGGAATCGTTATTTCCTGTGTTCGAGCTGGACGAGGAATTCTCCGTGACGGAAAAGAGAACAGGATGTACGTACCGTGTAGCTACGAAGTTCCAGCACTCTTTGGGATGAAGAATTGGGAAGATAATTGCTACAGCATTTATAGGCATGCTCAGTCGAGCCGTGCTCATGGTTCCCTTCGTCAACTCTTCAGTTTCTGCAACTTTTACGCTGCGGCTATAACTGTACAGGGTGTCCCAAAATGCTGACATTGCAAAACAACGTGTAAAACCACAGAATGAAACTGCATAAAGCAACTACGTTCTGTCATTTGTATTGGTATACTGTCATGATAAACCTTAAACCCATCCTCATCGTCGCGATTAGCCAAAAGTGGCAGAATAGCGATGTTTAATAACAAGAATCAAATCAATCCAGTCACTAGCAACAACGTAACCTAAAATAGCAACTGATACGGAATTCCTGTCTTACCTCAAATGGCGAACACGTATCAGATCCGTTAATATTGTGCTGGTAAGCCATTATCTGAAACGTGATGCAATCTTGTATTTCCTTGTAAACGACCCTTCAGCAATTGTATCACTATCTTCATGACTAGCCATAACAATTAGAGAAGTAACGTATTTTTTCTGAATACATACAATAAAAAATATAAATGATATAAGTAAGCCACAGTTTACAAACTTACCATCAGTTTAATCTTCAACATTTGGGGTGTAAGCTGTCACCTTCCTCTAAGCCAGTGGCGTCGCCACTGGGTGGGCAAGGGTGGGCTCTAGCACCCTAAAATAGTCTCAGCCCACCCTTGTGCCCACACAAATAGGATAAATATATGATATATATTATTTAGATAACGCAAATAACAATCTGGTAAGGAATTATAGTATAAATCAAATAAATTGGTCTTCACAATGAAACATAACTCAGTATCACTTCAAAAATTAAAATCGTTTCTAGATTCTCCGTCTCAGATTCTAGATTCTGTGTTTCAAACTCTCTTCCCAGTGATATTGCCGAAACGCCAAATGAACATTCACAACCGCCTGCATTAATGCATTTTCCTCAGAAAATATTAGGCAATATAAACAGACTGATTGATATAAATATCTTAAATGGTTGGAATACAGTGTTCAAGCTGATTCAGGCATTTGTTTCCCATGTAGATTATTTGAACCGAAAGCAAACATGGGATAGTCACATTCACAAAAATTGGCAAAACTTGACACGAGCTCTGGATAAAGATTGTGGGTTTCGGAAACATGACAAGAGCGAGGCTCATAAAGCTGGTTAGATATCTTGGAAGTCTTGAAAGAACAAGGTAAAGAAGTGTCAGTTTGTAGTGTAGTAAGCCAAGTGCATGAGTCTCAAGTATAAAATCTTTAATTGTCATAATTTATTATTTATCGTACTTTTAGTTTGTCGTTCGTTAGTGCGCGTGTGTTTCTATGTTTGTCAGTAAATCTACCCGCATTGAGCGTTCGCATTTCCATCATCCTCAAAACGCTGCCTACTTTGACCATAATTTAAACTCTGCCCTTTAGTGGAGCAAGCGGAGGGACCGCGCTGAGAGACGTCTTCTGCGGGCGCCAAAATGTTCAAATTAAAGTTTTAACACATATAATAACAATGAGTAAACCTACAAAAAGAAATATTGAATAAATGTGATTAAAATTGTTAATAAAACACTAATAAAAATTGCATGCAAATATTTGTAATAATTGCATTATAGGTATGAATTTAAGCCATGAACAGGAATGCTCCAATACAGCACAACGTTGATTCGGGGGAGGGTTAACTTTCATTAAACGTCGCTCCACCTTGAAAAATTTCCCCGCTCATGACCACCGAACCAGAGCCCAAATGAAAATATTCTATCCTCCCTTGAGCACACCCTAAGAAAAAATTCTGCCGACGCCACTGCTCTAAGCACTCAAATATCAAGCTCTCTTCCATGTCGTACACCCTGGACTGCATTTTTGCAGACTAACGAGGCTCTGTCGTCTAGACTCACTGCCAGTACAATCTTCTGTTGGGTTGGTGTTTTGTCTTGTCCATGCGTGTTTGTAATTGACCGTCCATTGATTTCATCTTATCGCTTTTCACCACTCCCGTAGCGATTAGTCAAAAGTGGCAAAAGCAAAGTAAAATAAAGGCAATCATTGGTTCTACATTTGTTGAAATGTTCACGCCTTAAATAGATTCTAACCTCCAGCAACCTTTTGAGTTCGTAGCCCGATACAATACCAGTAGATTGGTAGTTGTGTTCGTATGAATTTGGAAATTATAACACATTTGAATGAATGATTGATTTAGTTTATCTTACTTCCACCTTCTGCCACTTTTGGCTAATCGCTACGAGAGTGCTGAAAAGCGATAAGATGAAATTGACGGTCAATCACAAACACGCATGGACAGGACAGGATATCAACCCAACAGTGGATGAGTGATGACATGATGAAACTGAAGGTACGCTCCCGAAGAACCCCCACCACAGGACGGGTTCGAACCCTGGACCCTTGGTGTCGTAACGCATCATAGTAGTCGGCAGAACATATTCGAACAGAACATATCGCCGATCTCCGTTGCAGAGTGGTTAGCACATCGGGCTACGACGCCAGAAATCCCAAGTTCGAATCTCGGCCTTGGCATTGCCGAGTGTCCCGTCATCAACTTCATCCTCATCTTCGCGATTAGCCAAAAGTGGCGGAAAATGAAACGAACTAAGCCAATCACAATCGAGGAGAGAATACTTGGTTTCAGCACCCATCATAATATAAGTGCAAATCTGACTTGGCACCCCGTCCAAAAAAACACCAACTTGCTCTTTCCAACATTTCACTCAAGAAGCTGCACTTTCAATGTTCAACGACTGGAAGACAAGCGAGGCATTTTTCCAAACAATTTCATGAGAGTGTTCGCATCCTTTTCTTCCGGAAAGCAAGTCGTCGCGTCAACGTCTTTTGTCACTTTGCCCAATGCGAACCTCTTTTTTTACCTGTTTCTTTTATAAACACTAGAACTGGTTTCTGGATGTGCTCCACATCAATTCTGCAATGCAGCAGATATTCGCATGTTTGGTTGGTTGAGTTGGTGTTTTAAGTACACTTTACGCACAGTGAGGCTAATCGGGACTGGACCTACAGTTTAAAGTGGGATCCCAACCACTATGTCCCTTCACCGGGTATCGAACCCGGGACCCCTTGAGGTACTCGCATGTGTACGATTTCTTTCCCGGAGGTTGTTACCCTGCCCCCGTGTCAGGACAACAGTGTTTTTTTTCCTTATTGAAATATATATTAATATGTTAATTAATTGGGTAATCAAGTGTAAAAACATATATATGTGTCATTAGTGTATCTCAATTTATTATGCATTTTTAGGTTCTTATTATTCCATGTATAAGAACCATGTAGCTCTCTGTTCTTTCTTCGTGTTTCGAACGTTCAAGGAAAAGGCGGGCAGTTTAGCTGTTAAAGATTAAAAATTTTGAAAGAAGAGCGGTTGGCAACAGACGCCAAACAAACATATATAAACTCCCAGATGAGAGTGGGGGAGGTCGGCTGTTGGAACTGAGACTTGGAAGGGAGAGGCTGTTTTGCTTGGGTCAGCTAGGACCGGAGGACAGATCTCCCACAACGGATGCTGTAAGAGATTGGATTGCCGGGCAGCCTAGTGCCTTGTCACCGTGGAGGTTGAGAAATATACACGTCGGGCGACCTCGCGCCTGTTAAGACGTTTCTTGGAGTAACGCGAGTCTACCTTGTGACAAGCGTACTCCCGATGTAATTCATGAAATGTAAAGCATCCAGGTACAAACAATAGAGATTCCAACATCAAAATTAGAGTTTTGGCCCGATAATTAGAGAAATGAACGTTCGGATGCGACACGTATATACTTCAAGATTTACGTTAATTAAACTTATAGAAAATACTCAAAATTTCTGTTTTTAATTTCACAGTTGCTGGACAAGATAACTTATTCCCCTGATCAAAAAGGTTTCGAAAAAAGGTTATCCGCTGTCTCTTGTAGTTAATTATATAATTATGTTGACTTGTAGCAACATACGTGCATTGTCGTACAAAAAAATACTCCTAGACAAATCTGAGCCGAGTACGAAGTGCACCGAACCTCGAATGCGGAGGTAAATTGTGGGGGACCAGGCAAGTAACAATGTCTTAGTTATTTTCAGAGTTTGCAATGTTTTCTTTCACTTTTTCCCTCTCTGTGATTCCGTTTCTCTGTTGTTCTCCTCTTCTCTCTCTCTCTCCCTCCTTTTCTCTTGTTTCACGTTCAATCTCTTTTCCTCTTCTTTCTCTCTGTCTACATTTCCTTTTGTCTTTTGCTCATTTCTTCTCCTTTTACCTCTCCCCCTTTTTTCTCCTTCTTCCTCTCTGACTCTCCTGATTCACTCTATCTTCCTCTCTCTGTTTCTCCTGATTTTCTCTGTCTCCTTCTCTCTGTCTATACTCGTATTTTCTATCTTCCTCCCTCTTCTCTTCTGATTTTCTCTATCTTCTTCTCTCTGTCTCTTCTCATTCTTTCTATCATCCTCTCTCTGTGTATTGATTTTATCTATTTTTCTCTCTCTGTATCTCCTGATTCTCCTCTATCTTCTTCTCTCGGTCTCATCTTTCCTCTGTTTTACCCTTTCTCCCTGATGATCCTCTATCTGCCTTTCTCTTTCTACTTCTCAGGGTATGTCTCCTTCTTTGTCTTTCTCCTCCTTCCACTCTGTACCTGTCTCTCTCTCACTCTCTCTCTCTCTTCTCGTCTTTCTCTTTTCTCTTCTCCATATGATTTCTCCCTCTTCTCTCACTGTCATTCTCTCTTCGTTTTTAATTATTTTTCTCTCTCTCTCTCTCTTATTCATTCTGTCTCTCTCTTTTTCTCCCTCTTTCTTTCAATGTATCTGTCTAGAGTCCGGATAACTATGTACTAAGAACAGTGAAAATGCAAAACTATGTACTGAAACATCTCAAAAAGTTAGAAATATGTAACATCAGAAACATCATATCACCATAATTTTGTTCCCGTTTTCTTAAAAAAAATTGGTAAAGTCAGATAATCGGATATTTATGAACAAAACATTTAAAATATATGTATTTTAAAATGCACGATTTTAGGCACTATTTGACATAAAAGACCAACATTTCACTGATATGACCTGGAAATGTTACCAGAAAAAATAATATAGCCTACTTACATAAATATTATGGATCTATCTCAGTCTTTCGTCTTTCCTCTATGTATCTACTTCTTTCTCTCTGTCTTTATCTTTCTCACTTGCTCTGTTTTCTCCTTCTTTCTCTGTCTGGACACCAAGAGCATAATATATGGGTACACCACTGTCTGCAAAAAGAAGACAAAGGATGATACAGAACGACCTGAATTTCTTTCTAAATTACATTTTTTTTCTTTAAATATTTAGCAACCTACTTAGCAGCTGCCATTCCCAATTGTTTCTTTTATAACTGCACAATAGAAAACAGGCCTTACTGGTTCAGTGGTGAAGTTTTGCATTGTAATGAAGTCCTTGTTTACCTCTCTCTCTCTCTCTCTCTCTCTCTCTCCCTCCCTAAAAGAAAGGATGTGGAGGGAAAGAGAAATAAAAAAGGTGGGAGTAAGATTGAAGAGAGAAAAGAGGAAAGAGTGAGAATCACAGACAGAAATAAGAAGGACAGAGACATGGAGGGAGAGATGCATACAAAAAGAGAGAGAGGGAGAGAGAACGAAAGATATAAAATAGAGAAAGGGACAGATGCAGGAAAAAACAAGAGACAGACGAAGGATGATAGAACAGAAAGAGGATGAAGGAGAACAACACAGAAAGAGGCACACAGAGATTGAAACAGAAGTAGAAAGAGAGAGATTCAGATGGAGAGAGGAAGAATGAGAAAGACAGAGAGAGGGGGAAGAGAACAATTGAAGAAGATAGATTAGGTAAGGAAATGAGACACAGAGAGAGAGAGACAAAGAAAGACAGAGGATAAATGTCAAAGAGAGCGAAAGAGGCTGATACTGAGAAGAAGAGATGCGAGGGAGAAAAAGAGAGATAATTGTCCTGTTGCTGGAAAAAAAAACCTTGGTTCTCCAAACTACACGATCGCCATAAACACCTGCCATTTACAATTCTGAAAGCTTTACAGCATTCCAAACAGTACTGCACAACATTTTTACTAACATTGACAGAAATTGTGCACTTATCGCCGTATCGCTCCCAACTCGACCGAACCCTTTCATGTGAAATATAGAAGTCAATCTACAGATCTTTAAAAATCTATGAGGGGAACGGAAATGCTCAATGCCGGGACTTCTATAAAAGGATCATGTTATTTCCCCAGAAGGCAGATGTCCAATCGAATGGAGATAATATCAAGAGTTAAACAAGATCGACGCTACTAATTGCAACCTTAGTCATTTGTTTCTAAAGAGGAATTATCCAAAGGAATAGCATGTGTTAATATAAAATGAAATTAGATCAAGTGAATGAAAATATAACATTTTGGTAAAATGGCATCAGTATGATTGATGATCAAATACCATAGATATTTCCTTTCTATTACGATTGAGGGTAAATAAATATCTTCTTTCATTTTCCTTAACGAAGTTAAGGTTGAAGATAATTTTTTCTGCCGTCCATCATTCGTATCTACAATAGTTTTACAATAAGATTATAGAAGAATATAGGCATTTCTTGTGAAAGTTTCCCTAAACCTCAATTTTTAAAATTAAATGCAATGTTGTGAGTGAAAAATTTAAAATTGTCTTTTGGATAAAAATCTAAGTAACGTACATAATTAAGTTATAAAGTAGAAGGAATTGTAAATATTATTCGCTTATTTTAACATTTTTTGATTACTTGTGTTTTATTACTGTGTCTCACCAGTGGCACCCAAAACCAATTACTTTCTCCTTGAACTGTCACATTCTCACTAGAATACTAATCTGGAAAAATATTATAAGGATAGTTATGTTTAAAAACAGTGTTAAGTTTCATATTTCATTGCACAGAAACTGTAAGAAATATGTTGCTTAACCATCAGCAGAATAATTACTTTAATATCAGAAATGCAGTCCGTGTGTCTCACCTGAGACAATGGAATGGCCCACGTATATATAAAAAGGAATGTCATTGGGCAGGACTTAAAATGACGCCGCCAGTAGGCCAATGTAGAAGTGTCCCTTTTACTTATAATTACGATTAGATCTATGGACGTCCGGAAGGGGGAGCAAGGCGGGACGCGGCCCCCGTGGAAAATGAATATCCACCTGAAAATTATATATTTCACACATAATTTCATTTCAGGCACAGTAAATTATGTTAATTATTATAAATACCTAGAAGGAACATTGTAATTTCAGACTGATATAGTGTTTTTGAGGGAGCATTAGCTACTATTACGGGGGAAAATATGCTTCCTTTGCCCAATGGAAAAAAAGTTTCCTTGCTTGCCCCTTACTGGAAAAAATCCTGCGGACGTCCATGATTAGATCTATCTATAAAATGTTGAAAAGTCTATCACTCTATTAGTTGACGTGCGCAAAATATGACGGATTTTCCAATATGGCTGCCATATGATCCTATGTTCAACACTACTTGGTGTATTGCACACACACAAAATTATCATCTTATTTAATCATTGCCAATAAAATTGCGTTTCTTATAAGATAAGAATCATAATTGCAGGATTCATTCTCATAAGTTGCCAATTTTTCAATCGTATCTTCTTTTTATTATTAATATATATATATATATATATATATATCCGTATATTGCAATTTTTCCAGTTGGGTAAAAATATTCCAGTTCAAGGATTGATTTTAAACAAACAGCTTTGAAATGAGATACGTTTCATGATCTTACCTGAAGGTGTCGCCTGTGGGGGGGTGCTGATGTTAGGTAATAGCCCCCGCCGGCATGCTCACCAGAATAGCCGACATACCCATCTCTCCAGATATTGCAAACTAGTACTTTTTAACACCTTGAATGAGAGATACGGTAACATACTATTGTACAGACTCTCCTGCGGAGGGTGGAGCGGGTTTTCACCTTGATTTACATTATACACAGTTCAAATTAAGCAAAGGCAAATAAGTTAAACAGGATGTGTACCAAAATAATAAATCCAAAAGTGTTTATTTTTATTCAATGGAAAACCCCTACCGCAAGGGAAAAAGCTGTACCTTAACAAGATATGTAGACTGGCCTTAATTATATATTAATGCATGTAAAACATTAATGCTTCAGACTTAATTCTGGATGGGGAACGGCCAACTATATTTAATATTTTTACAAAACTTCACGCATACATGAAGTTACTTCTTGAGAAACAAACAATATGAACAAATCTTAACCACAACTCAATACAATTTTAAATTTCCAAATATTCACTTTTATCAAATCGCAGTACAGATGTATAACAATGTAAATTAACTATACTGAAATAATAGCAAACCTTCTTGACCAGAAACATAATTTCTTGACTTCCTATAGACCCTGTTAAACTAGATCTAAAAAAATTAAGGTGAAAATGTTAAGGGCACCGTAGGACATCTCCAAGGAACCCCCCTCCCAAACCCTTCTCTTGGTGACCACCTACATACGGAGTAATACATCTCTGTGATGTGAAACCTGATAGCCTTTGGCCTTGTCACGTGAGACCTTTGTGTTTGAAAGAACCGTGCCTCTGTGATGCATTGAAAACATATCACCCCTACCCTCCTTCACTCAACCCTGCAGATAAAGTTTATCTGACCGGAGGCCAAAGGACATTGCTTTTGAAACCGAATCATGCTCAGCTCCCCTTTTGAACATAACCCTGGATTAGGGAAGCTCTGTGCAAGGGGACAAAGAAGCCACCTGGGGTCGGTTGGGCTGACCCTGTCAATTATTGACCTCCTGTGCAAATCCAATGAGCGACGTGGTCGTCACCAAAGCAGGATCAAACAGGTATGAATATAATGTCGAGACCGTGTTTCTTTATGCCAGATGTGTCAAAGTAATGCCTTGCAATTTTCGTCCACCTTTGACTTTCACTGTCACTGTGTGTATGACAGAGGTTTCGGTTTTAGATAGAGTGGAGCTCTTATGACAACATATGAATGGGTGGATAGAGTTATTGGAATTCAGGATTCGTTGCCAGTTTCTCTAAAATTCAAGATTGGTTAACAGATCCATAATCCAGGATTCTTTGCCAGTTCCTCTACAATTCAAGATTGAATAACAGATCTTTAATCCAGGATTCGTTGCCAGTTTCTCTGCAATTCAAAATTGGTTAACAGATCCATAATCCAGGAATCGTTGCCAGTTTCTCTACAATTCAAGATTGGTTAACAGATCCATAATCCAGCGTTACTTACGAGTTAATTATGTAATAATTTCTCACGTATTTTCATCAATTGTACGGTCTCGGACACTTGTGGATTCTAATGAAAGCATTGAAAGTCAATGGAGTTGTTACAATTCTGAAGTGTTCGTGACTGTACATGCAATGGACTGATACAAATTGAATAATTTATTTCGGTTCAAGGCCGCTTGAATATAGCCCTGAGTCCACTTTATGCACAGAGAGACTAGTCGGGACTGGACCTACAGTTGAAAGTGGGATTTGAACTACTATGTGCCTCCAACGGATATCGAACCAGACGTAAGAAGAACAAACGCTGTTGGAGATAAAAAAAGAGCTTTTTTAAAGTTCCCTATATGCTTAGACAGGATCAGTACTTACAGTTTAAAGTGGAATCCCAAACACTCTGCAACGTGCCTTCACCAGGGAGGGAAGAGATCGAACCCACGACGCCTAGAATACAATGCGACAGCGGTTATATCAATAGAAACTTATCTGATTGGTCAGCTGGTACAATAATTTTTAAGCGGCGAAAAATCGATTGGTCAGTTGCTCATTGGTAGGTATTGAACTCATCTCCGTTTCTATAAACGCAGCTCGAACATGTTTCTATTCACAGACATGCGATGAACAAAATTTTGCTTTTTCATGTGCGCACAAATTGGTCTACACTGATGCTTACGTCAAACAACTTCAAAATCTCGTTAGGGCCAACACAATTATTCCCGCAATTTAGCGCCCTTAATTTCAAGATCTTAGAATTATGAGTAAACGCCCTTTTGCCCTTTATTCCCCTTCTCTAGGTCACTAGGGACCTGAAAGAGAAGATCAGTCTTCTGAACTTCTCCCTTTGATCCAAGTATAGACGCGCGCAGACGTTTGAGCGAAATTAGACCCCGACGAGTTGAAGCTCTCCGAATTCATGTGTAAACATGTAATTTCAAACTTGCTTGGCGTATGGTTTCGCAGCGGAATTACGCCCCCTGATGTCGGATGGCTAAGACGCGTATGGGCAATGGTGGCTGGGAATAATTAATCTCGTCAAAAATCAACGCATACTTCAGTGAACATGTTTCGCTTCAGAGCTTGTGTTTTGCTCAGAAACTGAAGCGTGTGGAAGCGCATTTACATTGCGTTACATATGCGCTTTGGGCAATAATGAGGATTTTGATTTGTCGATACATCGATTAATTGACTCCGAATTAGCTGATGGAGTGACCTGCACTGTATAACTTTCGCTGGAGGAATTATGGCCTTAGACCGTTAATTTCCGCTGCCATACATCAACCGTAAATATAACCGACCAATATTTTCCGGTGCCATCCAACTACCGTAAAATAATCGACGGCAACTCTCGTTGCCATCCAACTATCGTAGAAATAACCGACCGTCACGCACTGCAACATATTTGCGCATGCAAATCCAGAAACATAGGTAAAGGTAAAGTTCCCCGTGAAGGGATATTAGGTAGGGCCCTACACATTCTCTATCTCGGCCATTTCAGAGGTGATGTGATCAGCACCACGCTCTTGCAGCATTTACCCCCTAAAGAATCCCCAAGGTACCCATTGATTTGAGTCTGTGTGAGCCCCAGAGCCACTTAATGCAGCGACAAGGCCGGAAATATTGCGACCTGAGATCACCCACTCTGGGAATCGAACCATGGTCTCCCACGTGGCAGTCAGACCCCGTACCGACCAGACCACCGCAGCTCCAAACCCAAAAACAGGTTCGTGAAAATTGGCATTCACTGCCTTCACAGCAATCTGGAGGAATTTTGGTTCAGTTAGGCGGCAACACTGCAACCTCATTCGTGCCCGCTGTTAAAACGAGTGGAACACGGCCGAGGGTTGTTATGGTGTTCGAGAGGCCGGATTGAGAGATCCATGGGTCATATGCAGATGGTGCGTCATTCTCTAGCGGCTTCCTCGCACAGAAGCGGGAAAAAATCGAGGTGGTTGAGCGCGGACGGAGTTTCCCCTGGAAGCTAGGCAACCGCATGCAAATACGAGCGAGAGTTTTAACTTTCAAGCAGTCCTCTGAAACCAGGAGGAGCAAAATCCGTGAGTAAAGCACGGGAAAATAAGTGCTTTGCAAAAGTTTAAAACTGCCAATTGAAATTCTGAAATCGAAAGAAAAAATTAAGCTCGTCTAAAAATATAAGGACATAAAGTAAAATTCGTGCACGGAAACTGGAAAATCCGAAAGTATAAGAAGGCAACTAGGATTCAAAATTGAAATAAAATTGAAAGCGAAGCAGTCTGTTCCCAGAGTGTAAAAATGAGAGAGAGAAAAGCACATATTTGAAGTGGAAAAATATAGAGGAAAAAATTAAAGTTGGAAGAATACTAACGTAATTGAAAAGGGGAGAGACATCAAAAAGCGAGCCTTCATCTGTGGCGGAGTGGTTAGCACTACGACGCCAAGGGTCCCGCTTTCGAATCTAGGCCTGAGCATGGATGTCCTTTGTGTGTGTCCCTTAATCAATACTTAATATCATCACTCATCCTTATCTTCGAGATTAGTGCCTCCCCGATGGCACAGTGGTAGCGTCGTCGACTTGTAATCAAGTGGTCCTGGATTCGATACACGATGGAGGCACATGGTGGTTCGGATCCCACTTTAAACTGTAGGTCCAGTCTCGATTAGCCTTACCGTGCATAAAGTGGACTTAAAACGCCAACTCAATCATCTTCGCGGTTAGCCAAAAGTGGCATAACAGCAAAGTTAAATATCATATCAATCAATCAAAAAATGAGAATGATCAAATCCGGAAATTGAAGTGGGATTTATTTACTTAAATAAAAAAAGTGTTTGTTACAAAATATCAAATTTAAAATAATTATTCAGGACATCTGAAAGACTTTATTGTTTCTACAGATACATTAATGCTTCAAAATGTAGTGGTTGTGGCAGCTTTTAATTAATGTAATTTGCTGTTACTCTTGATATTAATTAAGCGTCATCCCTTTCTAAGTATATGGATTAGTTAAAATGTTAGTCTATAGCGCTAGTGGTGACATCTTCCAATTTTAAACCTAATTCCTAACTAGTGATCTAAGAACATAATCATGGATTTCTGTTAAATTCATGTTGGATTTACCTTAGTCATCTTTATGATAATATTTTTTTTTAAATTTGGTATTTAAAATCTACAGGTGTCTAGTATAAGTTCATACATGCACTTGCATTCTTGACAATTCTTTTTTGTAAGGATCCAACGGACCTTGAATGGGATTGTTACAACTCAGATGTCTTATTGACTGTACTCTAGACAAGTTATTGCACAAAAGAACAATGCAAACTTCTTAAAATTTATAACTCTTGAGCTGATAGACAGGCGAGTCATCTGGTGTAGAATTTCAGTTCAATCGAGCGACGTGTTTCAATACGTCAGGCGAAAACTGGCTTTCTCTTGTTTCCTGAAAATTGAGAAATATTAAGTCTCAGAAATATTTTCGTTTTTAAAACTATTAAAACAAACACTTAAATTTTTTGTATGAAGATACATTTATTACCAAAAGAAAGCTTAAACATTAAATTTTTAATTGTGGAAAAGAGTATTGGAGAAATGTGGACCGTTCATGATTTCACATTCAATTATTCTTGAACTTGCTGCACGCAGTCTTAGCGATTGGCGAGGATCTTCACTGACAGACTGGCGCGCACGGTCAATGTTTCTGTTCGATCTTATGACCTTATACGTCCTGGCAGTTTACTCGTCATACTGCCTCAAGTGTTTTCAAACTTTTTCACCCAATATTTAATTAAATTTGCGCTTGGGACGTCTCTCATTTCTGCCAGGTTATAATTATGCCGGTACACACGACGCACAACAACATAAGAATCATTATTTTTATAAAACGCACGAACACAAAATGCACGTTGCTGCCCCGTAAGGCGCTCCATGGCAACTAAACATTAACAATGTTGCTAAGCGTTTGCGATCTATCTCATTTCTCCGTAATGTGCGAATTGCCCCAGAGAGCGGATTCAAAAACGAAAATATTTCTGAGACGTACATCAGCTTAGTGTTTTGGCAAATTAATCCAGACTTGGGATTTACTAGTAAATTTCAACGTCGTGCAGTAATATGGTGACTTCAAAGCTAGGGAGATGATGTCGAGAAATGACGTAACGAGTCAGCAAAAATATTGCATAGATGACGTATATTCAGCCTGTCATCCCAAAATATTCACAACCTATACAGACAAATGAAGACAAAACACTTTCCTTAATACGGTTTCTCTCTTTGAAGCCTCGGTTCGACGCTACGAACCGTCGAAAACGAGTTGTATCTTGAGATTCTTCTTTTCATCCTCCCTGGCCGTGAGGTCTAAGCCGCTGTGATTTGGGCTCCGACTGCAGGACGGCATGGGTTCGAGTCCGCCTGGGTTTAGTCTCTGGGTTCTCGGCCTGTGTATAGGACTGGTAGCAACCCACCATCGTGAGGAAATTGGGTAGGGCAGCTACGAACGGCTAGGGGTTCGACGTGCTGACCCTACGTCACCCCATTACTGGTTGAAGATCTCTAGGTAGGATTGTTGGAGGAAGATAGGTCAAGGCCCTTACGGGCTGTAGAGTCACGGGTTGTTATACTTCTTAAGTCCACTTTATGCACAGAAAGGCTGGACCTACAGTTTAAAGTAGGATCCGAACCCCTATGAGCCTCCACCAGATATTGAACCCGGATCCCCTTGATTCCAATGCGACGATGTAACCAGTAAGCCATCAGGGAGGCACAGGCTCTTATATTGAACATATGCAGCTGTGTATAAGATCTTCACATTTGCCACAATTGGATTAATTTTCTAATACATGTACAGTATTGGCCTATGAGTACCATAATTAAGCACATTTACCGTCAGTAAATTTTACAAATATTGTTTCAAGGTCTCGGACTCTAAGTGCCTCCACGATAGCTTAGTTGTAACGACGTCATGTTGTAATCAAGTGGTCGCAGGTTCGATACCCCGTGGAGGAACATTGCATTGCACAGTGTGTAGCAGAATGGTTACCGTCGCGCGCTACGACGCCAGGGGTCTCGGGTTTGAATTCCGACCTGAGCATGAATGTTCTTAGTAAGCGTTCCTTCATCAATTTCATCACGTCATCACTCATCCTCAACTTCGCGAATAGCTAAACGTGGCAGAGAACGACGTCAAATAAATCAAAACAATCAACCTCGAAGCAGTTATCCCTTTCTCGTTTCGATATATAAGGCGGTCTCGGTATTGAAACTGCGACGAAACATTACAAGATATAGGTGGATCCGTCGCGAATATTTAACGCTCTTAAACACTTCAGCCTGTAGATATGAAGTCTATGCAAGTTCCGTTTGCTCCGCGCAGGCGCTCCTTTTCAGAAACTCAGAGCGACACACTTCCGGCAGAAAGTTACGAAGCAGCCTGTCGGCGAAGAGTCTGTTGTCTGTGAAGTAATTTGAAAAGACTTCGTCCTGGGTGAAGGAAGATGCAAACACTGAGGCTTCATCTTCTTCTGTGCACGCTGAAGTGACTTAATTAGGGCAATAGAGGGATACAGTGGCGTGCCCTCCCCCGTGAGGGGAGGAGGAGGTGTTGGTAGGGTTGTCCTGATTTCAAGAAAACAAAACAGATTGATTGGTTTAGTTCATTTGATGAGACATTAACTAAACCAATCAATTTCAGCGTGTTGAACAATGCCGCTGCTTTTCATTCCACGTGCATTAGTTCCAATCCACCTGCCGTGTTATAAGCCACTCTGAAAACTTGACCTTGCCACTAGAAGTAGCCAACGATCGTAATGGTATTGCAAAAGTTATTGACAATTGGTGCGACAAACCAAACATTTGTAAATATGTATCTGTTTAAATAATGCACTCGTGAAATAAGCGATAGATTTCTTAACACATTGATTTTAATCAAACCATGTATATTGTTTGTTATTATTTCAAAATTTATATTTATCGTCCACTGTAATTTTCTGAAAAACTATCCCACAGACTAAACCACCGCGCTCTTCGGGTTAAGTAAAATACTCTGGAATTTTGTACATCTAATTAGTAATAAGGTTATTTAGTTGCTTTTCTACAATGTTAATCGCAACGTTAATAGGTGGCGAATTCATGAAATCGATGAAACTTCATCGAGTGTCCGATCACAGGATTCCTAATTACTACAGCACAATGGTAGTCGGCTGAAAAGATGTCCCATTTTTGTCTGATGTTACGTTAAGACAGAAACTGACGATAATGTCTCAGGATTGGCTCGTTTCCTGACAGGTAAAATCGATCTGATTCGTTAGGAGATCTAACAATGCGTCATTTGGTGTAGTTCCCATCTGTAAAGTTGACAGAACGTGGGACAAATTCTTGAAGGCTTGCTCCTAATGAGGAGCCATGCGACGGTGAATTTGCGATGGAGTTGACGGAGTGGGAATGCATTGCTGTTTCTTTAAAATCCAGATTCGAAGAACTTTTTTAGACCTTGACGTCAAGGCAGTGTAGCATTTTCAAAAATATTAAATTTTGTGTTTCTTTGCAGATACTTTCCTGTCTGAATTCCATTTTTGGAAATTTCTAAACACAGTTCCGAATAAATAATTAGATGACGACTTACTTTTAGTGTTATTTACTGTCTTGTTCACAAAAGAATATCATACCGTTAAGTTTTAACTTACCTCACAAATTTTCAAACGTAAGTTACCAGACTCAAAGAGAATAGCATGATTATGGCAACACTGCTGTTGGTATCGAGACCAAGCCGATCTTCCTGGTGAAGTGGATATTACAACACGGTTCGAAGCCAATGGACCCAGGTTCGAATCCCGGGATTGGCATCCATCACTCATCCTCATGTATGTTCTTTGAAAATTGCAATATACAGGGTGTACATAAAGTACGGTAACACTTTGAAAAATTTATTCTAAAGAAGACGCTAGATGGTGGCAAATGCAAGATGTCGCTTTCTGGAACTGAATAAGTTTATTGTGTGCTACCTTTTGATACAGAAAAGAGCGCAATGGGGCAAAATATCTGTGTTGCTCTATGAATACTAAAAATGAATCAGAAAACTATAATTTTGTCACCACGTATTCTTATGATGTTATGTAATGTACCAGCCTGTGTGTTCCGAATTACCTACCCCAACCTGATTCCTCTAGCGGTTGTAGAACCAATAACCTGATGCTGCTGTGTATCGAACGGGTCACCGACTTCTAATTTCTCCTCCTACAGCTTCCACGGGAGGAGAGGGATCTGCCTCATCAATAACAAGAGGAACGTAAAGCTTCGCGCTGCGAAAGATAAAAGAAAGTAACCAATCATATTGAATTTCGTGCAGACTTGGATAATGACACAGATCATCCGTCAGCCACCTTCCTCCTCCTGTCATCCACTGCACTTTCTCCTGAACTTCTTCGGAACAAAAAGCACAAGGGAAAATTCCGATAACAACTTTGTCCTCACTGTGTATCTCTGCCTCTGTATAGTCACCGGCAATAATTGATTGATTTGCTTTATTTTACTTCGCCTTTTGTGCCACTTTTGGCTAATTTGAGAAGATGAGGATGAGTGGATGAATGGACACTTACAAACGGTTGTGTCCTAATTGCGAACAGTGCCTAAATTGTCCTAATTGCGAACAGTGCCTAAATTGTCCTAATTGCGAACAGTGCCTAAATTGTCCTAATTGCGAACATATAAAAGTGAGGAAATACTTGCATCTCCTAATTGCGAACACATGTAACTGAAAAACCTGTTTTCAAAAACTAATAAGCGTAGTGACTCAGAGAGACAGCTGGTTTGATTAGCAACAATAGCCAACCTGATTCACTTATCATGATGGAATTTTTTTTCTATTTTTGACGAAAAAGTGGCTAGGAGCACTAGCAGGTATGAGGGGATTGATGGTATACATAAATTTTAAGTACAGTGTCATATGTTTTGAAATTTCAATTTGAAATTAATAATTATATTACTAAATGACGAATCTCTTTTCAGTTAAGAAGTGTGCAGTATGTAGTCGATATATAAAATAAACCTCACTTTTATTATTATATGCTCCAACAAGGCACTGACCAGTCTCAAAGTCCCTGAAAAAAATCGTTAAAAAGACACAGGAGGTAAAAGAGAAAGCTGTAGATCCAAAGGCAGAAATTGTGTTCGCAATTCAGATACTGCCCTTCGAGGTTAATCCTGTGTAGGCAGCAAGTGTTCGCAATTAGGACTGTTCGCAACTAGGACGACACCCTTACAAACATCAATGCCCAGGCTAGGATTCGAACCCGGGAACACTGGCGTCTTAGCGCGATGTGCTAACCACTCCGCCACGGGAGCCAGACACAGGGAATACAAATGGGACGCCTATGTCTTGAAATACTCACTTCCCTGCAAGGTGACATCTACCAGCGCTGTAGAGTTAGGCATGCTACGTCCCTGGTGGTACGTACTTAAATGTTATTTACCACGGCTACAGAAATATCTTAATCTCAGGGGATAGGTTCTTTATTCGAGAATTCCAAATAAGAAAGCGTTTTATAGCCAAGAGGATATAGTTAAATGCGGATCTATATTCTGAAAACTGTGCACAATACAGAGAAAATATATAACGAAGCTTGTATATACATTGAAATATATATGCTGATTCCAAATTTACGTCGGTTATATACTTCTTATAAATATATGTATAATTGAAAGGAAATCTTCTTCTTCTTTTCTGCCTTCTATTTTGGTAAAAGGCTTCTTCTTCTTTTCTATCTTTGATTAGGGAAAAGGCTTCCTCTTCTTTTCTTCCTTCTATTTTTGGAAAAGGCTTATTCTTCTTTTATTTCTTCTAATTTATTGTATTTCCTTTTAAAGCGTAATCTTATTTATTACATATATGCCCTCGTTTTCCCCGCTTCTTTGGCATTATACAAACGACACAAGCTATACTTATAGAAAGAGTAGAGTCGACTAAACTGACAGTAGCGCCACCTCCTACGTAACGACCAAAAGGGGAATAGCCCAGGATCGCTAACAGCAAGCGCTGCCTATGGCCTAGTGCGTCTAATAAGAAGCGCAACCGTAAGTGCTTTGGGGCGTCTAATTTGACACAGGGGGACGGTCAAACACAAAAGCTGACGATGTTCTCCTCGTCAGAGGTATTAAATCAAATTTTGATCACTAGGATCAAAAACGAGATACTTTTTTGAATTCATTTGCTCACTTATTAACTTTCATAGTTGTTTCATATATGAGCATATTCTTATTTATCTTAATTGGCTATTTACAACATTTTATTCACTCCTTCTATAATTTTTATACTCTTCCTTTATGAATTTTGCATTTACTATAATATATATAATCACTCTTCTCTGCTCCTAGTTTGTACAATGAACTCTGCTCTTCTTTATATGGCATGCTGCCATCTATCGTCGCTCTTGGGAAACATTTCTTCCTTGCATTTTTCATTGTCTCGTCGGAACTGGCACGTGACAGGCAACACACATATCACCTTGCAGGGAAGCGAGTATTTCCGGTGACTGTACGTTGTACCATACTTCCATTGATTTTGGCTACTTGCAACGACGAGATTCAATGATGATCAAGTGCTAAGGTAGGTTTTTTTTTACTTACATATAGTGAAAAGTTGTGGCCCACGACAACAAACTATGGACAGGGTTCCCAAACTTTTTCGTCTCACGGTGAGGAGGGACAATTTCGCACCAGGCATGCATTTATTTAAATATCGTCGGAATTGGCACTGCTACTAAAGAAAATCCACGCATAATTTGAGAGTATGAATTTCTCCCCATGTTGCAAGTGGAAGCGGTTTTTAAAGTTGATTATTAAGCTAGATACCATGTTTGAAAAATGTGATGAATACGTACTTACAGAATCCAATGTATTCCTTATGGAGAGACAACTTCAAATTGAAGTTACGGCTAAACAAATGGGAGTTTCGACTATTTCTAGCGCAAATATCATCAATGGATCCTTTACCCGATATATTTTTTCATCGGAAGTTTGAAATCTCCAAGAAAACGAGTAAAATAATTCTCCTATAAGCGTAATGTATTTCTCCTTGCCTCCTACAGCCATCCTGGCAATGTTGCCAAACCTGGTGTGCATAAAAGAGCTACATTTCACCAAGAGCTAAAGATGACTTTCAAGGATCTAGATTAACGAAGGCTGCTTGAAGAGTCTCCTAGGGTAATTTAGGTGTCAGAGGGGTGGGGGCGCTGCTATTACCGTTATCTTTAAAGTGACGGAAATGTATTCTTAGTTTTCACCGCCTAGATTTGGCTCCATTACCAATCTCAATAATTTTATGATGTTCATATGAAATCGAAAATAAAGGATTCCCGGATAATAATATTGACATCTTCGCCTTAAGCCACAGCTCTATATATAAAAATACCTGGGGAGGAAAGAGGGGTATGGGTGACGCAGCCTATATATGAATATCACGTCACGTGCAAAATGTACACTCATGGCAAAGGTTGGTCCTTATGGGCCGGAGCCAGTGGTGGAATCATGGTGGGGTAGAGGGCGGGTGCCACAGCTCACAGTAACGAGTGCACGAAAGAGCCAGATCTGGCTCCAAAAGAGTGAAGTTGGCAACAGTGATCGACAGCTGTCCCAGCGAGAAATACCTAGGAGAAATTGTCCCTCCTCGCCTTAAAGAACAAATTTGGAACAATCTTATCATTTCAGTGAAAATATTGGAACATTTCGCGGCTGCTCTCTAAGCTAGCGACGGAGCACACTTTGGGAACCACTGAACTATGGCGATACTTGAAAGATCGTCTCTAGATTACGGGGAGCTCGTTAAAAATGTTCCATCTAAGAAGTCAAGAAAGTTGAATTTTCGTAGACAGAGTAGCAGACTAGGCCAGTAAAGGCAGTTGAAATTTAAAACGGAACATGTAACTCAGAGACGTCTCGTGAACGCATGCGGTGCACACTGCGCATGCGTCCATTGTGGTGAAAAGGACAGCTTGCTCTGCGACGACATTAATGAGCATTTCCACATTGAAATTTATTTATACAGGAGAAGTATTTATTTTACATGAGAGCGCTGAACTAAGCTTATATTACATTTCTTGGATCTGTAATGAAAGAAAGTAATAATTATTTTCTCACAATTGACGCATGCGTCACTTCAGATCCAAGAAATGTAATATAAGCTTAGTTCAGCGCTCTCGTGTAAAATAAATACTTCTCCTATGTGAAGAAATTAGAATGTAGAAATGCTCATTAATGTCGTCGCAGAGCAAGCTGTCCTTTTCCCCACAATTGACGCATGCGTTCACGAGACGCCTCTGATGTAACTGTTTATTATTTATGAAATCGACTTTCAGAATGAGCAAGAGTATATCCAGAATTTTCACTATGACGAGTGTGTATACGATATTACAGGAGTAAAATTATAAAATTTGTACCAAAATATAAGCGTGCTATACTCGAGCGTAAACAATCATACCATTTTAATGTGACAATAATCGTAGACACATATATGTACACCCATCGGCGAAAGAAACAGTAGGCGAATTGTCCACCACCATTTTCATTCGGTCTGAATTACACTATATGATGACAATGAATTGAAATAATGACTTCAATAAGCAAAGAACAATGCCTGCTTCGAACCAACATAGTTTCATTCCTTAAAACAACACAGTATGTAGAATAAGAAAGTGATGAAAATAGCGCTGGACAATTTGCCTAGAATTATCTTTGCCGTTTACTGTACAATAGTGGTAGTTTCAGCCCACAATCAATTACAGTATTTAATTCTCTTTTATCACTACATTTCAACATGGAGATGATCATTATGTTTACTTAAGTTTCAATTTCACTGCATCTTTGAGTTCACGACCAATACCGTAATTGAGGGCTCACTGCCACAGACAAATTAAGGTTTTAAGTGTGCTACTGGGCTTCTAGTGTATACCGCTCATTTTGACAGTTCGAGCCTTATTCGCTCGAGCGAACAAGCTTTCAGTTCCGTACGCTATCTAGTGTCGCCCGAACGAACTATTTGGCGCTCGGAAGAAATCCTCTCGCTGTAGCACTGTAATGATTAGATTAAAAGAGGAGGGATTTTGAAAGGATGAGAAGCAGAGGATGATAGATGAAGAGAGAAGACGAGAGTTGTGCAGCAGAGAAGACTAAAGCTCAACTAAACCCCGTACCAGCTAACTGTAGACCAGGCAAACGAGAACAAGTCTCTGCGCAAGTAGTGACGCGAGGCGGCTCCACCAATGAACAGTGAGAGAAACGGGATTCGTAATGGGCATCTGGAGTTACCCGATTTCATCCTTCATCTGTCAGCGTTGCAAACTTTTGAAAAGCATAATACCGTTCGCACATGGCAAACGGACCGTATTTTTGTCTCCAGTTCGTACGCTTGGGTTTAAATTTTCCTATGGAAATATTAGGAAAAAACTGCAAGAGCAAATTTTGACAAGCCGTGTATTTCTGAACCGTACGTTCGTAAATGCCATGAAATTTTTATTTTATTTATTAACCAGTTGCCTATAACAGAGCGAATGCTCCAATTACAATAGGCATTACAATTTGCTATATACAATATAATTTACATAAATATATAATACATGATACAAACACATAGTAATTATTACACAAATCCTTAGATAAATACAAATACAAAAAGTTATACAAATACAAAAGTTACACAAATACAAAAAATTACATACATATACATATTACAAATTTTGAACAGAGGAGAAAACTAAAGGACACAAGAAACAAAACAGAAACAAGTAACAAACTATAAAAGCTTGAGAATAATAAAGAAATTATACGAATACCACTATTTAAATAAGAAACAGGAATAATCAATACAAAACAAAAGTTCAAATTTGAATTCGTTTATATGTATACAAAATTTAAAAGCTATAAATTGTATTTGAGACTATAAATATATTACTCTAGAATTGGATCTGTTTTAATTATATAGTATATCTAATATGTTATTTAAATTATATAGAAAGTTTTTAATATTAAAAGCAAAATCCAAATCAATTTCATTCGAGACAATATTATTAAGTTTATTTAATAATCTAATGATTGGAGAATTTTGATGGAATTTTGTGTTTGATTTATTGCAGTAAAATGGTTGTCTTACATGTACGTTCAGGACCGTATGGTTGGCAACGCTGCGCTTTCACCACTCGATTTCCTCCTCCTCCTCTACCACTATGCGCGGCCCTGCTCTATAGTTAGCCGGGACAGGGTATAGTTCCGTGTGGCAATGCAAGCAGCATCGTCCGGACTGAAGCATTACAGTTGCCGATACAGACTAGTGTCATCCTGTAAATCCAATATTTCCTTCCACAAGGTTTAGCAGCAATAACCAACCTATGCTCGTATGGTTAACGACAGTCGTAATGTGTGTTAACCGTTCCCTAGCAGTTCCAAGCAACATTCGCTCCCTGGAAGAGTTTTGCAACCCAAAGAAAAATAATTCTCACAAGCCCTGGAGTTCCTATTCGCGGTTCCCTGTTGAATTGCAAACTCGCATTAAATTCGCACGGCGGTAATATTTCTGCAGGACTCGGTCCTCGCGGCGAAAACTGCATAATTGAGTTTATGTTATGATTGAGTACTAAACGTCGAGGATGTTCTCCGCAGGTTGTTCAGAGGCACAGAGACTGGAAGGTTTAAGGAGACCGCATACAGATGGGTAGTGAAGATGACAAGGAAATGACAATCAAATAAACGCCTCGGAGAGTTGTTTGATGGCTGAGAGCTCTTGGAAACGGGACAAAAGCATCTGGTTGGCAGCGGAACGTCTTAACTATTTCGCTTCCTCGCGCGTACCTCATGAAATTTCAAACATCCATGCTTGAATGGCGCCGTAATGTTAACCAGAGAACATGTAGGAAGCTTTCCTTTTGAGGCGCTATTGAGGACGCTGAAAGAAAGATACTCTTCTCACGCTGGTGTCTTAATAAAAAGGTGTCCCAATAATATGCTTAAGAAAATACTGTATATTTACAAAATGACAATTTTTTTAAACATCATTACAACGGGTAAATGTTCCGATTTAAGAATGCCAAGTTTGATTTTCGCAACATGTCTTGTGGTTGGGTTGGTGACACTGTTCTTACAAGTTCCTTTGTCAGTGATTGTTGCAGCTTAGTTGACATGGAGCGTTAAACAAAGGAACAACAAGTTTTGATAGAGAAAAATCATTACAGCAATGGAGAGTGTTATGCAGAGAGCAGAGAGTGTTAGGAAGCTTCGTGCAATCCTTGGACGTGAAAGTGCACCTAGTGAGAGAGTACATTTCGCTAGTTGATCAAAAAATTTGAGGAAACAGCTTCGACAGCAGACATTAAACCTCCGCGCTCTCGATCTAGTCTGGGGAAATATGCCGGCTGTCATCTTTCATTCTTCAATCGGAACATTTACCCGTTGTAATGATGTAAAGAAATGACATTTTGTAAATATACAGTATTTTCTTAAGCATATTAAATCCGTCGTTCTTATTGGGACACCCTTTACAAGGACGACCATCGTTGTTTAAGAATTTCAACCTCTCAAATCTTCGCCCATTGTTGTATCAGAATTTCAAATTTGTGTATCTCAAAACTTCAGCAACAGATATATCGACTATTCAACTTATGATTTCTTAAATATTAACTTCGATATCTCAAAACGTCAACAATCGATATCTTAGAACTTCAAACATCGACATCTCGACACTTAAACCATTCATGTAACGCCACGACACCAGGGGTCCCGGGTTCGAATCCCGGCCTGGGCATTAATGTATGTGAGAATCCATTCATCAATTTCATCATACTATCATCACTCATTCCCAAATTAGCCAAAAGTAGCACAAAAAGCAAAGAAGAATAAAGCAGATCAATCATTCATATGATAGAACTTTATTACCATCGACTTTATATTTGATTTTCGAGACCTTTAACCTACGATTTCTCAAAACGTCAACCATTGACGTTTTGCCACAAATATAAACTAGGAATATCGGGCTATTTCAATCTTTGATTTCTGAGAAGGTTAACTTCGGATATCTTAAAATTTCAATAGCTCGATTATTCAATCCTTCATATCTCAAAACTTCAACTTCAACTTAAAGACATTTTAAAACTTCATCACTGGAATCTCATAATTTCAACATTTTGTGCGGAAATGTTTAACCTTATATATCTCGCAACTACAAATATTGACATCTCAAAATTTCAACCTAAAAAATGTAGCAACAACGTTTGGGTGTTCTATATCGTCAACTTCTTTGTACCATAATGTTAACCGCTAGACTTGAGTTGGTGTTTTAAGTCTACTTTATGCACAGTAAGGCTAATCGGGACTGGACCTACAGTTTAAAGTGAAATCCGAACCATTATATGCTTCAACCGGGTATCGAACCCGGGACCCCTTGATTACAAGGCGACGATGCTACCACTGCGCCATCCAGAAGGTCCCGCTACAAATAGATTAGTGAACGTATGACGGAAGCAGGGGGGGAAGAAGATTAAGAAAAGTCCATGGCCTTCATTCAAGGTACAATCACATCATTTTCCTAAAGTGTTTTGGGAAAATCACGGTAAATTTGTAGTCAACATAGTCGGTTAAAGGATTTGCACATTTAGATTACGTGGGTATGTGTGTGTGTGCTACGTGCGAACTGAAGAACCAATTCATCAGGACTTGTCGACATTTGAATTTGTCAATAGTCACTATAACGATGAAATTTTATTAAGTAAAACAAGACGATTCACAAAGAAAAGTTTCTGATGTCCCGTGAATGCAGATATTTTCCATACTTTAACTCAGCATCTTCAGGTAAATGATGGGATTGTACTTGTAATGAAGTCTATGAACACATTCTTCCACCTCTTTGTCCCTTTCATTCCATCTTAAATCTTCTAGCATGCTTGTTGCGGATAGCCCAGTGGTGTAAATTAGCGACGACATAAATAAAAACAACACGCCTTGTTATTACATTTCCTCTGAAATAATCATAACAATTAGAATATTCTTATAAGTCTGATGCTCAAGTATTCAGCAATCGTAGCGTTCCAAGATGAACGCGGGGATCTTAAATAGGGATGTAACTTGCCCCTCCCGATGGTAGAGACAGCCCTGAACGGGCAGGTACAAATATCTAACTTATTGCACTGTTTTACACTGTTGTGCAGCTGTAAAAACTGTACAAACCTAAACAACCAGTAAACATCAACAGTAACACAATTTGCTCCTAACCAATTTGCCATTCACAATAACACATTAACAATCGAAAGATCTCTTGGTGTGTTCTCTCTTGTCCACCTTTACGTTTCTTCTTATTAGTATTATTTGAAGTTTCTTTGCAACACTCATTCATACCGCATTGTACAGTGCGATCCATGAGTATTACCGTGCAATTTGTCCATTACTATTTTCATTAATTTTATCTTACATCCTAAAATGTGTTTTTCTGCTACTTCTGGCTATTTTTTCATTTTTTCATTATTTTATTTTTATGCCATCTATTGTTGTAGTTAACGCCAACAATTACACATCCGCTAAAATTCTTTGAGCTGTTCTCTCGAATTATATCGGTACAAATTTCGTAATATACATAATTAAAATGTTGTGGTCGTTTATAATCACGGAATGTTTTTGTGAACACCTGCATACTTCTTAATGGCTAGTACACTACTCAATTATATGGTTACATACAGCTGTAAATATTACAATTTTTGTAGAAAACACGATTGGCGTATCACATATACGTTTTGCTATGAAACATCTTCGAAGACCTCTAATACACAGCTATGTATATCTCTAGTGGTTGTGGTTCTTGAGATATCTACAATGAAACGAGAGCAATTGTTCACTGAAATCAGCAGAGAAATTGGCAGGAATAGAAAGCTTACATTGCAATGAGAAAGCATTTGATACACCCTTACAGGATCCATTCTGCACAGCTGAAGCAGTTTCAGAACTGTTGGCTCATAGATACTGTCAAGCACAAGAGTATTAAAGAAATAATACGAGGGCTGATACCGTTATAGTTCATTTTCGGCTGAAATAGTTTTTGGACTGGAACTGCAGTTTAAATAGGGATCCGAAGCACTGTGTAACGTGCCTCAACCTGGGATCGAACTCAGGAACCAGGACCACCTAGGCGACAGCGTTACGGCTGCGATACGAGACCATACTTGGCACAATCTCGTTATTTCTCGTGAAAAAGTACGTAAGTCTTCTTGTTGGTCTCATTCCCGTTTCAGGCTTGAAGCAAAGTATCGATTTGTATAAGCGTTTTTGTTAATTAACGTCGCTTCTCAGTCGTTTTGGTCTAATCGCGACGATGAGCAGGAGTGATGATGAGATGAGATTGATAAAGAGACACTCACGAAGAACATGCGAGACTCGATTGAGGGTTTCTTTTAGGTCCACTTTATGCACAGATACGCTAATCGGGACTGGACCTACAGTTTAAAGCAGGGTTGATAAAATGTCCAGAAACCCATAAATTTTAATGGGTTATGTTTATTGGGTTCCGCAACGTGACCGGAACCTTTTTTCTTTCGCGCAATTTAAATTCGGTCCAAGTTGCGTATCGTTTGGTTTCAATACGGAACTTAAACCAGATTTAAATTGATCTGGAAAGAAATTTTCCTGGACCTTATTTGAATTTATCCGGAAAAAGGTTCCTGGACCGAACTGAAACACCTTACAGACAAGAATATGATTTTCTCTCCTGAACCGGAATTGAATATATTTGAAGTTACTGGACCTCAAACAACCCTGGTTTAAAATGTGATCCGAACCACTATGCAATGCGTCTCCACCATGTATCTAACTCGGAACTCCTTGATTACAATGCTGCAATTCCCACTACGCTATCCGAGACTCGAACCCGGCAACTACCGTATTCGATAACTTAATGATCATTAACGTTTGATCTTGAATGTGTTGTTCTGTGCAAGATTTCTGGACTTGTCCTTGCTACTTGGATATCGAGCCAGAGGTATTTGCGTCGTCTTGCTACCATCCCAAGACGAAACACATTACGATACGTGGGAAGATTTCCCTGGGCTCCTTCATAAACGGCGGCCATTGCGACTTCTGACAGTGCAAAATGGAGACAAAGCCGAAAAGTGTTGTAGAACAAGATACGCAAATGTCCCGACCCGAATAACGCGGCGGTAAACATGGCCGAGTGTTGAAACAGTGACGGATTACGGACGCCACTGTTTACCCTGCGGACGAAGGAGCAATTTTGCATTGAGCGACCGTCCCTCGCCCCGAGCGTGACGTGTCGTTGCATTCGCAGCGAGGGTTTATTAATGTTCGAGAGAGAACACTGCACAGTGCTGTGCCCCAAGCGCTGGCATTTGCAGCACCACGGCCGAAGACGTCTTAAGATATACTTCTTAATACTTTCAGCCCTTCGAGCGACAAATATACCCGACGGTGTAAACAGCATTTATTTCAGGGATTCGTGCTCTGGTTGGGCCTTTTTGTTTCATTTTCCGCCCGTCTGGTTCCGTGGGAAAATACTTTGTTTGCACCCCCTGAATAGGGATGACGACGGAAATAGAGTTTTCAAGTATCTCGCGTCGGCAAAGATTTTCTCATTTTTTTTTTTTTTTACTTTGCAAAGTTTTGAAGTACGCACAGATAGGTTAAATTCGGACTGGACCTACAGTTTAAAGTGGGGTTCAAACAAATGTGCTCCAATCAGGAGTGGGAATGGGAACTGCCTCCATTGAGGAGTAATTAGAACAGTGCGTCGCCGGGGGTCTTGGGTTCGAATCTCAGACTGGGCCCTGGTGCGTTATAGCCTGTGTAAGATTTTGGTTTCTCTCCCTCCGAATGAAAGTATGTTTAAGGTAAAAGCCAGTAGATGGCACTGATCATACGTTACGTCATTCAGTGTGCCGGTTGGAGGTAAGAATCCTGAACCGAGACACTCCACTTCCAGCTGGCAGACGTTCAAAATCACAATCCAACAGGGCACTCGACGTGACGGGAGAGATCAACAGGGGACTTAGACGCACGTAGTGGTGATGGTTTAATTTCTTTTCTTTCGCAGAGAATTAGTTTAATATTATTTTATTTTATTTTGTAGAGTTGTTCGTAGTATTATATTAATTTGCTTGTTGATCTTTACCGAGTGATCGTCATTACAGACAAATAGGAAAGGGGGGGATTTAACATAGAAATATTCTTTTAGGCAATCAGATACAACATTGATGGATAATGATACCAATTAAATAGTCAACAAAAGGAGAGAAAACCAATTTTTGTTAAGGATAACTATTGAAAATTATCTTGTTACATATATATATACAGTATATTAATGTTATTGTTGTGGTCAAAATTGTTAACGACAGTTTATATAAATATAATATATTATTGTTCGAATACCATATTTAAGTTTGTTAAATAAACTGTCGTCCAATCCTATCAAGTGAAAATTATATTGTAGTAATTAATTAAAATACTTGATGTAGGTACCACGTACACCCGGCCGCAAATGTAATGGTAGAAAAAAAAATTACACAGCCGAAAATAAGTTGGCAATACTGCGCACACCGAAGCATTCATGATAAGAAGCATGAGGAGCCTCAAGCAAAGTTTTCTCAACGCACAACTTCAGTACCGAAGGTCATGCCACACGTCGATTGGCAACTTTCTGGAGCATGTTGTCTGTCTACACAGTTCTCCCCAAATGCCTGTTTGAGAATGATTTTGTGTTCACGTTTTCTCTTTCCAACGTAGATCTGACATTGCAGTAATCTTACATTATTTTTTATTCTTATTTTGCTTTGCTTGTATCATGACACGTTTACAATTTATCGCAACTATGAGGATGGATGATAATTAGATTAAATTAATAAAGAAACACTACAGAGATAGAACTCCATGCCGAGACCAGGACTCGAACTCGGAAGCAAGCAGTAGCGTACCCAGGATTTCATCAAGGGGCGTGTTATTTCTAAAGCTTCCTCCAAATTAAAATTGTTTGATTAAACTGTAATTAAATAATAATAATCCTAATTAATTAATAATACTTATAATTAACTAATTAGTTGAATTACTACAAATAATACTACTAATTCCACTACCACTATTAAGTAGTAGAGATCTACATATGTATAGTATATTTATGAAATCAATAGAACGAAATTACTTTCTAGTCATTCGATGTTTACAAATTCTAGGAGCATGTTAGTTTCTTTGATATAAAATAATTGTCTAGTTAACGAGGTGAGACATTTTGAGTGTGAAGAAAATCCATAAAACCAAGAAAATATATTAAAATAAATTGAAATAATCAAAGTATGGAACTCATCCAAGGAGATGCGATGGTCTGGTTGGTAGGGCGTGTGACAACCACGCGGGCGATCAGAGTTCGATTCCCGGAATTTGTTGGAATTTTTCAGCTCTTGTCCCCGCATAATTCACATGTGGAATGTCTCGCTGTTCTTACCAACAAAACATTTCACAATAGTTAATGTTACTGTCGTTTGAAATCAGAAATTTAAACGTGCCAGTGCAAACAATGGGAATGTATTCTTGTCCGCCTAACTATACATTACCCACTTACAACGAACGAAGAATATTCTTTAGTTAATGCTCATTGTTAACACACACACACACACACACACAAAATACATGTGCACTGAACATTTGATGCAGTTGAGATACGAAACAACTTCTTTCTCTTTTAAATCAAAGGTGCTCTCATATTTTATTATCAGGAATTCGTGTTTATTTCGAAAGTATTCACTTTGAATGACGCGTGTGTTTGGAATGCTGTGCTTTTCTCCATGGTGCATGGAAAAAACAATTCAAATTATTATTATTATTATTTTTAGTAGTAGTAGTAGTAGTAGTAATATGGTCGCAGATCTTTGACTATGATAAATTGGAAACCCTGCATGCTCCAAGGAGCTTTGATAAGGCACCTGAATTGCCTCGAGTTGAACCAGGAAATGGGCGATATTTAATCCTGAAGTCCAATATGCAATACGAATGCCATAAGAAGTTGATGTGTGGATTTGGTCAGCATGAAATTGCTGGTTGATGATAAGTGAATGTTTTGTTTTGTTTTTTTGTTATCTTCCGTTGCTTTTCTATCTCTGGATGTTGAATGGCGAATAGATTAATTTGGTGAACTGACAAGCATGAAATGGCTTCGAAGTGCGGAGGTAGAACCTGGAGATCAGAAAATATGGATGTGTCATTGTCTTCATTGTCACTTCCATCTATCACATCTTTAATCTTTAACATCGCGATTAACCGAGAGTGGTAGAACAGTGACTTGAAATGACAGAAAAAGAACCTTCGGTTTCGGCTTCCGAGTTTGAAGCATTGTTGTTTTTTTCAGTCAATAGCGACAATAGACTGTGACAGGGATATGAAATGCTTCTTATTTTATAAGCAATAGCAACACGAAAAGGGCAACAGATATTCCTCGTATTTCCGATTTTCCCTGAAACTAATTTCCCGTCTGTGGTGATAATTAATTGTATTTAGTGTGCGAAATATGTTTGAAATCAATTTGTGCTAATCTATGCAGATGTAACTGATTTGAGAGAGCCCCACGATGGCGCAGTCAAAACGTCGCCTCATTGCAATCAACGAGTTCTTGGTTCGATGCCCGGTGGAGGCACATAATGGTTCGGATTCCACTTTAAACTAAACTGTAGTTTTCGTCCCGATTTGCCTATCTATGCACAAAGTGGACTTGAAATAATTACTTCTTCAAAATTTGTGGTAGTTAGTTACTGATTGTAAGTTGCGTTGTTGCAGGATGTCCGTATAATAGACGTGTTGAAAGGAGCTTCTAATTTTGAAATAATTTTAATTTTTGGTATTTAGTGCCGTTTTTCTGCCACTTTTGAGTAATCACGACGATGAAGATGAGTGATGATAACACTTTTGATAGATGGACAAAAAAACAATGACCAGACTGGTATTCGAACCTGAAATATCTGTCGTCGTAGCTCGTTGTCCTAACCACACCTCCATGGAGGTCGACAATTTTCACATACAGTAGAAACTTACACATTTTCCTTACATAATTAGTTTACCTACTGCACCTCCTACGACTCTCTCTTTGAATATGAATATTACCTCTTCATTTCAAGTCTAGATTATTTACAGCTGCCGCTGGATAGTGAATGAGTATTGTATGTATATTTTCGTTTCCTGTTGAGGCACAAAATCCATCACCCAGATTTAACACTTAAAAATGTAGGTCCTGTTTAGTTTAATCATTATGAATTCGCGTAAATCAGTAAACATTTTGCGTTGTTTCGAGATTATCAATTAGGATACAGTTTAGATATTGTGAGAAAATGAAACTTGCATTTCACAATTGCCATATCCAACTGATCTCCGTTCGTAGAATAAAAATAGTGTTTTGCACGTCACACTTCAATTGTATGCTATGATTGTTTCTCTGTTCTGAACGAGATGAGCCTCCCCCTAGCGCCCGTCAAACAGAAAGAGGATTGTCCCCGAATAACTAATTTTCGATCTAATACCACTCATATAGTAAGTGTCCAGAAACAGCTGTTACTCGTGAATGTAAGATAAAATACTCCTTAGCAATTACAAATAATTATAAGCTAACTCGTGTCCGAGAGTTACAACAATGTGACTAAACTTCCCCGCTCTTGCTTCCGAGTTCGAGTCCTGGTCTCTGCATAGAGTTCTATCTCTGTAGTGTTTCTTTATCAATTAAATCTAATTATCATCCATCCTCATAGTTGCGATAAATTGTAAACGTGTCATGATAATAGCAAAGCAAAATAAGAACAAAAAATAATGTAAGATTACTGCAATGTCAAAACTACATTGGAAAGAGAAAACGTGTACGTGAACACACAATCATTTTCAAACAGGCATTTGGGGAAAACTGTGTAGACAGACAACATGCTCCCGAAAGTTGCCAATCGACATGTAGCATGGCCTTCGGTACTGAAGTTGTGCGTTGAGAAAACTTTGCTTGAGGCTCCTCATGCTTCTTATCACGAATGCCTCGGTGCCGTAGAGACCTGCACAAGACCCGGAAAAAACCCGTCTGCGAGGAGGCGCGCCTACAATAATATGCAACACGCACGTCAAGCCCAGGTGTTCGACATCGCGCAAGCGAGCTTCACGTCACAGTTGTGCACAGGCATCGATGCCTGGCAGGCTTTTCTATTACCCGGGTCTTAAGAAGACCCGTGAGACTCGATGTAGTTCTTGGAAGTAGACGCGAGCACTGCTGTCAGTGTTGCCAACGCCCATTATATTTCACTACGCATGGAAATATTTGAATTTCTGCTAGGAGCAGGTGTCTTGAGGTTGTATAACCATTGGCGTAGCAAGGGGTGGGTGAAGTGGGCGACCACCCTGAACCTCGTGCATGTAGGGGCCTCGCCTCCCATGAGGTTGATACGAAAAACGTCATAAATGGAAGTGAGAAAGATAGAAAAAGCCTATTTTGTGTGGGCAATAAAATTAAAACCTTTTTTTATCTGACTTTATATTCTAGTTTAACATTATAATTTGAGTGAATACGTCAAATCAGAGGCGGGCGGGAGCTCTAAGCCTAATAGGCCCCAAAAAGTCAAAACAATTCTCATTTCTCATGTGAAACATTAACGCAAAAATTGCTTGGACAATTTTATCCAATTATTATTTTCTTGAATAGAAAGCGCTTTGTCTTGGCTTTTCTTCTGTCTCGTGACCTTGCATAGCCTACACGATTTTAATATGTTAATGATAAAGCACCTCAAACTGCCACGGAGCAAAGTATGGGGCATTTAAATGCTTCCGGTGTTTTTAACTGAAGGGTATGGATAATATTAGCAGTTCTTCCTTCGTTCCTACAACTTCAGATGCAGCTATTGCCCTCTGTAACGGGCACGAAGATGATTTATCTTCAGAATATCCAGATAAAGTTTTACGTTTCAGGAATGTGCTTAAATCTGAAATCAAGTGCTTTGGCAAAGTTTCTTCTCCTCGATAGCTCTACACTAGCTTCCAGTGTTCTCTGTATCCTGTACCTCCTTCTGTTTGTTTCCTACCTTCAAGTAACAACCACGAAGAAAGAACTATCTTTCCCAAAATTGAAACTTAGGAAAAACTTCTGGAAGGTAGTGTCGAATGGTACGATTCAGCCCAAATTTACCTGACTCAGTAATCTCACTCTTGAAACGAGGAAGGGCAAGATCTAATGTAAATGTGTCATTCGCTGCCCAGAAGCCAGCTTTCTGTTAAGCAAGGTGGTTTGATCTAAATCAAAATTTAAATTGGGGAATTCTATTTTAAAAAATCACTTACTGAAATCACTTTAAATAAAATTACAGAATAATGTACACAAGAAATTTGTAGATATCAGAATCACTTTTTGTGAAAGTATATTCATTTAATGGTGTTTATTCTGCTTTAAGAAAGGAAATAAAGGAAACAAAATATATGTCCTGATGGTGTGAAGCTCATACGAAAATAAATGTAATATGTCATCTGAAAAAAAAAAACTTAAATTTCCCTTGATTTAAAATTCAATAATTTTTATAAGCAAAAATAGCACATTTTTTAAATAGAAAAATATACAAAATACTAATCATGTTAAACCGTAAATAATGTCATTTTCATTAAACTGTAAATAAATATGGCAGCTGATATTTGGCTAACTATAATTAAAACCTCTAAAATTCGGCTACAAAAACTGTAAATATTATTTTAAGTTAAAATTATAAAGTACATCCAGAATTTATATTTTCACTGTAAGAAAAGTTACTGAAATTATAATAGTTTCATTAACACACTTAACAAACATTTTCATATTAGATTCATTATGTTCAGTTCCAGAAACAGAGAAATGCATATTTACATGTAATTTGTTATTTGCTTTAATCAAACTGTTCAAATATTTTACAGGTCCGTTTATCAGAAAAAGCCTTTCTATTTAAAAAATATGTCTATGAGTACGATGCCAAAGGAAAGATCGATTTAAATAAAAAATATAAAAAATATTAAAAAAAACATTATTTTTATCCACCCAGCTGTTAAGAGGGGCGGGGAAGGGGATAAGTAAGTATTTGTATTTTTTTCTTTTGAATACATAAATGTCAAAGAAAGATATGTTATAATATGTGAAAATTCAGAGGTAGAGCATCGATTTGTATAATTATTAACGTAAGTGTAGCCACAACCAGCCATTCTAAGTAATTACATACATTTCCTAGAAGAATCTGACTGTACTTGAGGGACCGAAATTTGTTTCTTGCGGACGCGTACTTTACGATTTTTTTACGCCACTGCGTCAAATATTTAATATTAAAAGAACATTAAGACTTAACAACAAAATGAGATTCACAATTATTGTTATCATCTAAGCCCTAAAATTCAAAGTAAACGGGTACAATTAATGTGCAACAAAGTCAAAATTGCTAATTAAAAAAGTCAAATTAGCTGTATCAATTGATTACACCAAAGATTTCACACTTATGGTCCAAATGACTATCGTTTTAAGATTTGTTGATGTTGAAACCGATTGGGCCCCTAGACAGGATTCTGGTTCAGTGCAGCTCCTTCCCCCCGCTCTATCAAGCACAGACATTTTATGTGCGTCCTTCGATATTTTCTACTTAAGCCATGGTTTGTGACATTTACATCCTACAAATTTTGAAATGAGGAAACAAAGAACGACTCATTAAATAATATATAGGTTATATTTAAAGGTTCTTATTTAAGGATATTTCAGTTGTCTTACTGTCTAAAGAACATCTTAAAAAACGTACTATTACTACTGCCTTGGTTAATGAAAATTCCAGCAACGTGTTAATGTAGCTCTGCCAAGTGTAAATTTCTCTGTCGCGTACTATTAAATATAATTTTCGTCAGAAATTAATTATTATTATAGGCTATTATATAAATATAATTATTTGCTGACGTTTTCTTGCTGACTGTATATCGATTCACATTGATATTTCAAACTTAAAGAACGGATGGAGCCTTGCATTCTAATCTCGCCCAGGGCCTCGCGATATGTTGCTACGCCACTGTACCTAAGATTTTTGTAACTTCCCAAATTAGTGTCAAACCAACTACCACACATTTTCCAAATTTGTTTCGAAGGTCTTCAAATAGGTTTGTGTGTCTTGTTCATTTTATGTCACATTTCTGGTCTTGAAATCGTAAATCTCTCGATTTCATTTTTACGTTGTTCGTTTGTTGAAATGTGTAAGTAGCATTGCCTGCTATTTGCACCCGTATGAAGATACAAGCTAACAATAACTATATTTTGCATCGTATTACTATCAATGCGGTCTGTAGAACTAGATAACTAGCAACAACATTTTTTTTTGTACTGGGTACAGAGTCTGAAGAAAACCTTGCTAGAAGGTTGAAACGTTACGTTTAGTTTATGTTTTAAAATAAAATAAATTTCTGCGTTGGTCAGCATATTGAGTTTTTCATATCATGGAAACAAGGCTTGCTGGTGTTACAACAACATGAGCGAAAGACTATTTGTTGAAAGAGATGACAATATTGAAAAACCTTTCATAATGCAAATTCTGATTTCATGTTCCATTTTATGAACCATCGTGCCTTAGTGTTCAGGGGGGGGATCTTGAGCAACTAATTCGGATATTGAATTGGCAAAATTACACCAGATAGAAAATCTGTTTGATTGATTGATTCATTTATTTGGTCAATTTATGCACAATAAGGCTAATCGGGACTGGACCTATAGTTTAAAGTAGGATCCGAACCACCATGTTCCTCCACCGGGTATCGAACCCGGTACCCCTTGATTACAAGGCGACGACACCACCACTGCGCCATAGGGGATCATCCCCCCCCCAATAAAAGTATAATGTAGAACAACAACCAGTAACACAAAGTTCCAAAATATTTACGATGGCACTTTTTGTGAAACTTGGTTCGTACTCCTTTACAGGTGTCAGCAGTGGCGGCAATTAGGGGCGGGGCCGAGAGAGTGCAGTTGCATCCACCCCCCCGACTTTTTGAAACTTTTGCATCACGCTAACCTCATGTATCAAGGGAAATTAAACTGTCCTTGCCCCCCACTTTTGCACCTTGACCCCTTAGGTTTTGGAACCCAATCGCCGCCACTGGGTTTGAGTTATACAAATGTTTTCTACCAAGGAATAAGTGTCTGCAATTTCAAATTGATAAAAGTGATGAACATTTTGAGTGCTCCTAGAACAGTTTAGAATCTAAAAGTTGGCAACGGTGACTGCGTGACTCATGTATCTGGAGACGGTGCAAAACCGGAATGAGCGTTCGCTGAAGATAAGCGAGCTTCGTCTTGCAAGGCCTTCCAGTTACCCGTGGGCTTTCGATGCTTGACGGGTCAAAACTCAGGTATATAGTTTTACTCGCCCGCCCGACCAGCCAGGCGGGCCTAGTAAGCGATTCTGACCGATATGCAGCCCTCTGTCGGTGTGCGCAGGATTGCCAACTTATTTTCGGATGTTCAAAAAAATTTCCTACCATTACATTTGCGGCAGGGTGTACCTATGGGGGTCCAGTATGCAGGTTCATAGCTATCATTCATCGGTTAAACGGAATGGTATCTTTAATCCCAATTAAAAACAAATAATCTTAAATGCGAACCAGGGCAAGAAAGAAAGGGCTATAGCGTGTCCCTTCATCAGTTTCATCACTCATCCTCGTCTTCGCGTTTAGCCAAAGTGGCAGAAATAACCCAACCCAATCCTTTGTCAATGTTTTTCCTAATTCCACAGATAGGCTAAACGATATTGGGCCTACAGCTTAAAGTGCGGTCCTAGCTAATATGTGCCTCCACAGGGATCCAATCTGGGACCCTTTGGTTGTGAGGCGGCATCGTTACCATCACACTAAGATTGTTGGTTTCTCTCATTACAATAAGGCCGTGTCCTTTACATCACCTTTCGCATATATCTCGTTCTTTTGTTTTCGGGAAATCAGGGCAAACCTACTAACACGCCACTTTATTCCTCTATTGTTCTAATTACGTCACTTCAGCCCGCACACGGGAAGATGAAGCTTCAGTGTTTGCATCTTCCTCCACCTCGGACGCCAACCTTTTCAAATTACTTCACGGACAACATACGTACTCTTCTCCGACAAACTGTTTCATAACAATACCAGATTGCTCCATTACTTAAAGTCGCTTTTTCTAAGTCTTGGGTTAATATCGACGATGAGGATGAAGTCAATCATTGATGTCAGTACATCCATCTATCCATAACATTTTGTAAAATTTCACCTTAATAATCAACATAGCTTTCAAAATTTGTACCGAAAGAGTTCGCCACTTGTCCACAAACCATTCATGTACAAAAACACTCTAGTGGGGGCATTAGTTTCAGGTAAATAGAAAAGGGACCTGTAAGCCCATAGTGTAATATTGCTCATGAATGACGGATGGAGACTCAATAGACATGTGACTCAGGAAGGTTATGCCATTGGCTGGGCTTCTGCGCTGGTCGAGCGAGAAGTTTAGCGTGGCAGATCCTTGCCGACTACGAGAGACTTCTGACGTACTGGACACTGGCTGGACAGGCTGAGTATATTGCATTACGGTCTATCGCCCTTTATAGGCCCTCATGGCCGGGTGTAATTTACCTAAAGTCTATTGATTTATTTTGAGTTCTTAAAAGTGCAAGAAAAGGAAATTGTTTTAGTTTAGATTTTTTTGGTGGATTGCTCCGGGTCATGTTGGCTGGGGGGGTTTTGGGCTGGGTTGCGATTTGCTCTGACTCGTGTAGCCTTTACTTACGGACTGCTGACTATCAAATGGGACAAATTAAACTAGGTTAACTGGGAGATAATCCATAGACATTTCTGTTGAAATAATTGTATTTGGAAAGTATAAGTACTAATATGTTTTGTAATAAATATTGGGTTAACGAATATTAAGTTCCAATTGTATACTTTAAGTACCTAATATATGATCATCCACTGCGCCGATAAGACAATCCTCGTCTCACTTCTTTGGAATTAAAGGGGAAACAAGAGACGTAGAGGATTATAAGAGCAGAGCATGGTTCCATGCTGGTTCTGTCTCTGGTACTTGTGTACAATTGGCTATCAATATATCAATATTTCCAGGTTGGTTAGACTGTAAAATGGTGCGGTAATATGGCTACCTCTCGGAATTATTATACTGTAGATATTACGGGAACAGTGGATGGGAGGAATTTTGGTCCGCCTTTTCCCCCACTTTTTTCAACTCGTAGAGAACATTCTGCTTCGCAGTTGTTAAATGAATTTGTAGGACCCTTACCACACACTCCAGAAAATGCCCAAGGACGACAAAGGGAGGGGGAAGATGTAGAAACGTACGTAAAGGTACCTTGTAAACCCCGGTGGGTGAATAAACGCCCAAGTAAGCCTTTGGAAAGTTCGTCGTCGTCTGATGAAGACGAACGAGTATTATATAATAGGTCCGATTTGAGAAAGTTAAATATGGAAATGGCCAAAGAAAATTTGACTCAATTAATAGCCACCGTACCTATAGTTAAGGAAATTAATGCTGAAAGCCTGTATAGATTTTTGTATGTATTGCAGGGTATTAAAGACAGAAAAATGTTTCCTTCTCACGAGATTATGCTCGCAGTTTTACCAAAATTAAATACTGAAATGGGTAAATTATGGATGAAATTTATAATTGAAAATATCCCTTGGAATGATGTAGTTCAAATGATTTTAAATAAGTATGCAACTTCTATTGGGAGGCAGTATTTATGTAATAAGTATGTAATGGGTAACCAAAGAGATAATGAAACTCCCTTAGAGTATTTAGAAAGTAGAGTTCGAGCTGCTAAGATTTTGCAGTTTGATATTGATGAAAGTACATTTGTAAGTTATCTTGTGGATAGACTTAAACCTCAGTATTCCCAAAAATTGTATCTAAAGGGGATACCTACTACTTTAAATGAATTGCAGAACGAGTTGAAAGTTTTAGAAAAACTTTCTTATTTGTCCAAGGATTTTTGGGGATTACATAATATCGAACGACAATTCAAGGCTAAAGGTCATGCATTCAAAGACTATACTCCCAAATATTGTCGTAAATGTTCAGCAAGTGATCATTTTGAGCGATGGTGTCCGATGCATGTGAGAGGTGCTCAATTTGCTTTGCAAGGATTGCGTAGTGACATAGGACCCAGACAAGGTGGTGAAACTAAAGCGACTGCTGTGTTTGTTGACTGTAAAATCAATAATCTGAATTTTTTGGCCTGTTTAGATTCTGCATCAACATATAGTTTAATTAGTGAAAGTCTCTTGGATCGAATAAAGACTAGGGGAACTGTTCGAGAATGGGATTTGGATATGCAAGTGATAGTTGGTAACAACAACCTTATGAATATTAATAAAGGAGTTATGTTAAATGTTGGTCTTGGAAATTTATCGTGGACCACAACTTTTCATGTTTGCAAAAACATGCCTTTAGACATAGTGCTTGGTGTGAGATTTCAGAAACAGTGCCACATGATGATTAACTATTTAGAACAAATTGTTGGTTTTTCCGGAAGTGATGAGAAAATCCCTATTAAATGGACATCTGAAAGCTTATGCAAAAATTTTCGTGTTTTACAGAATATAGGTCAAAGACAAAGACAAGATCGTCCTTCATTTCCTGTACGTTCTCCTGCCCAGGGTTCAGCCAGCACAGGCCGAGGTGTCGGAGCTCGGTCTTATCAGCGCACGAGAAATGACCAAGGTCAACATGTAGCTTTCCAGCAGGCAGCAGGTGCGAACCAGGAAAACTTCGTCAGAAATGTAAACAATGGTGAGAACTCCTTTCGGAGCCAGTCCAGGACTTCGTGGAGGCCACGAGAGAGAAGGCGTGGACTCGAATCCAGAGCTTCTGATGTTTCTGGCGCATCTTTTGGACAGTTTGCATTAGAGGATACTGAACAACAGTTATGTAAGTTGAAAAGTGAATTTTCTGATGTTATTACTTCTAAGCTAGGACGTTTAAAGAACTTTTCGTATAAAATTAAATTATATGATAATGTTCCTGTACATCGGAGTCCATATTTTGTTCCACCATCTAAACAACAGGAACTAGATGGAGTGATTACTGAATTATTAGAACAAAACATTATTGAAGCATCTTCGTCACCGTACGCAGCACCTTGCTTTGTAATTCCTTCTTCAGGGGGGGACTAAAAGACTTATTTGTGATTATTCTGCAGTGAATAAGAAAATAATCTATGATGCGCACCCAGTGGCTAATATGGAAGAGACTATGGCTCAATTGAGTCAGGGGAAGGTATTTTCCGCTATTGATTTGAAAAGAGCGTTCAACCAAGTAAACTTGGATGAATCTAGTAGAGATGTAACAGCCTTTGTAACTCCCAATAATCAGTATAGATATAAGGTCATTCCATTTGGCATTAGTATTGGGCCAAGTTGCATGTCACGAGTTATGAACCAAGTTTTTCATGATTATAAGGGAAGGTTTTTACATTTATTTTGTGATGACATAATTGTTCATAGTGCTAATGAGAAAGAACATCTGGAACATTTACGTTTAGTACTGCAGAGATTACGAGAACATGGGTTAACGATTTCCCCCAACAAAAGTTGTTTTTTGAAAAGGAGAATAAAATTCTTGGGATTTATTGTGGGGCAAGGAAATTGTGAAATGGATCCAGACAGAATTGAAGCTATTCAAAATCTCCCTTCGCCGAGAAATTTAAAAGGATTATTAAGATTATTGGGTACCTTAAATTTTTATTCTAAATTTATTCCAGAGTATTCTACTGTGGTAGCTCCCTTAAATGAAATCCGGACACCCAAAATAAAATTTTATTGGGGTTCTAGGCAACAAGAGGCACTAGAAAAAATTAAAACTCTATATAGAGAACATGTAATTTTGAAATTGCCTGACTTAAATAAACCGTTTGTTATTCAATGTGATGGGTCCTTGAGAGGATTCGGCTCTTGCCTTTTACAAGCTGATGAAAATAATAATCTGAGACCAGTGGCGTTCTTTTCTAAAAGATTAAAAGAAGTTGATAGAAAACGAACAATTTATGAAATTGAACTTATAAGTTTAATGCAAGCCATATCACGTTTTGAATACTGTTTGAAAATTCAGCCTTTTATTATTCAATTAGATAATATGAGCCTTAGTTATATGGTTAAACAATCTAGGAAATATTCCAAATATGCGAGATGGATGGAGAAACTCTCTTGTTATAAGTTTGAAGTGGTGCACATACCCTCTAAGCAAAATGTGACTTCTGATTTATTATCTCGTATGTATGATTGGAGAGATTATCAAACGGAAGAATTGGATTCTGATTATGTTAGTAATGTTAATTTGGCCATGTTGGTAAACCCATTTCATGCCGATACCTTGAAGAAAGAAATGTTGAAAGATCAGGAATTGGCCAATATTATGAGACAAATGGAGCAAGGTATAAATTTCCCAAATTATAAATTGCATCGAGGTTTCTTATACAAAAGAACTAAAGCCAAGAATTTTCCTTATAGGATATGTGTACCAGATAATTTGAAACATCCTTTAATATTATATTATCACACTAATATGCGAACAGGATCTCATGGTAATTGGTTGAAAACACTTAAGCGTCTACAGAGACACGTTACTTGGGAACATATGTCTCAGGATGTTAAGAATTTAGTTCAATCTTGTGATGTATGTCAACGAGCTAAGTGTAAAAACACAACCCCTGAAAATATATTAACGTCTGAAATTGTAACAATTCCTATGAAAAGGTTGTACATAGATATTTGTGGACCATTACCTGTATATAATGGTTATAAATATATTTTTGTTCTGGTAGATGGAGCATCAAAATTTTGTATATTTGAGCCAATTAGGAAATTGAGTTCAAAGGTATTGATTGATAAATTAGATCATATTTTTATGACTTATGGCTATTGTTATGAGATTGTATCAGACAATGCGTCATATTTTGTATCAGATGCATTTACCAGTTATTTATTTAACCATGGAATTCAGCATATTAGATTATCTGTTGGCAATCCTCAGGCCAATTTAAGTGAAAGATACATACGTACTTTGAAAACTGCCTTGAGATGTTATTATTCAGCAGATCAAACTAAATGGCATGAAGGTTTGAAAAGGATACAGTATAGTTTAAATTGTTCATACCATCATACATTGAAGTATACTCCGTCGGAATTGTTTTTGGGACGACAATTGTGGGATCCATTGGAAGTCCAATGGCAATTATCTGATATGGATTTTAATGTAGCAGATGGTAATTTGCAAGATAAATGGAAAAATGCTATCAGAAATATGCAAAGGGAATGGGAAGAGAGAAAACAATTGTATAAGAAACGATATGCTCCCATAACGTTTCAAGTCAATGACAAAGTATTAGTTAGGACTAAGATTAAATCTTCCTTAGAGGACAAGATAACTAAAAGTCTTTCTAATATGTACGAGGGTCCATATTTTATAAGTAAATTTCTAACAGAGAATTCAGTTCTGGTTAAGAAAGTTGATGATGACAAGGTATGTTCCAAAGTACATGTACATAAATTGAAAAGATATTTGGAGCCCAGGAGAGGCAATAATAGGTAATTTTATACATGGTTCGACAAGATCTCTGACTATGTAAGGTTAATTAAGGATTCTCCCATTATATAAATGTAAATTATTGTAGATTTGGTGTAGGTTGCCTGTATTATAGTAAGAATGAATGGTTTATGTTTGTAAACTTGTACTGGTACCAGTTTGTTTCCTTTTTATTTTTGAATATTTACAGGCGATGGAGTTGGAGGGATGACATGCGCAAACCCCTATAACTATTACGAAACCTCGCTCTAAAGCTTGAAACTTGGTTATGTAAGAAGAGTATGTTTGAAATGTGAATTCTAAAAAGATAAAGATGTGTAACTAGTAGTACACTATGTGCTAGAAAATTGTAATTTTTGGGGGAGAGGTTGTTTTGTAAGCCCATAGTGTAATATTGCTCATGAATGACGGATGGAGACTCAATAGACATGTGACTCAGGAAGGTTATGCCATTGGCTGGGCTTCTGCGCTGGTCGAGCGAGAAGTTTAGCGTGGCAGATCCTTGCCGACTACGAGAGACTTCTGACGTACTGGACACTGGCTGGACAGGCTGAGTATATTGCATTACGGTCTATCGCCCTTTATAGGCCCTCATGGCCGGGTGTAATTTACCTAAAGTCTATTGATTTATTTTGAGTTCTTAAAAGTGCAAGAAAAGGAAATTGTTTTAGTTTAGATTTTTTTGGTGGATTGCTCCGGGTCATGTTGGCTGGGGGGGTTTTGGGCTGGGTTGCGATTTGCTCTGACTCGTGTAGCCTTTACTTACGGACTGCTGACTATCAAATGGGACAAATTAAACTAGGTTAACTGGGAGATAATCCATAGACATTTCTGTTGAAATAATTGTATTTGGAAAGTATAAGTACTAATATGTTTTGTAATAAATATTGGGTTAACGAATATTAAGTTCCAATTGTATACTTTAAGTACCTAATATATGATCATCCACTGCGCCGATAAGACAATTCTCGTCTCACTTCTTTGGAATTAAAGGGGAAACAAGAGACGTAGAGGATTATAGACCCCAATATTTTAAGAAAATTGGAGTATGACACATTGTTGACATTGAAATGTGAAATAATTTTAACCCAACAATGCCATAGTACATATGATTGATTGATTTGTTGTTTTAAGTCCACTTTATGCACATTAAGGCTAATCGGGACCGGACATACAGTTTAAAGTGGCGTCCGAACCACTATGTGCCTCAACCGGGTATCGAACCCGGGACCCCTTGATTGCAAAGCATCGATCATAGTTAATAGTAACAGTAGAAAAGGTGTATTGTTGAAGTAAAATTGCCAGCCAAATGAGACATTTTGGTGTCCAGTTTTACGGTTCAAAAAATCTGGACAGAGACTCAGGAAAAGGGACTGTTAAGGCTAGAACGGGTCGTCTGGTCACCTTACACTACATACCTCTCATATAACGCTACAGTACCGCTGCTTCCTGTGCAGTCCACACTTGCATACGAGAACGCTCTCTCACAAATACAGCGAGTTGCCCAGTCCTTGAACACACCTATTGATAACGACAGTGCAACAGCCGTACAGTTAGATAACATAAAAAGGGGTCAATGAGGCAACAGGGTGAATGACCGATAGAGTGTGAAAAAAAAAGATTTATGAAATCAGAACTTAAAAAACTAATAACGAACCCGAAATTAATTTTATACACAATAGCTCAGTGATATTGATACGAGGACAAATGACCAATCAGAGAACGACATGCTTCCCAATGGAAATCATTCAATTGGCATCTCTAATTTATCAGACCTTGTTAATGGAATCCCATTGGATGAATTGAATGCACCTTTTCACTCATTCGTGTAACCCTTCATTTGCAGGTATAGGTGCCGAATGACTGACAACATATATCCAGAGCACTCTTTATGTAATTTCAGTTTGTATCGCGCTTTTGGACACTAATTGAAGTCTTTGTTCCAAAGGAGCAGCGATTGAATCAGGCAAGTGAGGCATACGCGGTGTATATAAATATAGATTTCATATGTGGCTTCAATGAGGAAATATATGTTCGAATACCGTGCATGGAATAAATTCAACATCTAAAACTGTTTCTGGAGTGACTACCAACATAGCAAATCCAAAATTCTTCAATCTTTCATGACTCTTTCTTGACAGTTTCTTCCCATTTCTTAACATTTACATAATCGCCCCCTACTTAGGTATAGTTGGAAGTTAAGAAAATATATATTTTTATTCAATGAACCACAAGGTGGTTAAAAAAGAGATTAATTATGCATGTAAGGGTGGAGTATCCTGAGTTCAACATCTGGACTATCTCGCTATGACACGTGGTTCTAGGCAATGGAGGAAGGAAGATTAGGATCTAGGTTACCAACTCCTAAGAAATCAGGTTGCCAACTCCTAAGAAATCAGGTTGCCAACTCCTAACAAGTCAGGTTGCCAACTCCTAAGAAATCAGGTTGCTAACTCCTAAGAAATCAGGTTGCCAACTCCTAAGAAATCAGGTTGCCAACTCCTAAGAAATCAGGTTGCCAACTCCTAAGAAATCACGTTACCAACTCCTAAGAAATTAGGTTGCCAACTTCTAAGAAATCAGGTTGCCAACTCCTAAGAAATTAGGTTGCCAACTCCTAACAATAGGTTGTCTCTCACTCTCTCTCTCTCTCTGGAAGGAAAGAAAGAAGTTTCTTTGCTTCTTCTCTCTCTCTCTTTCTCTCTTGACAGAGAGAGAGAGAGAACAGGGAGGGCGCGAAGAAGGAAAGAAAGAAAGAAAAATGAAGAAAAGAGAGAGGGAGAGAGAGAGAGAGAGAGACTCACACACACACACGCTCTCTCTCTCTCTCAAAGAAAGAAAGAGAGAAAGAGATCTCTCTCTCTCTCTCTCTCTCTCTCTCTCTCTCTCTCTCTTGTCTTTTCTTTCTTTCTTTCCTTCTTTCTTGCCATCTTTCTTCTTTCTTTCTTTCCTTTTTGGTTGCCAACTCCTAAGAAATCAGGTTGCCAACTCCTAACAAGTCAGGTTGCCAACTCCTAACAAGTCAGGTTGCCAACTCCTAACAAGTCAGGTTGCCAACTCCTAACAAGTCAGGTTGCCAACTACTAACAAATCAGGTTGGCAACTCCTAAGAAATCAGGTTGCTAACTTCAGAATCACCATCATCTTACTGATATGAACACATTTATTCACACTTTATAGTTGATTTTTCTTCAATACTTTAGTCTCTGGGGTTGAGGCTTCGCATACAGCCTGGCTAGCCTAGATATACGCTCCTGGCATGTAAAAATTAATGGTTCAGACTTCATCCTGGATAGAAAATGGCCGCATTACTATATTTAAATTTTTTACAAAATTTCACGCATTCAAGAATATAATTCTTAAGAAACGAAATGAGCAAATATTAACCACAACTCAATACAATTTTAGATTTCGAAATATTCAATTTTATCAAATTCTTGTACAGGTATACAACAATGCAAATTCACTATACTGTAAAAAAAATAGCAAACATTCTTGACCACAAACATAATTTCTTGACTTTCTTGACTGGTAGACACCATGTGTAAGCACCCGACCTCTCTTCTACGTAGTACACCCTGGACTGCATCTTGCAGACTAACGAAGCTCTGGCGTCTGGGCCCAGAAACAGTATACTCCCCTGTGGCGCTGGTGTTGTGTCCTGTCAATGTATGTTTATTGATTAATTGATTGATTAAGTGTACTTTTATGCACAGTAGGACTGGGCCTACATTTTAAAGTGGATTCAAACCACTGTGTGCTCCACCGAATGTACGTATGTTTGCGAATGTACTTTCAACACTTTCATCTTATAGCCATTTATCCTCATCTTCGCGATTAGACACAAGTGGAAGAAAAGCGACGTGAAATAGAACAAATCAATCAGAACTGTTTCAAATTACACTCAGCAACGCGTTGATCTTAAATTTCCTAAAATATTGAGCAAGTACCTTGTCAAACAAATATACAGGGTGGTCTATAAATCCGGGAAACACCAGTTTGTAACTTATACAGAAACACGAATCAAACGCCCCTCCCTATATAAGATATGTTTGTATGTTTGTTATTATGCGACACTTTCTGCAATGCTTGTCTAATTTTGGCTATGAAGATGGGTGTTAATTATGAAATTGAGGAAATTACATATGCCCAAGCCGTGCCTCCAACCTAAGAACTTAGGAGAAGGTATCTAAAGTTTATCACTCATAGGACAGGTTACCACCATGGTGACACCCAGCGAAACGTTAAAGTTATGTTAAAATAATACATTGCAATGTGTTTGTAGTAAAATTCGAGCCCATTTTGATATGTCACATGACCAACTTTCCCTTTTTTTAAAAAAATTAAGTCAACATAAACATGGCCGCCTTGTTGCTACCATAACCTGACAAGTTGCTCCCCCTCCCGCACTCCGTACACAATACTGAATAGTGCAATTACAAAATGACTTGCAGAATCATGCGATATTGAGTGGTACGATTCTTAAATTATTTCCAAATGCAATACAGCATGTCCAGATATTATTCACTTCATAAATGTTGTCCATAAAAATTGTATATGCAAGTGGAGGGGAGGTCGTTAGTATTAGCATGAAGAACATCTCAAAAAATTTATTCCATGTACTTCGCAACACTCGGTACCATCATGCATTGCGACAAAACAGTAAAATGGTGCAGGAAGAGGCAATGTTAGTGTTGTGGTTGTGGAAAACAAAATTACCTGACGCCCCCAAATTTCTTTATGTGGGGTTACGTGAAGGACATCGTCTACACCAAAACAGTTTTGGACTTGATGGAATTGAGTCCAAGATCGAGGAGGCTGTGGCATTAATCACCGTGGATTTGAATAGACTTGGTACTGGGAAAGCCAGTCAGGGTGCCCATGTAGAGCTTTATTAATAATGAGAAGTATGGACACTAAAATTATTTAGGTCAATGAATGTAATTCCATGTCCGTTGTTTCCTAGAAACTTTATAGAGTAAAGATATTTTGATCTGCTATAGAGTGAATAATTTATGGACACACTGTATTTTGTTACTGTTGCCAAAGGAACACAAATAAGAGAAAATACTACTCCATAAAGGAGCAACTCAAAATGACAATAGGTTCTGAAGCCGAAATTACCTGGAAACTGACCAATGAAAGCGGATAGAAACTTAAGCCAGGGGACTCCCCGAAGGACGACAACTGGAGAAACTAATTCGCTTTCTCTCCTTTGTGTTCCAGTACCTGGAAGCTCCTATCGCTCTCGGATACAGGGGACAACCCGGTTAAGAAAATAATTGAGCCTTGAGCGAAGGGCCCTCAACCGCTCCCGACCCCACAAATGGTCGGCAAGCGAAGATCTCATCAATTGACTTAACTCAATTTAATGGGGGATGTTGAACTTCTGGGTGGCTTTGTCGGGGATAAACTTTAATTGGAGTTCTCACGTTGGAGGGCGCCACTAAGACAACACACTGTATCTTGGTCTCTCCTTGAAATCTTCCCTGTGAGAGTCTACCGATCAGTGAGCCAGTGTAGTCAATAACTCAGCCTTGGCGCCATCTATGGTCAATTTTTACAATGGTTACTTTTTGAAAGTCAACAAGCGTTTTATATTTACTATGAATAGTTATAGCATCAAACAAGGAGATGCATTATCTCCATTGCTCTTTAATTTTGCCTTAGAATATGCTGTTAGGAAGGTAAAAGAAACTAATCAAGGACTAAAATTAAACGGTTTGACTCAGTTGTTAGCATATGCAGATGATGTAGACTTATTAGGGGATGATATAAATACAATTAAGAACAGTGCTAAAATATTTTCAAACACAGTTAAAGAGATAAGTTTGGAAGTTAGCAAAGAGAAAACTAAGTATATGCTTACAGGCCGAAACCAAGTGTTAGGTAATAACCAAAATTTAATTATTTATAACAACTCGTTTGAATCGGTTTCCAAATTCAAGAACTTAGGAGAATTGCTAACAAATGAAAATTATATTAAAGAGGAAATAAAGAGCAGACTTAATTCTGGAAATATATGTTGCTATTCTCTTCATAAACTTTTATCTTCTCGTATAATATCTAAGAAACTAAAATTTAAATATACAGGACAGTAATTTTGCTGTAGTATTATATGGATTCGAAACGAAGATGGAAAGATGACATTGAGTTGGACCTAAAGGGAATCGGTAAAGGATGGAAAAGATTGGATTGGCTTTGCCCAGGATAGGGACAGATGGAAGGCTTGTGTTGCAGAAGCCATAAGCCTTCGGGTTTAAGGAGGCTAGAGAGTTAGTTAGTTAGTCATAACACCAGATGGAAGAATGGATGAAGAAATGTACAATAGAGTACAAAAGGCAAGGCAAGTGTACTATCAACTCAACAAGACAGAAATTGATAAAAACGAAATACGTGATCAAACGAAGATCATGATTTACAAGACAATCTACATTCCCACATTGCTGTCTGGAACAGAGAGCTTGACATTATTACCAAAACAGAATAGCAGATTTCCAGCAGCAGAGATGAGATACCTACGAAGAGCAGTAAGTAAGGCTAGAAGAGATAGGATTAGAAATACCACCATTAGAAATAAGTTACATTTTGACATGTCACAAGAATGGAGGAGGATCGCAAGCCTAAACAGTTGCTGGAGTCCAGACCAGAAGGCATGTCACGTACACAAACTGCATTGTTGGTGTTTGAGGTAGAGGATCATAGATGGCAGCATGCAAAAAGAACGGCGCTTATGTTTGATGATGCATAAAGCAGTTTAGAAAGTGGGTCAGAGATGGCAGCACTCATCAAGAAAATGTATACAATTGTAAAAAGAGAAAAAGGAAAGCGCTGATGTGGTGAAATAATGATTGTAGATATTAATACTAATTATAATGGAAGAAATAAATGAACTTAGCGCAATAACAGGATATAAATAAGGTGGAAAGGGTAATTAATATTCAGTAATAGCATAAGTGATCATTATATAAAAGTAAAGAAGTCGAATTGTAATTACGATTCTGAGTCTATTACGGTTCCCACGAACAGAGAGTTTCGTGCGGCTTTTGGGTTGTATTTACTAGGTGTAGCGCCATTTCACGGCAGGCACCCAAGCACTTTTGGTAGGCGCATCTATTGCAGCTCCAAGTTAAGGTTAGCGCTGGCCAGGCAGCGATCTTTAACTAACCCTTTGCTCTTTGTTTGTCTGGGAGATCGATTTTCTTAATTTTTCATATTGTATGAAAATATTTCCAAAGTTATCTAATATCTGTACATGATTATTCAAGAATATATTACGAATTGTACCCTCCGTAGTGGGTTAAATCTATTGTTTCATTCCATATATTTGTAGTGTTAGTCACCCTGATCTGTGCCCAGAGGTATCTCATTGTTTCTACCCTGTGCTAAGCTGGCAGATGCTCACGTGAGAGGACGTGGCAGGCAAGAGGGAGAGAGGACGACCAAGAGTTCAATGGGAAGAGTATGTGGGAAAAAAAGGAAAGAAGAAAGGGAAAACAATGCCGGAAGTCCGAAAACTAGTCTTGGACCAAAAAATGTATGGGAAATTGATGATGGAACCAGACGCTTCATAAAAAATAAGGCAGAAGGGGATGGAAAAGAAGAAGAAAAAGTGTATTCTTCCAAAATATTATTACTGGTCTTGGTAAATTGCTAACAAGGTTTGAAACACTTTCACAGTAGTCAATGTGCTGTTTTGAGAACTTGACGTTAATGCGCGGAGAAAAATGACAGAGGTACGAAGCGCCAAGATGTCACACACTGAAAATCTTATTTCTGAAAGGAATGTTTCGTTCCGCTTGGAGTTATTTCAAAAAACACATCTTTCATAAAAAATACATGGTGGAAGTTCAAACCTAATTTATATCTAGGTGCGTATTTATCGAATTTTCTCCCAGGGTTAGCACTCCATTTCTTCTGATTATTCCCCAAGACGAGAAAGACGCTTAACGGGGGAGAGAGATAGAGATGTATACACGTAGATGAAGAGAGATTGGTAAAAGAGAAGTGGACAAAAGCAGATAGAGAGATAAAAGTACACTTGGAGAAAAAGTTGGAAAGAGAGAAAGAGGATTCCGAGAAAGACGAAAAGAGAAAGAAACCATAGAGAAGAAAAGGATAGACAATATAGAAACATGCAGAGAAAAACAGAGAAAGAGGTGTATAGAAGAAGTGGTACCGATAGGATAGAGGATAAAAAATATACAGAGAAAGAAAGAGGGAGAGAGGTGTAGAGAAAAATACGAAGCGATAGAATAGAGGATAGATAATTATGTGTAGAAACAGACACAGAGAAAGAGAGAGAGAGACAGAGAAAGATAGGTGGGAATAGGATCGAGGATAGGAAATTACATATAGAAAAAGAAAACCGTAGAGAAGAAAATGTGGTGATGGATAGTATAGAGTAAAGAAACATATAGAGCAAGAGAGAAAGATGTGTAGATAAGAAGTAGTAGCGAGAAGATAGAGGATTAAGAACATACAGAGAAAGAGAGAGAGAGAGAGAGAGAGGTGTAGAGAAGGAGACGTAACGATGGAATAGAGTATAAAGAATCATATACAGGGTGGGAAATAACCTTTTGCTAGGGGTCTGCAGGAAAAAGTAACAACAATTAAGAAATTATGGTAATACCAAATGTTTACTACGACAATTGTGGTTACAAAAACAAAATTAAAAGTTAGTTCACGACAAAGCACCTTGCTTCAAGGCAAATGCTAAAACCAAGACCTTCTTCGGCGAAGTGGTATTGACTTCTTCAGCAGTTCTGAATGGCCGGGTGCGTCACCGGACCTGAATGCAGCTGAGCACTTTGGGGCTATTCTGAAGGACGCAGTTGAGTCCTTGATGATAGTGAACGCGGACCGGACCGCTATTCCCGGCCAACACTCCTTGCACATCTGGAACAAGTCCTTCGTGACATGGAATGGAATACGGACTGTTTGCGAATCTTCTGAGCTCCTATCCTGATCGTCTTCGTGCTGTGAGAGAAGTAATCGGCGGACATACTAACTTTTAATTTTGTTTTTGTAACTACAATTGTCGTAGTAAACATTTGGTATTACCATCATTTCTTAATTGTTGTTACTTTTTACTGTGGACCCCTAGCAAAAGGTTATTTCCCACCCCGTATAAAGAGAGAGAGACACACAGAGCGAGGGAGAGAGAGAGAGAGGCGTAGAGAAGAGGAGGTAACGATAGGATAGAGGATATGGAAATATATAGTGAAAAATGATTGACTGATTTGCTTTATTTTACTTCGCTTTTGTGCCACTTTTGGCTTATTTGCAAAGATGAGGATGAGCGATGATATGATGAAATTGATAATGTACACTCACAAACATCCATGCCCGGGCATATAGTGAAAAAGAAAGCAACAGACGAGAACAGGTAGTGACGGGATAGGCGATAGAAAACACTGAGAAAGAAGAGAGAGGCGTAGACAAGGATGATATAGCGATAAGATAGAACATAGAGAAACAAGCAGAGAAAGAGAAACATACACAGAGAGAGAAAGAGAAACACGCAGAGAAGAAATGAGAAGAGCCTTGTAATCAAAGAATCCTGAGTTTGATAGCCGGTTTAGGCACATAGAGGATTCAGAATCCACTTTTGACTGTACGTCGAGTACCAATTAGACTGACTATCTGTGCAAGAAGTGTACTCAAAAAAGTTGAAGTCAATTCGATTGACAAACAAAGGTAAAGTTCTATAAGAATTTTAAAAAAAAATTAAAATTGTTGTTCAACTACTTCACCACAGTAGGACCTCTATGGGAGGTTTCAGACCGAAGCGACAAGTGATACATGTTCGCCACGTGGAAACAAGTCTGCAGAAGTAAATGAAACGCTTCACACCCAAGTGATATGACAAGCTGCACATGTCGCTTGTAGCTCGGAGTGGACAGTTTTCTCAATAGCGTGCATTGTGTCGCCAAGTTCTTTAAAGCCGACCTCCGTTGCAGAGTGGTCCACGCCAGGGGTCCGCGGTTCGAATCCCGGCATGGGTGTTCTTTGTGAGTGTCACTTCATCAGCTTCCTCATCTTCGAGATTGTGCAGAAGTGGCAGAAAAGGGAAGTAAAATAAACCAAATCTATCAATCAATCTAAGTTTTTTGGATTTCCTTTATTTTACTTCGCTTTTGTGCCACTTATGGCTAATTTGCGAAGATAGGGATGAGTGATGATACGATGAAATTGATGAAGGGACACACACAAATATCCATGTCCAGGCCGGGATTCGAACCCATGATCCCTGGCGCCTTAGCGCGATGTGCTAACCACTCCGCCACGTGGCCGGCTCGAGTTTCTTGGAGAAATGTAATATTTAATACTCCCGTGTCACATGTCGCTTCAGTCTGAAACTTCCCTCTAGGCCAATTATAGACGACAAATGAATCGTCGGCAAAGAGGACAGGATTCTAACCTTATTCCCTGCAGTTTCCTCTCTTTCCAGGTACCCTGTAGACGACATGAAATTTTCCCCGGGCGATTTTGTCTATTGATTCCCAGCGATTTTAAAGTCAAGCCGACCCTATTTTCTTCCTGAGAAACTAAGCAGACGTTTACTGATGACTGTTTAATCTTCCATGAGCGGAAAAAGGTCCTCCCTGAAAAGAGTATTTGTGGTCACAGCTCGGGGGATGGGATGCAAGTTCTGACATGTCGGTGCCGGCAAGTCTCAGGGCCAGTGAAGTGTGGTGACTTGTCTTTTCATCCTGCATGTGTTTGTATGGAATGAGTCCAAGCAGGGGTTCGGTGGGAGGGGTTTTCATGTCAACATCAAGTTCCTGGCAAAACCACGACCGAGAGGAAAAGTAAGCGTACAGTATTGGTATTTTTATTATTTTACCTCACTTGTCTACGTCTGTTGCTTAATTACGACGATGAAAATGATTATTGTATTGTACAGAAGTTCTTATTTTCCTAGTTTTGGTTATAAAAAAGAAAGAATTACAAATAGAGAGAGAAAAAGAAAGAAATACAAATAGAGAGAGAAAGAGAAAGATTTATAAATAGAGAGAGAAAAGAAAGAAACACAAATAGAAAGAAAAAGAAAGAAATACAAATAGAGAGATATTACAAATATAGAGAGAAAGAGAAAGAATTACAAATAGAGAGAAAAAGAAGGAAATACAAATAGAGAGAGGGAAAAAGAAAGAAATACAAATAGAGAGAGAAAGATTTATAAATAGATAGAGAAAAGAAAGAAACACAAAAAGAAAGAAATAATAGAGAAAAAAGAAATAAATACATATAGAGAGAAAAAGAAAGAAATGCAAACAGAGAGAGTAAAATAAAGAAATACAAATAGAGAGAGAAAAGAAAGAATTACAAATAAAGCGAGAAAAGAAAGAATTACGAATAGAGATAGAAAGAGAAAGAATTACAAATAAGGAGAGAGAGAAAGAATTACAAATAGAGAGAGAAGAAGAAAGAAATACAAATAGAGAGAGAAAGATAAGAATTACAAATAGAGAGAGAAAAGAAAGAATTACGAATAGAGATAGAAAGAGAAAGAATTACAAATAAGGAGAGAGAGAAAGAATTACAAATAGAGAAAGAAGAAGAAAGAAATACAAATAGAGAGAGAAAGATAAGAATTACAAATAGAGAGAGAAAAGAAAGAATTACGAATAGAGATAGAAAGAGAAAGAATTACAAATAAGGAGAGAGAGAAAGAATTACAAATAGAGAGAGAAGAAGAAAGAAATACAAATAGAGAGAGAAAGATAAGAATTACAAATAGAGAGAGAAAAGAAAGAATTTTGAATAAAGATAGAAAGAGAAAGAATTACAAATAAGGAGAGAGAGAAAGAATTACAAATAGAGAAAGAAGAAGAAAGAAATACAAATAGAGAGAGAAAGATAAGAATTACAAATAGAGAGAGAAAAGATAGAATTACGAATAGAGATAGAAAGAGAAAGAATTACAAATAAGGAGAGAGAGAAAGAATTACAAATAGAGAGAGAAGAAGAAAGAAATACAAATAGAGAGAGAAAGATAAGAATTACAAATAGAGAGAGAAAAGAAAGAATTACGAATAGAGATAGAAAGAGAAAGAATTACAAATAAGGAGAGAGAGAAAGAATTACAAATAGAGAGAGAAGAAGAAAGAAATACAAATAGAGAGAGAAAGATAAGAATTACAAATAGAGAGAGAAAATAAAGAATTACGAATAGAGATAGAAAGAGAAAGAATTACAAATAAGGAGAGAGAGAAAGAATTACAAATAGAGAAAGAAGAAGAAAGAAATACAAATAGAGAGAGAAAGATAAGAATTACAAATAGAGAGAGAAAAGAAAGAATTACAAATAAGGAGAGAGAGAAAGAATTACAAATAGAGAAAGAAGAAGAAAGAAATACAAATAGAGAGAGAAAGATAAGAATTACAAATAGAGAGAGAAAAGAAAGAATTACGAATAGAGATAGAAAGAGAAAGAATTACAAATAAGGAGAGAGAGAAATAATTACAAATAGAGAGAGAAGAAGAAAGAAATACAAATAGAGAGAGAAAGATAAGAATTACAAATAGAGAGAGAAAAGAAAGAATTACGAATAGAGATAGAAAGAGAAAGAATTACAAATAAGGAGAGAGAGAAAGAATTACAAATAGAGAAAGAAGAAGAAAGAAATACAAATAGAGAGAGAAAGATAAGAATTACAAATAGAGAGAGAAAAGAAAGAATTACGAATAGAGATAGAAAGAGAAAGAATTACAAATAAGGAGAGAGAGAAAGAATTACAAATAGAGAAAGAAGAAGAAAGAAATACAAATAGAGAGAGAAAGATAAGAATTACAAATAGAGAGAGAAAAGAAAGAATTACGAATAGAGATAGAAAGAGAAAGAATTACAAATAAGGAGAGAGAGAAAGAATTACAAATAGAGAAAGAAGAAGAAAGAAATACAAATAGAGAGAGAAAGATAAGAATTACAAATAGAGAGAGAAAAGAAAGAATTACGAATAGAGATAGAAAGAGAAAGAATTACAAATAAGGAGAGAGAGAAAGAATTACAAATAGAGAGAGAAGAAGAAAGAAATACAAATAGAGAGAGAAAGATAAGAATTACAAATAGAGAGAGAAAAGAAAGAATTACGAATAGAGATAGAAAGAGAAAGAATTACAAATAAGGAGAGAGAGAAAGAATTACAAATAGAGAGAGAAGAAGAAAGAAATACAAATAGAGAGAGAAAGATAAGAATTACAAATAGAGAGAGAAAATAAAGAATTACGAATAGAGATAGAAAGATAAAGAATTACAAATAAGGAGAGAGAGAAAGAATTACAAATAGAGAAAGAAGAAGAAAGAAATACAAATAGAGAGAGAAAGATAAGAATTACAAATAGAGAGAGAAAAGAAAGAATTACAAATAAGGAGAGAGAGAAAGAATTACAAATAGAGAAAGAAGAAGAAAGAAATACAAATAGAGAGAGAAAGATAAGAATTACAAATAGAGAGAGAAAAGAAAGAATTACGAATAGAGATAGAAAGAGAAAGAATTACAAATAAGGAGAGAGAGAAATAATTACAAATAGAGAGAGAAGAAGAAAGAAATACAAATAGAGAGAGAAAGATAAGAATTACAAATAGAGAGAGAAAAGAAAGAATTACGAATAGAGATAGAAAGAGAAAGAATTACAAATAAGGAGAGAGAGAAAGAATTACAAATAGAGAAAGAAGAAGAAAGAAATACAAATAGAGAGAGAAAGATAAGAATTACAAATAGAGAGAGAAAAGAAAGAATTACGAATAGAGATAGAAAGAGAAAGAATTACAAATAAGGAGAGAGAGAAAGAATTACAAATAGAGAAAGAAGAAGAAAGAAATACAAATAGAGAGAGAAAGATAAGAATTACAAATAGAGAGAGAAAAGAAAGAATTACGAATAGAGATAGAAAGAGAAAGAATTACAAATAAGGAGAGAGAGAAAGAATTACAAATAGAGAAAGAAGAAGAAAGAAATACAAATAGAGAGAGAAAGATAAGAATTACAAATAGAGAGAGAAAAGAAAGAATTACGAATAGAGATAGAAAGAGAAAGAATTACAAATAAGGAGAGAGAGAAAGAATTACAAATAGAGAGAGAAGAAGAAAGAAATACAAATAGAGAGAGAAAGATAAGAATTACAAATAGAGAGAGAAAAGAAAGAATTACGAATAGAGATAGAAAGAGAAAGAATTACAAATAAGGAGAGAGAGAAAGAATTACAAATAGAGAGAGAAGAAGAAAGAAATACAAATAGAGAGAGAAAGATAAGAATTACAAATAGAGAGAGAAAAGAAAGAATTACGAATAGAGATAGAAAGAGAAAGAATTACAAATAAGGAGAGAGAGAAAGAATTACAAATAGAGAGAGAAGAAGAAAGAAATACAAATAGAGAGAGAAAGATAAGAATTACAAATAGAGAGAGAAAAAAAACGAAATATACATAGAGAGTGAAAAGAAATAATTACAAATAGAGATAGAAAGAGAAAGAAATGCAAACAGAGAGAGTAAAAGAAAGAATTACAAATAGAGAAAAGAAAGAAATACAAATAGACAAAAGAAATAAATACAAATAAAGATAGAAAGAGAAAGAAATACAAATAAAGAAAAGAAAGAATTACAAATAAAGAAAGAAAAAGAAATGCAAATAGAGAGAGAGAAAGAAGGGAGCGAAAAGGGAGAAAGAAAAATGGAAAAGAAAGAGAGAAATAGAAATATAGAAGGAGCATTCCATTGTCACGGGTGGGATGTACAGACTACATTTTTTACAATAAAGTAACTATTCTACATTGAGTTAATTACATTTTCTTACAGTTTCTGGGCAATGAAATATGAAACTTACCATTGTTGATTAAACATAACTATCCTTTCCCAGATTTATAGCTATAAGTAAAAAATTATGCGTCACGGCTGAGACAGGAAAACACTGCCTATTTAATCAATAATAAATTCATTACAATTTCCTTGAATTTTCAAATCATGAAAAATAAATTATTTAGGACAAAGGGAGAAGGTAACTGAACTTTTTACATTCTAGTGGAGTAGAAGGGGAGGATAACAGTTAAAGGGGAAATTAATATCTTTTTGGTGTCCCGGTGGGACACAATACCAAATAAAAGAAAATCAAAAAGTTAAAATAAACTGGCAGTATTTCATTTAATTCAAAATATTCAGATACAGGGACACTTTGACATGAAATGCACCAGAAGCAAGGCAGGCAGAAGGAGACAGAGAAGGAAGAGGAATAGCAGAAGATCGACAGAGAGAAAGAATAAAGAAGAAACAGACAGAAAATGGGCTGGGAAACGCGGAGAAAGGATGTTTAAAGAAGAAAGGCAATAAAACTGAGAATAGAAGATCGAAAGCTAGGAAGAAAGTACACGAGAAAAAATATACAAAAGAGTCACAAATAGGAAAAGGGAAGGTGTAAAGTGACCCCTTTGACCATCCCGGTGTACGCTCATGCATACATACATTAATATTAGCTTTCAGTATGTTAAGGGTCTCTCCATCTGTCCGTAACATAAACTAACTAACTCTCTAGCCTTCTTAAACCCGAAAGTTCATGGCTGCAACAACACAGGCCTTCCATCTTTCCCTATCTTGAGCAAGTTCTATATACTCTTTTCCATCCCTACCGATTACCCTTAGGTCCATCTCAACGTTGTCCCTCCATCTTCGTCTTGGTCTTCCTACAGGTCTCTTACCATCAGGTTTCCCAACAAGAATCCTGTAAACTCCTCTTTCCTCTCCCATTCGTGCCACATGACCTGCCCACCTAAGTCTTCTTGATTTAATTATTCTAATAATATCTGGACATGAATACAAATTATGGAGTTCTAAATTATGTAACCTTCTCCACTCACCTGTCTCCTCATCCCTTTTAGGTCCAAAGATTTTCCTAAGGATCTTATATTCAAATACTCTCAATTTATGTTCCTCTTTCAATGTAAGGGACCAAGTTTCACACCCATATAATACTACAGGCAAAATTACTGTTTTGTATATTTTAACTTTTAGTTTCTTAGATATTAAACGAGAAGACAAAAGTTTATGAAGAGAGAAGTAACATGCATTTCCTGAATTAAGCCTACTTTTTATATCCTCTTTAATATAATTTTCATTTGTTAATATTACTCCTAAGTATTTGAATTTGGAAACTGGTTCAAACGAGTTATTATAAATAATTAGATTTTGATTATTACCTAACACTTGGTTTCGGCCTGTAAGCATATATTTAGTTTTCTCTTTGTTAACTTCCAAACCTATCTCTTTAGCAGTTTTGAAAAATATTTTAGCATTACTCTTAATTGTATTCACATCATCCCCCAGTAAGTCTACATCATCTGCATATGCTAACAACTGAGTCACACCATTTAATTTTAGTCCTTCTTTAGTTTCTTTTACCTTCCTAACAGCATATTCTAAGGCAAAATTAAATAGCAAAGGAGATAATGCATCTCCTTGTTTTAACCCATCATGAATTGTAAATTTGTCAGACATATTAATACCCACACGAATTTTACTTTCTGTTTCACTCGTGCATATTTTTATCATACTAACAAGCTTCTTAGGTATTCCAAACTCTACTAATATATTATATAATTTATCTCTTTTGACCGAATCATATGCTTTTTTGAAATCAATGAATAGCTGATGGACATTTTGATTATATTCCCACTTTTTTCAAGTGTCTGTCTGATGTGAAAAATTTGATCTGTAGTTGATCTGTTACGTTTAAATCCACATTGATAATCACCTATAATTTCATTAGCATATGGGGTTAGTCTTGTTAAAAGAATGTTAGATAATATTTTATATGTTGTTGAGAGTAGAGAAATTCCACGGTAATTATTGCAGTTCATTTTATCACCTTTTTTAAACACAGGAACAATTATGGATTCTTTCCACTGTTGAGGGATTTCTTCTTTATTCCATATTAAACAAATTAATTTATGAATTTGACATATTAATGAATTTCCACCATATTTAATTAACTCAGCTGGTATTAAATCAATGCCAGGTGCTTTGTTATTCTTTAGCCTTTTAATAGCATCTTTAACTTCAGTCAAGTTAGGTTCTGGAACTAAAGGTTCTGCTGTGTGCACTTCATTTACTTCTGATTTATCTCCTACATGGACATTTAAAAGGTCATTAAAGTAGTTCGTCCATCTATTTAGAATATCGTTTGGGTCAGCTAGAAAATCACCGTCTTTATCTTTTATCAAGTTTACTTTAGGTTGCCACCCCTTTCTAAACTCATTTACACCTTTATATAAATCTCTGATAATTTTATTTTTGCTGTTTGTTTCAATTTCGTTAATTTTGCTTTTCAAGTAATCTCTTTTTTTACTTCTAAACGTGCGGTTAACTTCTCGCTTTATTCTATTATAATTGTTTAGATTTGTATCATCAGAGTTATTTAACCACCTAAGTCTAGCCTGATTTCTTATTTCTATTAGATTATGACATTCATTATCAAACCATGGCTTACTTTTTTCTTGGTTTATGGTATCCTATACTTTCTTTAGCTGCTGATTCTATTGCATTGCGTATGTGCTCCCAATTCCGTAACATACACAGAATTTTTCAACTTTCTCAAGTTTCAATTAAGTGAAAAATTGGGGAATATGTACAAAATACTATATCGTAAATGAAGCCATGAAACCACCAGACAGTTAACAAAAAATATGAGCTGCATTACAAATGTACCTCTGTTTATATATATATACCGCAGTCGCGTACTGGCCACGTCTTGTACGCTCGCATGCGTGACCTTCGCCCACGTTGTGGTCGCAATCATGTTATAGATGGGGTTCTTCATAGATCTTAATGACTTTGAAAATGTCTGCATGTTGTATTGGATGATGGGGAACATATGTATAAGTTTGAAAAGTTTAGAAAGTAACTTTATGTGTGTATGGGCTCTAATAAGGTACAAATATTCAAACTATTATTGTCTATTTTCTTAATAATGAACTGAGTAAGTAATAACCGTTTCAAGATAATTAGTTGGATGTTTTGCATTTACGAATTAAATTGCGACACTAAATTGAAAATGTTATATTTACTTCTTTTGTCATTTTCACATTTTTGAACGTAATTGGATAATAACTGTTTTCCGTCATTCCCCTCTTTTGCCTACCTTGCCTCTGTAATAAATTCTGATGCTCGCATTTTGAAATTCGAAGAGTCTAGCATAATTCCCTTACAGTAGTTTTCGGGGTGAAAATACACATTCTTTAAGTTCCCTAGGAACGTCCGTTTCCATGGACAACAACATGCACGGCAAGCTCTAAGGAATTGGATGTCATTATACCCCCTAAACATTTAGTTAAAACAAGCACGATGTAGATATTTACGCATTGAGTATAACAATATATACGTAATTGTATCTGGGCTGAAACTCCTTATTATGTAGATGTCACCCTTGTTTCAGGCACCTTTTCAAAGTCATGAGTTCATTCATCTGTGTGCTATTGATCTGTGAGAAATATAATGTAGCCAGACAATTAAGAATTGAAGGAAACAATGTGTGCTGCAAAAAATTTCCGTGGCAACGGTTGCTAAGGACGTGAGAAAAGGGCATTTTCACCCTTAAGGAAGGGCTAATTGAGTGATTTTTGAATTTTCTCGGCCTTTTGTGACAATTTCATGGGGGGTCGTAATCGGGCATTTTCCGCCTCCGGGGCTTCCTTCATGGAGAACATTTATGTCAGTGAGTCAGTCAGTGGTGGGATTGGGGCTTTAGATATATTGGATGGGGTAAAATGTCTGCATATTGTATTGGATGAAGAGAAACAAGTGTATAAGTTTGCTAATTTGAAAAGTTTAGAAAGTAGCTTTATGTGTGCATGGGCTCTAATAAGGCACAAATATTCAAAGTATTATTGTCTATTTTCTTAATAATAAACAGATTAAGTAATAACCGTTTCAAGATTATTAGCTGGATGTCTTGCATAAACGAATTCAATAGCGACACTAAATTGGACATTTTCAAACGTAATTGGAAAATTATTGTTTTCCTTTATTTCCCACAAATTCCTACCTTGCCTCTGTAATAAATTCTGACGCTTCAATTTTGAAATACGAAAAGTCTAGCATAATTCACTTACAGTAGTTTTCGGGGTGATAATAAACTTTCTTTAAGTTCCTTAGCAACGTCCGTTTCCATGGTGAACAACAAGCACCGAAAACTTTCTATAATTGTTTGATATTATACCTCTAAACATTTAATTAAAACAAAGACGATGTTAATATTTACGCATTGAGTATAACAATATATACGTAATTGTATCTGGGGTGAAACTCCTTATGCAGTAGAGGTCACTCTTGTTTGAAATACCTTTTCTAACCAGGAGTTGATTCATCTCTTATTTGTCTGTGAGAAATATAATGTATCTCGACAATTAAGAATTGAAGGAAACAATGTGTGCTGCAAAAAAATGCCCCTGCAAACGGTTGCTAGGGACGTGAAAAAAGGGCATTTTCACCCTTAAAAAAGGGCTAATTGAGTGATTTCTTCATTTTCTCGGTCTTTTGGGACGATTTCATGGTGGTCGTAATCGGGTATTTTGGCCTCCAGGGCTTCCTTCATGGAGAACATTTGTGTCAGTTAGTGGTGGGATTGGGGCTATATATAGGTATATATATTGGACAAGACCGAGTAAATTTCAACAGCATGCAAAGGACACGAAGTCCAACAAACTTTTCCCAGCATGGTTCTCTCCGAACTTTTATTTAAGCTCTAAACTTTGGAGAAATAGAATTGTTTACCTGTGTATGTGCAACCATACAATTTGGATTCACGAGTTCCACTGGCTAGAGTTTAAAGTGGGATCTGAACCACTATGCGCCTCATCATAGAAGCGCAAAGGTGACATCCCTACAACTGCACCATCGATGAGGCCTACGTATGGAAGACAGCAGCTTTCTTCAGTAAATAAAAATACAACTTGCCAATAGAGGCCAGCTGACGTCATAAACACATATTTCTGTAAAGCGTTCGACACTGTAAAGCATGATATTTTCTATCATCAAATAGGCTCAGAAGCTTTCTCATAAACTGGATTCCTAAGCCGCTATTCGAACAACCAATAGTGTTTCTCACAGGCGACTGTACTCGTTTATATTGACTTTGTTCTTACAACGGACAGAGAAATAGATCTCTGTATTTTGTTATTTATGTTGCCTAAGTCTAAGGAGTGCCTCCCTGATGTCGCAGTGGTAGCGTCGTCGCCTTGTAATCAAGGGGTCCCGGGTTCGATAACCGGTGGCGGCACAGAATGGTTCGGATCTCACTTTAAACTGTAGATCCAGTCCCAATTTGCCTTAATGTGCATAAAGTAGACTTAAAACACAAACTCAACAACTCAGGCTAAGACGATGGACCGAACTTGCTTTTTCATTTACTGCCCTATAGTTAGGCAACACTCATAACACCGATCAGGGAGAGTCTCTCTCTCTTCTTTAAAGGTCTTAGATTGGTTTAAGTCCACTTTATGCACAGATAGGTTAATCAGGACTGGATATCGTACGTGGGATCCCTTGATTACAGAGCCACGACGTTACCACTAAGCCATCGGGGAAAGCACCGTGTAATTAGTTATGTATTCATTTATTATGCTGCACACAACAGACGTCTGCACCGTGTCTGCACCAAGATTTATTGCTGAGTCTACCCTGTTTTTTAGAGTTTAGAGTGTCTGCTATTTCTTAATTATAATGTAACGTAGATTTAAAGAGAGTAAATGTTACGGTCCTGCATTTCATATGATTTAGTTTACTTTTTTCTTTGCACCATGTGTTAGTTTTTTCAATATACAGTAGACTCTTTTTAATTCGAACTCCAAGGGTCTACGAAAAAATCGAATTATCCAAAATTCGAATTAACCAGAATTAATTTAAAGAAACACCAATGAAATAACACACTGTATTAAATATAAAACTGCATTAATACGCAAACAGTACACCTTACCTTACAAATGCTATGTTTTATCAGTATTTCCATCCAGGAACAGTACACTTATTGGAATATTCGCATCACGTGTTTGTTTTTCATTCTTTTCCATTCCGCTTTCTACCTCTCTAAGCACTTCAACTTTCTTATCTAATGTTAAGCTACTGTACGCACCACGTTTCGACATTGTGACTCCATTAAAACACACAGACAAACTACCCCTTCTGTCCGGCTATCCGCTCCCCTCTCAACTTGTTTCTGAGAGGGTGAAGGTCACATTCCTACAAACAAAAGCTCTGTGTATTCCCGCTGCCCTCTCTTATCTGCCGACGTCTCATCTGTTAACCATAAAAACAACTTTTTCAAGAAGAAAAGGGGGACGAGTCATCTGTTGGAATTTCTTATGTAGCAAACACTTTTTAGTCTTTCTTAGAAATATTTATGTTAAATTATTGAAAACCTGACTTCGAATTATCCAACTTTTACCTTCGAAATTCGAATTAAGTAGTAATTTTTAACATTGTTTTAGATAGGAGTTTCAAGGGGAATGTGCTTTGTCCAAGTTCGAATTAAAGAGTACTCTTGCAACATGGAATCTTCTTCATTATAATTCCTTCTATGAAAGTTTAGATCGTCAGCGTATAGGAGCTTCTCGGAATGTGTAAGCTGTTTTGGCAAGTCATTAATTAATGTTAAATATAACAAGAAACCAAGATTAGAACCTTGCGGGACACCTGAGGCAGCTACAAATTCATGGGAACAGCAACTTTGATATTTTATGCATTTTTCTCGATTTTTGAGGTATGAACACATTAAATCTATAAGGGAAGAAGGGGGATTATACAGTAAAATGCTTTTCCAAGTGTGGTTTATGGTATCGAAAGCTTCATAGAAATCTGTATTGTGATGTTACCAAGTTGTTTCCTTATTTTTTTTGTATCTGCACTTTTCCATACGTGGACCTCACCAATGACGTTGTGGTAACACTGTCGCGCTGTAATCAAGGTGGGGGCACGTAGTGGTTCGTATCCCATTTTAAACTGTAGGCCCAGTCCCGATTAGACGGTCTGTGCATAAAGTGGCTTCAAAGAAACATTATATACACACTAGCTGATTAGCCGGCGTTGCCCCGGTATTTATTTATCCCAATCTTGTATTAGACAGGAAAATAATGAATTCTAACTATAGTGTAAAATGTACCTAATTTCAAATGTAATCGTGAATGTCACCAATTAGCTTAGCGACTTCGAAAACTGTGGATTCGACACTAATCTAGGTCATTTGTGGCATTTCATTTTTCACCCCCTGTCACCCCCCATGCCGATAGGTGATGAACTTGAAGTTGAACCGCATTGGGAGTGTCACGAAACTATGGATTCCATTCGCAACACAGCCTGAAAGTTAGACAACCCGAGAAACACTACCGTTGTGCGGGATTGCATAGAGTTACGGATGTCTGTCTGTGCGGATTTTAATATCCGTCGTTCTTGATTATTTTTACATGTCACCCCTTACCACCCCACCCCTAGTGGTGTCTTACTCCAAAATTATTATTTCCAGATTGCAAGTGATACGCGTACCAAGTTTGGTTGAAATTGCTGCAGGAGTTCGAGAGTTATGCCGAAACAAACATATATACACACCCACACACATACATCAATTTTTATATAAATAATAATAATAAATAATAGATTAATCCAGGCTGTAGTTACGACCAGGGTCTTCGGCGTTCCCGAATGGTTAGCGCTCTTGCCATTGGTGCGAGCTGTCCCGGGTTCGATTCCCAGTGTGAGCCCCAAAATTTCGGCGTTAACCGCGCGGCGTGAGGACAACTGGAGAGCTACTTGAAAATAAGAAGTAGCGATCTGCGGTCTCGAAAGCAAGAAAACAGCGGCGGTGGGACTCGATGCGTTGACCTCTCGTTACCCAGTGGAAAAGTCGATCGGACTGACTTTAGAAGGCTGTTGCACATGGAGTTTAGTTTTATTAGTAATGGCTATGCCTTAGCAAGAAACTAATAAATCATTACGTGTATAGTGGGCAGAACATTCGCCTTTCAAATTGTGCAAGAAAATAACCAAACCTTGCTCCTTTAGAAGGCAGTGGCAACACTTGCCAATGCTCAACAGTGAAAGGGGAATCTACCGGGCCAGCTCTTGTCAGCCGAGCACGCCACCGTTGTGTTTTAACTTGATGGAACGATCGCATTAATTCCCGTCGTGGCCTCTTGCGGTAGCGGCCCTGTTCAATTACGGTCCTTCGCATTTGTAGCTACCGGATTGGGGCGATCTTTCATTGTGTTGAATCGGTACAATTCCCGGAAACCAGCGAACATAAACATTTGAATTGGACGCTCGGATTGACACCAAATCAAACATTGTAGACGACCTCTAGTGAGTGGAAGTGTAAACTCATTCAGAATTATCTACTAAACGAATACAGTGAATCCTCGATTATACGTTCTCCACAAAATACATTCAAACATCATGTTCCCAATAAAGCAACATTTTTTTTGCATTTTAATCGTTTTCATCTTGGTGTTCTAAAACAATTAAACTCGATGTTCCGCTGTAGATATTTTGGAAAATTTTGGAGAAAAAAGTTAAATTCGTATATTGGAGGCACATGTTGTGCAGTAGTTAGTTCACACGTTCGAGGGATTATGGTCATGGAGATTCGTGGACCACAGGTAAAGAACTGTTCAATATGTCTTTAATTTTCTTGATCATGGACATCCTAGAATAATTTTTGTTTCATTTTCTGCATTTTTTCTACGCGAAAATTAGTTTTGCGTATATTTCACTGCTGTCGCTGTTAGGCGTATTCCATTCTACTGTTAATGCACGAACTTCTACGCGAATATTCAGAATTAAATTTCAAATTCTAGTGAAAGGAATAAGTAAAAGTTAAAGAAAAAATGAGTTGGAAGATTGAATTGGAAAAACAATTCTGAGCCGAAAGTGATAAGATATATATAAATCTCTAAATAGCATATATAAGAATTAAAATTTGGGCTATAAATAAATGTAATTATATATTCCTTTATTTTGAGAGGGGAGTGGATAGTCAACTGAAAGAAACTACTCACAGTGCTTCCCTCTGGCGTCGTTACTGAAATACATTTATACTGGCTAACATTATACACCAGACCTCAAATGTGTAATAGTTAAGCTTTTGTCATTCTGTGCTCAATTGTGGAATTCATTTTGGCTGTTTCATACAGTGTATGATGGTTAACTTGTGTACGAGGGCTGTTTAATAACGAATGAACGTTCATATTTTTGGACAACATACCTATACTTAACCCAGTGTTTTTGCCAGTCTACAAATACATGCTGGAAGCCGCTTTTGATAGGTCCTTCAGTATTGCTTCTGATAATGGAAAACGCTTCCCGCAAAGGCTTTGCTGTTTGCCCTCCGAATCAAAATGATGTAGCCAAGTTTCATCTGCAGTTACCTTTGAAGGAAACTCTCGACTTCCTATAATATTACGGTATCTTCAACTGGGAGCAAAGTTGCACGTGAACGTCCTGTTGTTTTGGTGTGAGCAGTTGATATGATCCACATTTTTATGTGACGTCACCAGTAGAAGATATGTCACTAATGTATTTATTTTTGTAAAAGAAAGCGTAATTTCTTTGTTATTATATGTAATAATGCACCTTGTTTGTAATGTATATCTTTTGTTTAATGTTTATTGTATTTTATGCTCTGTTATGAGTAGATTAATGTATCTTCATGTTTGCAAGAGTGCACTATACGAATTTGTATTTCTAAAGATGTATAGATGTCAGTTTTGTTGATAGTATCCTTTTGTAGATAGTGAGTGATTCATCTGTACTTTAATCTGTGTTCTCGAAAATAGTATAAAAGCGAGGATATCGCGTAAGAAACAACACACTTTTTCGCCACGGATCGACGAAGCTTTTAAAATTAAAAAGAACTCCTCGGTGTTGTGCATACATCTTGGTATGGTAGTTTGGGGCGCAAGCTAGGCTTATGTGATCATAGGTACGCCGATAGCCATGCATTGATGATATGCACAATACTGCAACCATTCTACGTCAAATAATAAAGTTAGCCTAAAGATTAATTTGGAAATAAAAGGCTAAAGAGCAAATATTGGCTCAGTTATCATTGCATATCTCTTGGTGTGGTAGTTCGGGGCGCAAGCTAGGTCTATGTGATCATAGGCTTGCCGATAGTCACGCATTGAGTTTATGCGTTTTAGTTGAGTCAATTCATCGACAAAGCGAAATCCTCGCCTTCGTCTCAAGTATATTTGCATTATAATTGCAATAAATAAAGAATAAAACCTTTCAGTTTATACATTCTGCAGTAATGTGGTTTTATTTCTCTGTGCTGTGAATATTGTCTTTGCCTAACACTATCCCTGTACCTGAGAGGAGTCTGTGTACTTCATTGAGTCTCATCGTACACCGCTGAGTATTATTAAGTTAATATTAATAGTATAATAATACGACGCGTCTAATTACAAGAACGTATCACAGTCTTGGAACCCACCAGACACCCACACGTGTCGCACGTGTATTCTTTCTTTTACCAACGTGTGGGTGGCACCCAATGAAATTATCAGTATTTCTGATAGCACTCTTAACGTTATTCGACGATTATCTCTCACAATGACAGCAGCGATTTGGTGTTTTCTTCTGACAACTCCGTGTCCACCTTACTTTGAAATTGTCCTTTCAGCACATTCTAGCTGTGCTGTAGGGAATAACTGTCTCTCTCCATAGCCCTTCCTGTAGCATTTCATAGACTTTCATAGGCGAAAAAAAAATTCAACGCGGCGTATTGTTCGTTCGTACCTCCATTATTCTCGTAGGAGGAACTGAACTAGACTCAAGTACACTTTACCTGCAACTTGAAACTACATGCAACTTAACAACTTGCTAATGTTTATTTCGCCTCATATAGCCTATCAAGATAAAAAAATCACAAAACAAGCATGGTTTTCTTTAGTATTAAAACATACAATACATATAGCTGAAATAGAGGAATTAAACTTTTGTTCAAATCTGAAGTAGAGAATTTAGGGTTAACTTGTTCAGTATTTTCAAAAGGGTAAAAGCAAGCAACATCATTAGATTCGGATGAACTAACTAAGTCTCTATCCTTTTTAAACCCGAAGGTTTATGGCTGCAGCAATACAAGTTATCTACTCTTTCCATCCCTGCAGATTTCCTTTAGGTCCATCTCAACGTTATCCCTCCATCTTCATCTTGGCCTTCCTACAGGTCCCTTACCATCAGGTTTCCAAACAAGAATCCTGTAAACTTCTCTTTCCTCTCCCATTCGTGCCATATGGCCTGCCCACCTTATTCTTGATTTAATTATTCTAATAATATCTGGACAGGAATACAAATTGTGTAGTTCTAAATTATGTAACCTTCTTCTCCATCTGTCTCCTCATCCCCTGGAGGTCCAAATATTTTTCTGAGGATATTATTTTCAAATACTCTTAATTTATGTTTCTTTGAACATAAGGGACCAAGTTTCGCATCCATATAATACTACACGCAAAATTACGGTTTTCCATATTTTAACTTTTAGTTTCTTAGATATTACACGAGAAGATAAACGTTTATGAAGAGTAATACACATTTTATTTCATCTTTAATATCATTTTCATTTGTTAGTATTAATCCTAAGTACTTGAATTTGGAAACTGATTCAAACGAGCTGTTATCAATAATTAGAATTTGATTACTACCTAACACTTGGTTTCGGCCTGTAAGCATATATTTAGTTTTCTCTTTGTTAACTTCCAAACCCATCTCTTTAGCTGCTTTGAAAAATATTTTATCATTATTCTTAATTGTATTTATATCAGATTTGAATGCAACTGGAATGATTTTACTAAAATGAGGCAGTACACTGTTCCGCCAATACAAAATTTTAGAAATAAATATTTCTGTAAAGACAAGAAATGATTTGTGATTATAATGAATTTTCTAGGTTGCATTTTTTCGAACCTCAAATGCAGCAATATTAACCAAATGTGTCCATGGTCACTTTCAATTCTTTTATGCTAAAATATTGCCCCCCCCCCCCCTTTCCCTGATATTGTCAAGCTGGCTACGGACACATTTCCAGGTGCATCCTGTTGCTCCATCCGGACTGCCATGCATGGGAGCTGAAAGAATGTTGAGCATGCAGAAAGCAAGAGCAAAATTTCCACAAGCATGCGTATTATGTTCCTGACTACAGGAGTAGACGTGCAGGTCTGAAAATCGATCACTCTCTCATCTAAGTTCTGTAGTTTTCCAAGAACGTCAAAAGATGTCAGCACAGCTTTGAATACTTAAATTGCATAAGTATTTAAACAATATTTACATAAATTTAAAATTCTTTATAAGTGTTTAACGTACTTAAATGCATTTTGCTAATAAATATTCAATTAAAACAATATTTTTATTCTATTTTAAAATTTATTTCTAGTCATTTATAGTATTTCACAGTATCTTCGTTGTTGATTGCCTTTAGCACTATACGGCCGCATTATGTGCCCGTGCTCTGATCAATTAATTGAAAGTATGGTGGTCGCCAGTTTGTACAAGAGTAATCGCTGTTCTAATTAAGCTGTTTGCTTTGGGGGGAGGGGAATGCCACTCAGTGGCGTATTTGTAATTTAACTTGAGAAGGTAGATTTTGGGGGTATTGAAATTGGTATATATTATCAGCCAGTAAATTAAACTAGGAGGATAGAAACATCCCTGGAGGGAAATGCCCGCCATTGCCCCCCCACCTGCCGTTAATTCGCACACAGCTTAAACTTGAACGGCTGACATAGTACTATTACCGCGTGTGCTAATTAAGCTCACAATAAATTGTAGCGCGAGAAACTATTTGAATATAAAAATAATGATCATTCGTTGAGAAATATGCAGTTCTCATACATGTCTGTCCGAACGATAAATGAAAAGATCGCCAGAATTCGTATGAACTCATTTGAAGATTTAAAAGAAGAAATTGCCCGTGTAACAGTTGGGCTGAAAAGTTCGTAGGCTAACATAGTAAAAAATATTTTTTTGACAAAATTCGATTTTATTATTCAATATAGTTGCCTTCGAGGGCGATACAACGATTATAGCGGTCATACAATTTTTCGATGCCATTTTTATAGTACGATTTCTCTTTAGCCTCAAAATAGACCTCAGTTTCGGCGATTACCTCTTCATCAGTGCTAAATTTCTTTCCAGCGAGCATTGTTTTAAGGTCTGCAAACAGGAAAAAGTCACTGGGGGCCAGATCTGGAGAATATGGTGGATGGGGAAGCAATTCGTAGTCTAATTCATATAATTTTGCCATCGTTTTCATTGATTTGTGACACGGTGCATTCATTGTCTTGATGAAACAGCACTTTTTTCTTCTTCAAATGGGGCCGTTTTTTCGTGATTTCATCCTTTAAACGCTCCAACAACGCTATGTAATAATCGCTGTTGATGGTCTGGCCCTTTTTGAGGTAATCGATGAATATAATACCATGCGCATCCCAGAATACTGATGCCATAACCTTGCCAGCCGACTGTTGCGTCTTTCCACGCTTTGGATTCGGTTCATCACGTGCAGTCCACTCGGCTGACTGTCGATTGGACTCTGGAGTGTAGTTATGGAGCCATGTTTCATCCATTGTAATATATCGACGGAAAAATTCGTGTTTATTACGGTTGAATATCGCTAAACATTGCTCCGAATCATCAAAACGTTGTTGCTTTTGATCGATTGTGAGCACGCGTGGCACCCATTTTGCACACAGCTTTTGCATGTTCAAATATTCATGCACAATATGTCCAACACGTTCCTTTGATATTTTTAAAGTCTCAGCTATCTCGATCAACTTCACTTTACGATCATTTAAAATTATTTTGTGGACTTTTTTGATGTTTTCGTCGGTAACAGCCTCTTTGGGGCGTCCACTGCGTGCATCGTCTTCGATGCTCATTTCGCCTCGTTTAAATTTAGCAAACCACTTCTCAACGGTTGATTTTCCTGGTGCAGAGTCCGAATAATGTTTATCAAGCCAAGCCTTGGCTTCAACAGTATTTTTTTCGCCAAAAAGCAATGCTTTATTAACACACGAAATTCTCTTTTATCCATTTTTTCACAATAACAAAAGCTGCTTCACTCACAATGCTATATCTCACGAACTAATTATCCGGCAGCTGTGAAATGTATACACGTATCTTTTGAAGGTTAGTACTAAGTAAAAATCACATGGATTTAATTCTAGTAACGCCATCTATGAGTCAGCCTACGAACTTTTCAGCCCAACTGTTATTTATATTAATCGCTTCTGAAATACTAAGGAGGGCAAGCCTACCCACACAGCGGGAATTCAGTTGTTGGTTGGTTGGTTCATTTGGTGTTTTAAGTCCACTTTATGCACAGTAAAATCGGAACTGGGTATCCACCGGGTATCGAACCCGGGACTCCTTGATTACAAGGCGACGACGCCTCCACTGCGCCATCGGGGAGGCTCTGGGAATTCAGCTGTGTACAGATAATGATGGTTAACATATCGAGAAGTTCGGCCAATGAGAGCTGCACTGACATTAATCCCACATGTATTCTTGTACTGTTTCACTCGGTAATGTATCTCGTTCATTTTAATACAGTTTTTGATGTGATTACCGCAGTATGAATATCCGATCGTGACTTTTGGACACCCTGTGCAATGCAATATATTGACATTAGAAGGTTAAGGAAGATAATGGAAGGAAGATGGCGTCCTCAACGAAATAACGAAGATTAACGAAAACACAATTTTCGCTGCAATTTCGAAATGGCTGAGGCTGAGTTTTCGTGTCAACTTCCATTCAGTCCCAACTAGGAGACATTTTGCCCGCTGACGGCTTAACGATTTGCATGCTTAAATTACCTGTCAATCAAGCACGTCTTCGTCAGTCTTCAACGTTAAGGCAGAAGTGTTACAAAGTCTCATAATACAGAAAAGTCATTTTGCAGCTAGGGAGAAAATTGGCGTTGTTAGTGAATTCCTGTACATCTTGTGGATGTGAAAAATGAAACCTTATATACAGGGTGATTCAAAAAGGACTTTACAACTTTGAAAGCATATAGACATTTATTCAGATAACTTACAGAGTCGGTTGAGGTACCATTGTAAAACAAAACACATCACGTTTTGACTCACATAGTCAATTAGTACCGAACTCACCCACCAGTAGCGCTGTCAGCATTGTTCTTGAAAATGGCAAATTTTACTGGTGCGGAACGTACTGATTTTACTGAGCTTCGAATTAACGCCGCCGCTGCAGAAGTGACGCCTAACTTACTGGTGAAAGTCCGGAATGAAATCGACTTCAGGTTAAGATGTATGCCGCATTACGAATGGTAGCCACATACACCCAACATGAATGTTGTATGACAAACTTGATGTGTTTCGCTTTGCAATGACACCTCAACCGATTCTGTAAGTTATCTGAATAAATTTCTATATGATTTCAAAGTTGCTAAGCCCTGTAGATATCAGACAGAAGCGACAAGAGCCCATTCAGTCTAACGGGCATTTCAGACCGAAGCGACAAGTGGTAGGCAACAGGAGAATTTCACACCCAAACTACAAGACCGGCCCCTTCAGTTTAAGTCATAACATTCATCGCGCATGCTCGAACAACAGACCGATACGACTCGATGCAAGGCATTGAGATTTGATTTGATTTGATTTGGTGTTTTAAGTCCGCTTTATGCGCAGTAAGGCTAATCGGAACTGGACCTACAGTTTAAAGTGGGATCGGAACCACTTGTGCCTCCACCGGGTATCGAACCCGGGACCCCTTGATTGCAAAGCATTGAGAAAACGACCCAATCCGAGGCATGACAAGTCTGCGTTCCATTGGTGACGTTCTCAAGTGACACGTGTCGCGTGTGTGTGAAATCTCCCTTACACTGAATCAAGGTAAAGGTAGTGTAAAATGTAGATTTACATTTCAACATGCCTCGAAGATGTATGAAGGGAGGGTACGTGAGCGTAGGGCCTCACATATTAGTAGTATAATTGGTCCTATTACTGGAACACAAAAGTACGGCCCTCCCCAGATTGGTTTGGCTACACTTAAAACTATGTCAAGATGCTTATATAAGCGTATTGACTACAGTGTGCTACTCTGTTTAATCCAAGAATTTAGTAAAATAGCCCTCTGGGATTTCCCGTGAAAAGTACGACCCCCCTCAGATTGATTTGGCTACACGTACAAAAGCTGCATCTGTCAGATTGTTGTCCATAGGATCGTAAAAAATATGGCCCTCTTGGCATTGTTTTGCCTACACTTAAAACTAAGCCAAGATGCTCATATGAGCTTATTGCCTTTAGTGCAATACTCTGTAAAGTGTGCTTAAATACTTGACAGTCAGTTCAGAGTATTAATATGTTAACCCGAATATTTTAATTGGGCACCAGGCTCAACTTGTATATCTAGTACTAAGACAATGCATTGTGCAGAGGCATTCTAGAATTGCTCTGTGACTCTTTCGTTTCTTATATCATAAACATATGATTTCTGACCTATAAGAATAACACTGCATATGGTGTCGGCAGGTGGTGTATCATGGAATTCACAGATATTTTAATGTTTGTCCTGTCATTAACTACAACCTGCTTGCGTTTTGAGGTGTTGATGACAAACATTGGTCTCTGTGCTTTGAATTCATCGGGTGAGTAATACATGTCGGTATTGCCAGTAGTGACTCTTTTGTATGCTGTGTAGGCCTCGTATAATTTAAGAAAATCATCCTTGGACATGTCTAAATTATAATTTTCTCTAGGAAACACCTCGTTTCTGCCGTTTTTAAGATATATGTTCTTGATATTGCAGTTATCGAAGTTACTTGAATTTTGTTGCTGGTTGTTGTCTCGACCAGTCTGAAACAGCACCACCACAAAATCTGGCATGTCATATTGTATACTAGAAAATGAATTCGTAGCATCGAATTCGTAATAGCTACCAGTGGCAGGTTTCTGGACACATTGATATGTATAAAATTGTAAAAGCACCTGTGGATTTTTTAGTATATCTGCTTTGTATTTAAGAGCATAACTGGCTTCGTATTCAACAACCGGGATTCTTAGCTTCATAGTCTGAATGACACATCTGCCTTCGTCAGGTAAGGTATTAGGCAGAGCTGCACCAGTAGAGTTTAATGTACTGTACCTCATCAAAGCATTATTATCATTGGCGGCTCTTCGAAATGTGATTCTCAAACCAGCCTTCCCCATAATGTCTTTGTAATCTGAGAAGAATCCAGGTAACAGGCGCATAGGGAACAGTACAGTGTGGTTCTTAGTTATTATTTTATCGCCAGCCTCAAATCCACCGATTTTGTAGTACGAAACCTCGGTCTTGGATAAATTCAGTGTGGCCAAAGTTGTAGAAGTAATACCAGGATAGTCTACTCTGTTTATGACAACACCATGCTTTCGGATGTCGATTTGAGAAAACAGATGCGGTACAAAATTGTCTACTAGTCTTATATTTGAGTTAGAAGAATAATCTGTGCCGTCGAGCTTGACAACATCAAACTTGATATAAAGGTCTGCTCTGTGTGGGTGTATAAAGCCATCCCCTACGTCAAGGTCAACTTCAATCTCTGTGTTGGGCTGATTCAAATTGGCAAAGGTCCTACGGTTCGGAGCGAACGACTGTAGCTCGTAGCTTTCGATATGCTCCATTTTTTAGTATATATTTTATTTATATATTATTCTCTATGATGGCGGTTGTTGTTGTTCCGGCAAAATCAACTAATTCTTCTTTTTCGTTAGTGACCACCACCTCAATGTAGTCGATTCTATTATGGCACACAGGGAAATATAATGTTGGTGATGGAGTGTAGATGATTGGCTCCATAAATTCAGAGTTAGGTTTGAATGTTGCGATGATGCCAGTTTGTTTGTGAGTGCCTATGCCATCTGATTTGGTGATCATACCCTCGGCCACATTACAATGAATATTCAGAGTCTCTATGGCCAAGAATTTAGGTATATTAACAGAAGTGTGTTTGATGGCTGCTTCAAGTTTTGTGTTGTTCTGGAAGCCTAATAGCTCTGCTATAGTACCCAGATCCACTGTCTCTGTAGCAGACACAATCTCTACTCTGTGAGTGACAGAATTTTGAGTTAAAACAACACCACTAGGCAACTGAGCATTTAAAGTAGATATATTATACTGTCCTGGAATGATGACAATTTTTTGATCCCCAACTGTGATTGTGTTGTTATGGTGTGTAATATTAGGGATCAAGTACATGCCGTAGAATGCTCTAAGAGCTATTGATTTGGGATACATAATATCATCATGTAGTTTGAGTTTTAAGATTGAATTCTGGCTGGTCAGATGGAATATGCCCATGACGTTTTAGATACCACAGGGCCTTTTGAAAATCTTCAATTGATGGTTTATTTATTTGGGACAGATATCTAAGAACAGATAAACACAGATGTCCACGATTAATATCTTCAAAATTTTGAATACGATCGTCATTGTAATACAGATTATGAGATTTTAGATATTTTACTACATTATTAGGTGGAATCCCCCCAAACGAATCGAACACAAACGCCTCGTTGTTTGAATATTTAAGATAGCAGATCCAGTGTGTGCCCTGATTTTTGTAGCTATCCGGTCAGCATATTTAGTTTTTCTTATTTATGACTCTTTTAAGAACTTTGCCTTGTTTTTCTATGCCCAGATTATAGCGCCTTTGTTCAGCTAATTCGGCCTTATTCTTCTTGGCATCTATTACAGTTTTTGCTATGGCAGCCAATCCCCCTGCTAAGCTACCAACTGCGCCTAGTGCTGATAAGATAGCCGGGATACTAAATATAAAGCCACCTACATGTGATTTTTTTTCTGGATTGCTGTAATTTTGTTAATTGGGAGGTACTAAGTAACAACTTCATACCATGACCTTTGGCAAGACAAGAGATTTTCTTTTTGCGCTGCTTTTTGGTTAGAAGACTATCGATATTACCAAGAGATTTAAGACCTGCATAAGGTATCTGATACATAACACCCTTGGCCTTCATCGTAGGTTTATTATATACATATTCTGGGATTACATAGCTAAATTAAGTGGTTTAAATTTAAGTCGTAACACTTATTGCTGGGCCAGTTTATTTAGTCTGTAACAACCCCCACCCTAGTTTTTGTTTGGTGTTCATAGCTATGGTGGTCCCTAATGCTGTTATTTTTTCACCCAAAAAAGCATCTCTGCTTACTAATCTACCGAATGGAGCCTCTTCTAATTTTTTGTCTGCCACATGTCGCTTGTCAAGATCGGTATGTGTGTTGTATGCTATGTCATGGTCTCTACAAGCAGCGTCTAGGGGATTAACACCAGGGTCCCCTCTGTTTAGTCTATGGTCTAGTTTGGTACCGGAACCACAATACTGACAGCCTGGTATGTGTAGCTCAAATGGCAGCTTGTTTATGATGTCATTAACCAGCCCCCGACCCTCAGAGATATTCCAAAATTTAGGCGGTAGAGTATTAATAATCTCTATAAGATATCCAATCCCCTTAGTGTCGTTGAATATAAAATTAGACAATTTGGTGGCTATCATATCCATAATTCCGACTTTTTCGTTGTAAAAGTTGTGGTTACCGGCATTTTCTTGGCCAGCTATGACGAGCAGCCTATCTATTAGTTTTCTTACATCGTCAACCCAGACAAATTCTTTAGCCAGGGTGTTGTAATGTTTGATTCCGCTACCTGTCTTAATTTGTGTCCATATGGGCTTGATTAAGTTGTTGTATTTTGCTCTACTGCTAGACTTGACTCTTTTTTGTGTAGGGTCGTTGTTTTGGTACAGGACATCCGATTTTATTAATATTTCTTTGTAGTGCTCATAGTCTTGACCTGTATAGTCATCAGGTCGTTTACGAGTCATCAGTTCCCACAATCCAGGTGTTCCAGGATACTCAACAAAACCGCCTCTTTCTCCAAGATGAGATTCTGAATATACAATCAGATCATCGCCCATAAACGTAACTCTAAAATTGCCAATTCTATGTATGATGCTACCGTCACGCTCTGTGTCAGCATATAAACCGAAGACCTCGTCTTTCTTGTCTTTAGGTGTGCTTAAATATTTTTGAGCAAGAAGGCCCAATTCAAAAGGATCCTGACTAGCTTCGATTCTTTGAGGACGAACAGGACTAGGTGTATGAATACTAGAAAGGGGGGTGATTGGTTAATCTAATATGTTCCGAGTAGCTACCGGCACAAGCTCTGTGATCAAATTTTGGTTCTGCTCTGTAACAGTTTTGATGTTTTTACCCAGTTCACTAATAGCATCAATAATAGGCTCTTCTGTGCGCTTGTGTTGTTCATAAAAACCTCGGTTCTCTGATTTCAATCCCTTGAATCGTTTTACAAGATAGTCTCTTAATTTAAGATCGTCAACGATTGGTCGTTTCATGGTTGTTTATATACGTCTCTACGTCTAGAAAATCGTTGATTTTACTTCTATATTTACCACTATTGGGCTTCCTTGTCATATATATTGTGACAAACCCGTAGCTGTCCTGGTTCCAGCACCTACCACAAAACTTAGAAAAATCATTGTAACTTAAGTTTGCACCTACATACTCGTCATGTATGTGTTTGAGGTTAGTATGATCTTGACGAAACTCACATATGAAATTGCTGTTGTCTCGTAGCAGCTGTTTCGGTATTTTGGAAAAGGTCTGCGCCAGGTAGAAGCAATTTATTTTTTTGTGTCGCCCCTGTGTAAAAAAAATTCGAACCTCGTTTTGATTATCTAGTATAATGTCATCAAACGCAACAACAGAGTTATCGAGACAGTCATCGAGTGGCTTAACATTTGATTCAAAAGGGGCTATATCCAGTCCATTGTATAGCTTCATCAGCTGCTGATATTTTAATTGTTCCAAGCTCTTAGAAAAGACGTACAAGTGCCTGTTTTTCCAGTCTAACCAGTTAGGTGCTAGTAAAAAATTATCAACCAGTAGCGTAGTCTTACCACAACCCGACGGCCCGACAATAAGACAACGAATATTATCAGGTAGCAGATTGCCATTTTTCTTGGTCTGTTGTTCGGGCTCTGGTATTCGTTCTATAACATCCCAGGTGTTCATATTATCACTTTGTCTGCTTTGATCCAGCTGTTTTCTGGATGACCTAGCCATTTGACCAGTAGCTTGTTGTCTTTTTTTGCGGATGACTTTTTCTATGAGATATGTGTCAGGCTGTTTAGTTTTGCTGAGTTCTTCTTCCTTGAGGATTTCGTTGGGAAGGTCTTTTGTTATATATGTGTTACGGGTCCCAGGTTTAACTTGAACCACTGTAAATAATTCAGTGCTCCAGTTTCTAGTAAAGCCTTTTTTGAATATGTGTTTATATTTACTAATCCTTACTTGATCACCTACCTTGTATTTAGGTCTTCTGGTTGTTGGATGATATTTCGGATAGTAAACAGTGTTGATCAATTGCTGCTCGTCAGATTTGGTTACGTCAGATGGCTTTTTATTAATTGTGGTGTGGACCGAGTTGTTATACTGATCTAGAAGTTCTGGTATCGTAGCAACCCATTTATAATTACCTTGAAGCGTAAATTGCTTATACATATGACTTTTTAGGGTCCTGTTGAATCTTTCTACAATAGAGGCTTTGAGATCGCTGTAACTTGAGTAATGTCGTATTGACTGGCTCTTAACAAATTGTTGAAACACCAAATTATAGAATTCTTTACCGTTATCTGTTTGTAGATAGTAATCTGCCACTCTGATTGATGATTGTCTTGAAGGCAATTGAAAATCAATTTGAACAAGGTCTTATCAAATTGTGTTACTGCAAGTGTTCGAAGCTCGGTGTTTGTATAACTGTATGGCTTCAACCATCTTGAGTGCCTGAACCTTAAGATTTTCCCAACCTTGGTTACTTTAACACCATGACGCATCAGGAACTGGAGGTTCTTGTAGTATACGCCATAACCCTGTTTTGGCTCCAGAATCATCATCAGCTTCTTCTGTTTAGAGTCAGGTGGACACTTGACCTCAGGTATTGGCGGCAGATCAGAAAACCGGCTGTGTAAATTATCAGGAATTGCCAGATCCACCTCTAAGAACAGGCTATAGTCACTGTCATCAAAGTCTTGAAGATTCTCAATAAAAAAATCTTCAACCCACTCAAGCCCTGCATACGGCAGTTTATCCATCATGGCATAACCATACAGGCTGTTGGCATCCACATGAAATATATAGTTTGATGGTCGTGCAGGATCATAATCAGGAACATACTTGTTGTTGGCTTTGCTATATTTTTTAGAACATTGTACTATGCCCCCTCGTATACATTGTTCGATGAACGGATACATGTCCTGGTCCTGGATCAGATCCAATTTTATTTTAGTGTTGAGAAACATCGCAGACCATGCTAGGCCTGGGGCACTGTAAAAATAGACCGGATCAAGGTAATAATTTTGTATTGAGGATGCTCTAAATGCCTGAATAACATCGACTAAGAGCGTTACATCGAGTGCCAAATAGCATTTATGATAATCACCAAGATTCTGACAATTTAAGTTGGTCCACGTCAAATGGGCATGGCGATAATCGCCACCGGTTATTCCTGATGCTCTGAGTTTGCTGTAGAACGCTTCTTGCGGTGGCAAAGCACAATCGTCAAATTTGGAAAAATCGGTAACATAATCGTATGGATATACACCCTTACGCCTAAGCAATTTCAGGACCAAATTTGGAAACGTGTCAGACGTAATTTTGAATTGGGAATCAGATAATTGACTGGCCAGAGTGGCAAGGCTAGCCGACAGAAATCTATATGAATCTAGAAATCTTAGGTATATGGGCCTGCCATTAACTCTGATTATTTTGCTAATAGCTATATATTTTTCGTCATTTTCTGCTATAATATTTAAATCCTGCTTCTTAAACCCTTCGTATCTGATCATACCATGAAAATCATAATTAGATGCACCGTGGCAAAATATTGGGACAAATTTTGGTCTCTGGATCTTAATATTACAGCTACTACACAAAGCCTGTTTATATCGACCGTCCGTATGGCGATAATGACGCACCTTGATATTTGTGTCCGAAAATTCAGAATTGCATACCGGGCATTTTTCTGTACTGTTGAAATCTTCGATTTGATCCTCTGTTAAAGGTAGCATAGGTTCTGATTTTAATAATATATCATTGGCTATGCGACGGCACTCATTTTCTATTTTACGTGCAAATTTTTTGATAGCATCTTGGCCCATGTGTCCTTTACTCATAACACCATCCTGTACAACCACATAACAAAAACTAGAAGCTTCGTGTACAGCTGATACGCTGTACTTGATGATTCTTCAGGATCTGGGCTGCAGAATGCAAGCGGTTTGAGATTTGATTCAAAATCACAAACTATATACGCTGAGTGCTCCAACAAGGCTTCGAATTTTTTGAATTCGGCATTTTTGTTTGGTTTGGGCATAACCATATGAACAGGTTTTTGGTTGCCACAGTATTTTAAATGTTCAACCAACTAATTTTGAGCAATTTCGATGTTGTTTTTACGAACGCCATTTACCATTTTTCGACCATCAAATACAGTAAAACATCTTCGACACATCTTGTATATTGCGTTGGATTTGCCTAGTTGTTTTCTGACTAAAGCCTGAAGATTGCGTATCATAGTGTAGTGATATGTACCATCCCCCTCAATTAAGAGCAGATCAATCGGGACAGCAGAGTCATCATCAAGGTTGCTGATTCTAAGAGGTTCTATTAAGCAATCGCCACGACTAGCAGAACAAATAAACACATTAATAGATAACGGCATACCATTGCTATCTTTGGCCCTTTTTTTCAAATTTATCGACATTGTGGACAAACATTGGATATTCTAAGCCATCCATAGCATCATCAAAATCATGTTCATGCTGTTTATAATGACTTATTCGCTGTGGATTATTTAAAACTGGAAACAAAGCAGCCAAAATACACCACAAAAAGCATTTCTGGTCGGTATTATCCACGTACCACAGCTTTTTTGTTTTTGATATTGTCAGGTAAAGGCAGATATGTCGAACCTTGTAGAGGTCTGAATTGAGAAATATTAACATAGAGCCTGTGTGGAGATCCACGAAGCCTCCATCCTGATTCTTTAGCAGCAAACTCAGAATGTTTGATAAGCAATTGGTCTATCAACCTGCTTAGTATTTCATCTAAGTTTGTATTTGAGTATACAGGTACAGTTTCTGTTATGTGGGTGTGTGTAAATTTTGTACCGTTTGGTTTCTTATATTCAGTATACAATTTAAGAGACAGCTTATAAGAGCCATTTTGTGAATTTAGAATAGCTAGCGTATCAGGATTTTTACTGTTCAAAAAATTCTTAATATCACATCTTGGCTCTGATACGAAACGGTAATCACTAAGTTGACGGTCAAAACTACTATGAATAGGTGCATTGCGTGGTCGCTTTGACGGTGTAGTATTATCGGATGTAGCAAGCTTTCTTTTTAGACCAGATGTAGATGGCTGTGGGGGCAATGTTGATGCCTGTGCAGAACAAGAGCATATACGCCTATTGAAGTATGCCATGCTAAATTTTCTATGGCATTTTGGGCATATTTTAGTGGGTATTTTGCGTTTCTAAGGATCACAATTACGTTGGTGCCTAGCCCAATTAGAGCTAGATATAATCTTATCGCATTGATTACAATATTTTTGATTTGGAATTTTTTGTTTTGGTATTTATTTATAATTTCTTGGGGCTCAAATCAAAAACTATATACTTTATAAAAAATATCAGTTGGCATCAGCAGTGTGCTTTGTATACTTAGTATGTATACTTAGTGTGTATACTTAGTCTGTTACTATTTTTTGGTTTTGGTATTTATATATAATTTCTTGGGGCTCAAATCAAAAACTATATACTTAATACAAAATATCAGTTGGGTTCAGCAGTGTGCTTTGTATAATTAGGGTGTATACTTATTCTGTTACTATTTTTTTGGTTTTGGTATTTATATATAATTTCTTGGGGCTCAAATCAAAAACTATATACTTAATAAAAATATCAGTTGGGTTCAGCAGAGTGCTTTGTATACTTAGTATGTATACTTAGTATGTATACTTAGTGTGTATACTTAGTCTGTTACTATTTTTTGGTTTTGTTATTTATATATAATTTCTTGGGGTTCAAATCAAAAACTATATACTTAATACAAAATATCAGTTGGGTTCAGCAGTGTGCTCTGTATACTTAGTGTGTATATTTAGTGTTTATACTTAGTCTGTTACTATGTTTTGGTTTTGGTATTTATATATAATTTCTTGGGGCTCAAATCAAAAACCATATACTTAATAAAAATATCAGTTGGGTTCAGCAGTGTGCTTTGTATACTTAGTATGTATACGTAGTATGTATACGTAGTGTGTATACTTAGTCTGTTACTATTTTTTGGTTTTGGTATTTATATATAATTTCTTGGGGCTCAAATCAAAAACTATATATTCAATAAAAAATATCAGTTGGCTTCAGCAGTGTGCTTTGTATACTTAGTGTGTATACTTAGTGTGTTACTATTTTTGGTTTTGGTATTTATATATAATTTCTTGGGGCTCAAATCAATAACTATATACGTAATAAAACTATATACTTAAAAAACTGAAAAAACCAACAGGTGTCTGTCAAGTAAACCGGAAGTGGACCTGAAGCAAACCGGAAGTGACCAGAAGTAAACCGGAAGTGATCGGAAATGGACCGGAAGTAAATATGTGTAGGTGTAGGTGTGGGTGGGTGTGGGTGTAGATGTAGCTAATAAGATTACACTTTACAGAGTATTACACTAATGGCAATAAGCTCATATGAGCATCTTGGCTTAGTTTTAAGTGTAGGCAAAACATTGCCAAGAGGGCTATATTTTTTACGATATTATGGACAACAATCTGACAGATGTAGCTCTTGTACGTGTAGCCAAATCAATCTGAGGGGGGTCGTACTTTTCACGGGAAATCCCCGAGGGCTATTTTACTAAATTCTTGGATTCTACAGAGTAGCACCTTGTAGGCAATAAGCTTATATAAGCATCTTGACATAGTTTTAAGTGTAGCCAAACCAATCTGAGGGGGATCGTACTTTTGTGTTCCAGTAATAGGACCAATCATACTACTCATATTCTCAATTCATATTTGTGAAATATAATATTCACTTCAATCTCGTGCTTTCCTGTAAACTGTCTTAAGATCGGTGTGGAATTTGAAAATTTTCCTGTGAAAAGAAATTCCGATAACTTCTCTGGAAGCATTTGGATATTATATACATTAAATATTCTAGCTTCTCCCTTAAAACAGGGGGAGGATGTCGAAACCACAGGCGAAATACCACATTGCTTATTAATGATTCCTACAAGGCGAATATTGTATCAGTCACATATACTTTGTCAAGAATATTGTGCACTGGTGTCTATATCCTAACTCATAATTCCTCAGACAGTTCTGAGTTATAATAAATTCCCTTAATTAACAATGATGGCTTTACCCAAAAGTGTCCGTGACTGTACAATGATCTACACAGATACAAGATACCCCAGACCAGACACATATGTTTACGTCGTTGTGTCAAGTATGCTTTAGTGGAACACATGTTGAGGCTGGAAGCACGTTGCCAGGGACTCTTGCAAGTACATCATTCCGTTCTGGCCATGTTTATTTTGCTAAGATTTCCCCCAGTCTTCCCAAAGTTATGGTTGGGAAGAACTATTACATCCGCTGCACGAAGCATCTTCGGTAACTTTTGCTTGGGCTTAAAGGATTATGGGCTGGGCGGATTATGTTCAACTATAAAGGCCGTAACGTTTGCTGTAAGTTCACGTTGTGTGTTTACAGGCTTATGAGTAGCTGGAATTGCAGTTCACGGTGGTGCTATGTTGAAACAGAGGGAATCGAACACGGAACCACTTCATTAAATGCGACAGCGTTATCGTACGGTCACATCGGATGCGAGTTTGGCCGGCGGAGATTCTGGCTACCTGCTGATCACATGATCACATTTCATCAGGAAGAGCGTCAGTGCGCTGGTAGATTTTGATGTGCAGAATGTATCGAAATGTTACTCATTGCTGAATTACTGGAGAAGGTGTAAGGTGTTGTGTTGGGGGGGGGGGGGGTAATTAGAATTTGGAAGATTTGTATTCGTGGGCACTGACTCTGCCCCCCCCAAAAAAAAATCATGTAGAAGGGCACATTTTATGTACGAGTAGCTAAGTTGGTTGTATGTTTATGTAATCTCTGGCCTGAATCTTCTTATGTAGATGTCTCTAGGCTCATGCACGTTTTCACTACTTTGTTCGCTGTCCTAAAAACATGATTACCAAGGTAAGGGAGCGATTTTGAATCAAATTACAGGTGCTCCGTGGAAACAATATACGAGAATGTCATCAAGACTTGAATGAACCCTGTAACAACAATACCTAGCCATACATCATAGTTACGCAATGTTGATAATATCGCGATGCATGATGCAATTTTCCACAATATTGAGGTTGTTCTCACTGACACAACCCAACCTACTAAAGAAATGTACTTACCCATTGTTCAACCATCATGTTTTTAGGGCAGTGAACAAATTAGTGAAAATCTGCATGAACCTAGAGACATCTACATAAGAAGATTCAGGCAAGAGATTGCATAAACATACTTACCATTCAATACGAAAACAGTATCGTGGTTGTTTTTAATGAAATGTCTAGAGATGTAATAATACTTCCGTGTTTTTCATGTTTGTTGTTGACCATGGAAACGGACGTTGCTAGGAAACTTAAATGAAGGTTATTGTATCCCGAAAATCTACAGTAAGTGAATGATACTCGCAACTCTGTTGTCTTCTACGTTCACATGCCTCTAAATATTCTAACTCCAGTAATATTATTTCAGTGCTCCCCCCCCCCACAAACATTCGCACCACACACATGTTTTAAAAACTTTTATCCCTGTACTTCGAACAGTAATTCCATACACACTCATATCCAAACCCACACTCCCGTAAAATTTCCTTCCTTCTAAATGTGTTTAACTCAAATTTTCTTTATTTCATTGCTACCATAGAATAACTCATGAAAATTCATTACATTTTCCTTAAATGGACGAGTTAAAGTTACAGTGCTGTAAGTCACTTTTTTTTTTTAAAAAAAAAAAAAAAAAAAAAGCAAAGAGTCTGACTCACAGCACTTTGCTGATCAACACAACAGCTGTTTCCCTCATCACTAGAACTTCAACTGCCATCTGTTGCCAGTTGAATGAATCTATGACTTACTTCACGTTTTCTGTTAACAGATTGACTTATCTTGATCTGGTTTCTGTGTCTAAGTGTTTTTTTTTTACAAAGTGACTTACACCATTATAACTTCAACCCGTCCAAATGTAGCTTTTGTACATTCTTTTACTACATAGAGCATCAAATGATTATTTGTATTAATATTGTTCAAAATCAAATGTTGCATGGCTTAATTGTAACCACATTGAGATAATAAACAATAATAATTTTCGCATGGGTTTATTAAATTTGTTGACATAAAACATGCAACTATTGTGAAACGAACAGTATTTGCCCAGTTCTTTATTAAGAAAATAGGCAAAAATATTTTGAGTATTTGAACCCTATATGAGCACGTACACACAGAATGTTAATTTGGATTGATTGGATCGATTTTGTGTTTTAAGTCCACTTTATGCACAATAAGGCAAATCGGGACTGGACCTACAATTTAAAGCGTAAGAATTTACAATACCGGAAGGATCTCCAATTTATTTGCTACTTCTTATACTCACTAAATATCGAGTCCTGATGACGTATCTGCAGTTAAGATTTGGGGGTGACGTGTAGAAATTGTAAATGCACGTGTACAAGTTGTAAAATAAAGTTCTTCATTACCGCGATCATTCTCCATACACAAACATGGGAACCATGTTTGATGATATGAACAAGTGACGTTCCCCATTCGTTACGCTGTCTACAGCGTTGCCACACTGTTGCTTTGTTACTTGCAGAGCAAAGAATGGCGTAACAGGCTAGCCGCAATGCTCTACAATCCCACAACCTGCGAGGAGCATGAGGAACATGAAGACAAGGACCGTGGCAATTACGAGGGAGAAGAACATGTGGAATGCGGGCTACTGTGATTACAGGTAAGTTTGGCAACGGTGCTCGAGCGTTCATTTGAGGAAAATGGCGTCTTGCGTGAGGGAGAAAACATTGCTTGCCGCTCTAGTGCTACAAAACTAACATTTCGTTAATGTATGTGCTCGGAATTGGCCCGAAAACCATTCTCTAATATCCCCGGGAACCATTTTCGGTAAGGTTAGGTTAGGTTAGGTTAGGTGAGGCAGCCTAGTTGAAATTTAGTTCGTAAAACACATATAGCTCCAAAAGAACATAACCGAAAACCACGTAATTCGGCTTATTTTCAAATTTTCAGACGTGACCCCCACAATTTAACTTCAGATTCGTGATTACGAGGCTAAAATTAGTTAGTGTAACGAATATGAAAAAAAATTGGAGATCCTTCCGGTATTGTAAATTCGCTCCGTTTAAAGTTGGATCCGAACCACTATGCGCCTCCACCGGGAATCGATCCCGCGACCCATTGATTACAAAGCGACGACGCCACCACTGCACCAACAGGGAGGCCACGCAGAATGTTGAATTATAAACTTTTCAAGAAAGCGAACGTAATCTCTTGTTTCCCTTCCTTTACTTCTAAATGTCGACATTTCCAAAGTAATTACGAGCATTGAAGAACTGCATCTCAAGCAATATGTGAACGAAGGTGCGCGATTCTGAGGTATCTAAGTTGACTTTATTTATTATGTAATGATCAACAACATTTAATCTTACAAAAAAGATAAAGACAAAGTTATAAGGTTTAAATGAACGGTTAACAGGTTCAACTAAAAGGAATTTCTTCCTCAAAAGTCCAGGTACTCTTGTTCCCTAGTTTTTATTGGGTTTAAGAGTGTGCAGAGAAACCCAGAAAGTAGTCTGTACTGTCAGGAAACGTCTTTGGATTGAAATTTCGGTTTGAATTATTCACGTCAAATTGAATTTGTGAGGCTCTCTCACTATAGCACATTTAATGGACAACCAATGGACTGATTTTAACGGATTTAAGATACGAATCAGAAAAAGCAGGAAACAGTACAACTATTTGACTTAGTGTTCGCCTGTCCGTCCGTCTATCGAGCTATGACAACACACATTGGTTGAAGGATAGACCACCCAAAATTACTTCAAAAGTATGTATTATTGGACAAAAAGAAATTGGGTAAATACAGAGATTCACAGCGATGAGAACAAAATGAACATTTTCATTAATAGAATGGCCAAATGACCATTGTTATTGAGAACATAGTGTATTAAGACACGTAACGTACCGAGGGAAAAAGTATATGTGGGAAGGATGGGACAATAACGCAAATACGCAGTCAAACCACATACTAATATGTTTTGTCAGAAGAGGACCAGTGATGTTAAAATTAAGGCATTATGTTTAGCTTTGTGGCATTTCCCCCATGCAAGAGTTTCCTACAAAAGCCAATTACGGCGAGAGGGGCGGGGGTGAAGGGAAATGACAATGGAGCAGCAAATTTCGTGAGAGCGGAAAGAAAGGATGACGTCAAATGCGTTGTTCATACGGTCACGAACGACCGTGAATGACAGAGCACCCATCACCTGCACGGGCGAGTGCAATTCAATCAAATCATCCTTCAGCCAACGCCGAAGACATGCGTCCGTCGACAATGGAAAGTGAAGAGAGAGAGAGAGATGCGCGTGGGACGTGCGCGCAGACACGAGACAACTTCTCTAGCCGGAGAGGCCGAAACGTCGACAGTCTACGCGGACGACGCTCATCCGATAGCACCTTACTCGGGGACGCTGGGAAGCGACGCGGAGCCGATTCGGAACTCGAAACAAACAAACGAAACTCACCCTGCGAGCCCGTCGCTGCCCACGAATGATCGGTTAAAGAGGACAGTGGGATAATTCCGACCGAAAGGGTATTACCGTTCGCCAAGCTAATGCCATCTATCAGTAACTTTGAGAAGCAGCTATTTACAGAGTGGGCAACCTAACTTACTGACGCTTTACACGGGGTAAGTAGAATGATATTGTTCCGTAACTTCGACTCGGGATGCTCAATAATGTGTTTTCTTATGTCGTGACAGACGTTTCGTTAATTGTGTAAACGTTAAGAAAATGCAGACTATTATAAGAACAAAAAAAGTTGTTGCAGGCTTCAAGGCTGAATAGTGATTATTGCGTTCTAAGCACGAATCCAGCTTCAAACCGTATTTCAATTTCTGTGAAAATTACTTTGATCAAGAAAATGAGAGAATAATAATATTGAGCCATATCGGATATCAACAACAACAAAAAAAAATTCAAAGAAAGAAACAGGATGATTATTAAGAAAATCACGCATTTAAACGTTACAAAAGCGCCTAACGAAGACGTCCGAGAACATTTAAGAAATAACTTTCATTCCGCTCGAATGAAAATGATATTTTACGTCGCTCTTCTACGTTTCATGGAAAGTCGCGACGATGACGATCGGCCGGGAAATGCACAAGCAAACAATACAAAGAGACATGTCTTCTCTGAGCTTTGAACCTAAGACCTCTGTCTTTGGTAGAATTTTACCATAATCGTTGCATTAGAGGGGAACGCATTCATTATTATTATTATTATTATTATTATTATTATTATTGCTGTTGTTCAAAATAAAAATCCTTTCGCTCATAACTTACTGCGTGCTTATGACCTCCGTGGCGTAGTGGTTAACACAGCGCGCTACGACGCCAGGGGTCCCGGCTTGTGCATGGGTGTTCATTGTGAGGGTCCATCAATTTCATCGTATCATCTTTCATCCTCATCTTTGCTATTAAACACAAGTGGCAGAAATGCGAAGTAAAACCAACTAAATTAATGAATCAACCAAAATCATTGTGATAATACTTTCTTACGGATATAACTCCATATATTTGTTACATGTTCAGATAATACCTTTCAAGCACTTAATCCGTGAAATACTTTGTCTACTGTTGTACTTATATTGTACTAACTGTTAATCTTTCACTAACAATTCACGAACAAAATAACTAGCGGAATTAAAGTTTATCTCTTAGAGTCCTGAAATTTGACAAGTAAATTTGCAAGCGTGTATTTTTTTCAATTACTTATTACACAGCACTTTTAACCCAGCCTCCTTAGCGGAGTAGTTATCACAGCGCGTTACGACACCACGGGTGCCTGGTTCGAATCCTGTCCTGAGCATGGGTGTTTGTGAGTGTCCATTCATAAATCTCATCATATTATCACTCGTCCTCCTCTTTGCGATTAGCTAAAGTGGCAGAAAAGTGAAGTATAATAAACCAAACGAATCCAAGTTGAACCAAATCCTTTAACTTACAAGGAAAACTTTGTCGGACTTCGCTAAATGATGAGGTTTCCTGTGCAGAGAACCTTCGCAAATCAACAGTTTGTCGATCCGTGTGAGATAACTAAGTGGCGCGTGTAGATATGACGCGAGAAACGTAGCGAGGACATTGCGCCTAACGTGTATGCAACCCAAACAACTTTTCAGTTGTGCTGTATTTCATAACTCTCAGGATAAAGTACATTACATTTTCCTCTCCTCATGGATCGAAGTTGTCCAAGGGCGGTTCCCACGAGACCGAAATGGGAGCGTTTACCTCAGTTGTACCGGATTTCACTCTTTGCACCGAAGGATCGGTCCCGTTAAGTAGTGGGTGAGGGGTTGGAGGTAAGGCAAACTTTAATCACAAAATTTCTACATGAATATTTTCCTATTATTGATGCAAAAGTGCACCCCTTACGATGCAACGTACAAGGAGAGTTAATTAAGGTTAAGCTGACTAGCGCACTAATATAAGCAGGATTCTCATCTGGGCTGATACAGAAAGTAAATTAATTCAGTACAGGGTATCACAAAATTACTTTCACAATTCCGAATTGGCTTTGAGTTTATGTGCAATTATTCTTTCGTCCAGTTGATTGTATTGATATATTGATTGTAGCGATTGCTTGGGTGGAATTGAACATTTTCTGTTTGTTTTGCATGCGACAAGTGCTTCAAATTTGAGGAGCATGTTGCTTATATTAATAAAATATATTTCAGATAGAGCAGTCACTCCGTCAGCGCTTCGTTTCGAATATGCTTCTGTGCTTATCGTAGCAGAAAAAGTACCTTGTTTACCGTTAAACAAGCCTTCTAAACTAAAAACCAAACCATTTGTAAACACTTGTACAAAAGAAAGCACAACCTGGAGTTGTCTATGCGCGTTCTGGATTGTCTTAACTGTACAAAATATCTGTATTTTCTTCTATAATGAAACTTATAATGCACAGTAATGACAATTTAAATTTCAACTTAATGTTTCATATGCTGACAGCTACTTACGAATATTAAAACTTTAATACTGGGTCATTACACGCCATTTCAACGAAGTCATGTCACCCACTATCTCAGATTTCGATGAAATCTGATATACGCCCTCCCCTGATGGATACAAGAAACCCCATAAAAAAAATTTCACTCCATCTCAAAGGGTTTTCATTTACAGAACTTCGAAATGTCACTAAATCTGTGTTGTCTGTCACCCTTGAAAACCTCGACACAATATAGCCTTCCATACATTTTATTTCCTTTCCTCCTTAACCAAGGATCAGATCACTGAAGAAATTTCAGTGATCAATGAAATAATGAGTATTTCAGAAAAAAATACATCAGCTCTGAAAACATTTTACAAAAACCTAAAAAAAGAGTAACAATGGACTTGTAGCCTAATTTTTGTGCTGGAGAAACTAGGTTACGAAAACCTGAATTCTCAGAATGTGGGAATGATTGTTATTATTATTTTATTATTATTATTATTTATTATTTGACGTAGGAACTAAACGTTTTTGATGTTGAAAATCATTGCATTGCAAAGACATGCTCTTTCTCTACAAAGAGTGAAACTTATGGTTTATTTTACTCCTTGAAAAGAAAATTTTACGTTTCTTGCAAAATTTCAGGGTCAATACATACCAAATGGTCCAGCCCTGCTCGCTCGATCATTTTCAAAATTTTCATCTTTTAGTTGTTGTAAACCCTATGCAAGGGTACTTCAAAACAGGCATTATATTTTTAAAACCTGACTTCATTTGAAAATAACGGCCATTCTTGTCTTATGACTTGTGGCATTTTTGGCCTTTGCAGACAGTTGTGATAATAATAAGAACTTTGCTAAGAAAAATGATAGAAAACCAGGGGGATACATGTTTTCAGTACATTTCAAGCTATATGTTTTATTCTGTACCATTATTCACCATCTCTAATGCAAATGTCTGAAATTTAGGGCCAAAACTGACATTCAATTTTGAAGAGAAATCAATCTTTATCATTTTTTTTTGTTAGGAAGTAGTGTAATATGAGAAGTATATTTCTTGTAGAGAAAGCCTATATGTCCAAAGTTTTAGCATAAAATATTTGAGCTCTTGTTACTGGACTCTCTTTCAAAATGCTCGTTTATATTTTTTTTAAAAAAATTTGGCCCCACTATCTCAGGTTAGAAACCAAATAACAATTGAATATTTACAGCATTATGAGAGATGCCTGTAAAACAAAAAGTATTCAAGATTAATATTCAATAAACAACAAAGTTAAAACAGGGGGAAGTTGGCTAAAAACTAGCAAAATTATGTTGTTAATTACAAATAACTATTTACTTTTCATGAACTACCATGCAATTTTTTTAATTACATCATACAAATGGCACCCTGAAATGTTCCGCAAAGTTTCGTTACAAGGAGTAAAAAAGAAACAAATTTCCTTTTTTTTTAGAGAAAGAGCAAACATGTCTTTGCAATGATTTCCAACATTAAACATTTTTGGTTCCATCATGTTCACATGCTGAAAATTCAGGTTTTCGTTACCTAGTTTTCCACCACAAAAATTAGGCTACAAGTCTATTGTTAGTCTTTTTCTAGGTTTTCGTAAACTTTTTTGAGAACTAATGTATTTTTTTCTGAAATACTCATTATTTTATTGAGCCTTGAGTAAAATTTCAGAGATCTGATCATTGGTTAAGGAGAAAAAAATAGAAAAATAAAATGTGTTAAAGGGAATATTCTGTCGAGGTTCTCAAGAGTGACAGCAACACAGATTTAATGACATTTCGAAATGATGTAAAATGAAAACCGTTTGATATAGAGTAAAACAACTTAGGGCGGTTCTTCCAACCATAAGAGCAAGGCGTATATCAAATTTAATCGAAATCTTATATTTTCTGCAAAGGTTCCGAAAATTCATTTCTTCTTTTTACACACAGTTTAAATAATTTGAACCTTATACATTCATTGTGTATATTTGAAGTAAAATTAATAATAACACAAATAATTTGCTAGTAGCAATAAAATAATATCATTTATATATAAAATAACTCATTTATACAAACTTTTTAATCTTATCATATGTTGTATTTATATCTTCAACAAAGCAGTCGCTGTAAGAAAATTCACACTTCTGGCACCATCTATGGGGAATTTGTGAAATCTGAAAAGTTCCTTAATTCAAGTATTGCTTGTAGTTTCAGATTCAAAAAGCGGCGGCGGGGCAAGAGGGGGGACAAGGTAATATAAATACCTCCCCGGCCGTGAAAATATCTCTACCCCTTCTTGGTTTCCACATTAACATGTGGCATGTGAATGACTTGTCCCGAGCGTCAAACGAAGCTCATTTGTTTTATACTTTTCATGGGCATTGTGTTTGCGTCGATATCAAATTGCTTTAGGGATGAAGGGGTAAGTTTAATATAAACTTCTTTTGCTTTTATTGAAGCAAGCTGAGTTGTGCAATAAATATACCACTTCATGCCCGATGTTGCAAGCTCAGATTAATCGTATATCCCTTCATTCCATCTACATTCTGGCTATTGTGGTAAATGCGTTCTACTTAAACGGATATTATTTTACGAAACAATAAAAATACATGCACTGGCAATCCTGATACTTCTCTTGCAGCAACTGCCCGTTACTCAAACTGGTCACTTTACTCGGACGTTAATACTGTTTACTTAGCAGATCGTATATTTTATGTTCCCCTTGACTGATTCTGCTTACTTTGCTAAATCGATGTGTCAGTGAGCCAGAAGAATTTTGGGATATGTGTAAAGAAGGATGGAGGAAAAAAATGAGGGATGAGGGTTTGCAGCCAGTTGACGTAAAAACGAGACGATGATAATTTTGGTCCAACATATGCTAAACTAACTATCAAAGCCCGTCAATGAACCATGCCTCACCGTCATTACTCTTTGCATCTCCTTTTTGTGTCCCTCTTTCTCTCTGTCTCTATACGGTTTCATTCTCTCTCTCTCTTTCTCTCTCTCTATATATATATCTCTCTCTATCTCACTCCTTGTATCAACTTTGTTTCTCTCTCCGCTTCACCTTTGTGTATTTTCTTTCCATCTCTCTGTTTCTTCCATTTCATCTTTCACCTCTCACATTTACTCATACCTTGTCTCTTGATTTTCCTTGCTTTGTGTACATCGAACTCTCTATTCAATTTTCTCTCTTTCTCTCTGTATGCTTTCCTTTCTTTCTCCTTCTCTCTCTCTTTATTTTTCTCTTTCTCTCTACTTACCGAACATATTATTTCTCTCTCTACCACAGTGTACTCTATTTCCCATCTTTCTTATCTTATCCTATATAATTTTACCTCTTGTTCACTTTTTCCTTTCAGTATCTTTCTCTCCCTCTCTGTGTATTGCATTTCTATCCGCCTGCCTCTTACATATTATATCTCTCTTTATCACAGTACATTCCCTTCCGTTTCTTTCCCTTGTCTTATCCTGTCTCTTCTTTGCTTCTTTCTTTCTGTATCTTTCAATCTCTCTCTCTCTCTCCTTCTTCTCTACCTCTCTTTCTGCTTCTTTCCCTTTCTCTCTTTACCTCTCACTCTTTCTTTTTCCTTCTTTTTCTCTCTATATTTTATTCTCGTTCTCTCTCTCTACATTATTTTATTTCCATCTTCTCTCTACTTTCTTATATCTTTCCTTTTCCCTCTGTCACAGTATACTATTATATTTTCCTTTCTCTTGTCATATCCTATGATATCCTTCAGTCTCTAAAAAGAGAGAGAGAAGTATATTTCGTTCAGTACTTTACTAACTATGACTATCAACTTGAAAACGTAGTACACATGTTTGATTCCGGTGTGATATAAAACTGTATGTCCCCTTCTCTATTCCCTTTGTGCACGTACTTTCATGTGTTCGTTTGAAAGGTTTCCCCGCCATATTGAGTATCCCAAAATTATAATTTAAAACATTTTACATTAATCAATTTTCTTCACATTGCAACCATAGATGGCACAATCATTGGAATATTGAGAAGACATGATTTGTATTGTACTATAATATCAGTTTGAATTATTTGGTAGTAGAACGTTTGAAGTATATAAAGAAATATCAAATATATTTATACATAAACTCGGTCATTTACCGATTTCTCACTTCGCAGTTTCATAACGCTTACTTTACATCACAAAGAGACAAAAAAGCCAATATAAATAAATTATATTGAAAGTGGATGTATTGAATTATGCATGTTACCATGTTATGTATATTGGTGGAACATGAACTTTTCTGAATGACTGTACTTGTGTAAATGACATCGTATTTTCAACTTCTTAAAATATTTAAAAACGATTAACACCGGAATTCTTTGCCACATACTGTACATTATATTACAAGGTATGTTTTAACACTAATTTTGGGTAATCAAAAATGGGATATAAGAAATTTATTTCAGACTCTGGAAATCACGCCACAGAGGATTTTCGACAAAGAACATGAAACGAAACATGCAACCCTCTTTAAAACATAATCCACATACTAACGCTTTTAAATTTATACATATTATATGTACTTAAAACACTTTTATGCAAGAATTGAAATCAAATTATCTAAAGAACGTGAACGTAAGTACATTATCAGACAAAGCTTTCATATTCCCAAAGGGCCAATAACTACCTACCAAAAATAACCATCTTATATAGGCATCCAGCGTACAATTAGTTAGGAAATTGTTATAAATATGAGCGGTATTTAGGAGTAAAATCAACGTTTGACTAATTTTGTTTGAGGTTCACTCGAGTGGGCAAATCGGGAGTAGACCTACAGTTTAAAGTGAGACCTAAACCTTCTTCCACGGGGTATCGAACGCAGGGACCCTTTCATTACGATCAAAACTAATATGAAAATATTACTTTTGGAAAATAATATATATTCAATTATAGAACTTCTGGGTACAGCGCCTAGAATAACGTAGTGTGGAAAACGGCACGGTTCTGCGCTCTCAGGCTGGTTCCACTCGAAAATGATCCGCTAGAGGCGCTGGTGTTGACCCCGGTGCTTGGTGTTCGACTGCTTATAATGGAAGTAAATGGAGTTTTCGCTGCAACGTCTGATTCTTTTACATGAAGCATTTCTATGAATGTGATAATTGCTATGATATTTGGTACAGTGGTCGCGAAGATATTAACGAACATTCTAGACAGTCGACCACGTCCTGTTATCGTCATACTTTCGTTAATAATACGGGAGAAAAAATACGCGTGGAATGTTCTTGGCAACTAAATTTTTGTGTATGAATTAGGTTCATTATTATTATCATCATCATCATCATTTCTTTAAAAGATATACACACTGAAGCATTTGTATTTTGGATATTTATCTCTTTTCTTCTGCTTTAAACTAATCGCGGCGATGATGATAATGATGATTGCATGAAACGACAAGGGGAACCCCACAAAACTTTCTTAGTGCCATCGACATGAGTGTAAGGCAACTTTCAAACCAATGGGACAAGCGACACGGGATGTTCACACTGTCACACTAGTGACACACACTTCCAGATTGTAAAATAGCATTCATTGGACATGAGGGTCCCAACTAAGTGACAAGCGACATGGTGCCTTCAGTCTATTAGCAAGCGTTGCTTGCGAACAACAGATAGGCGACACGATAAATCGCACATTACAACAACAGATCTAGGCGACACGATAAGCAACACGTGTCGCTTCTGCGTCGCTCAAACTGGGCCATTTCCTCAATAGCTTGCAACATGTTGCCGTGGTTTGTTGTTCGCGCATACGCGATGCAATGAGTGTCTTGCTTTAGTGAGATTGCGCACCAAAGCGACAAGCGGCACTCGACACTTATCGCTTGAGGTTTTCACCAACCGAACGCTGGCCTGTGCTTCCCGCCATGCCGCTACGATGTGAAATGTTGCTCTTGATTGGCTCCTTTCCAAGCAACATGTGTCACTTCGGTATGAAAGTTGCCTTGGACCGAATGACCCGTGTCGCTTTGGTGTGAAATCCTCGTATCGTTTGTCGCTTTGGTGTAAAATCTCCTTGAGGAAACGGTGCAGTCAGAGCTTTTGTCCCTACGGTTCGAAAGGCTGCATTGATTTCAGACTGCTCGCTTTCAAGCGACATTTGTGGTTTGTCGCCTCGGTATGAAATATCTCTCAGGATACTATTTATATTCTAATAACATAGAAAAATAAACTCTAATACACAGTCCAAGACCTGACGTCCGGAATCACATTGCGATGTTTCTTCTTGTGTTACGCATGCTATTTATTTATTAATTTTATTTTACTTTTCTTTCCAAATTAATGCCATTTCTTGACTGCAAATCACTCCACAAATATAACTGTTTCCATCAATTCACTTACCGCCTTTCTAGAGAAACAAATCTACACAATATATTCCAAAAACTAACTAAGCCGCATTACTTTCATAACAAAATTAGCAGCTGTGTCGATCGCACTGCCATCTACTTGTCATCGTCTCGGGGAACCAGTTTCTTGGGTCGTTTTCCACACTACGTTATTCAAGGCGCTGTATTCTGGGATTATATTTTATACATTACTAGCTGATTACCCGGCGTTGTCCGGGTATTTATTTATCCTAATCTTGTATTAGACAGGAAAATAATGAATTCTAACTATAGTGTAAAATGTAACTAATTCTAAATGTGATCGTGAATGTCACCAATTAGCTTAGTGACTCCGAAAACTATGGATTCGACACTAAGCTAAGTGCTTTGTGGCATTTTATTTTTCACCCCCTCTCACTCCAATGCCGATAGGTGATGAACTTGGAGTTGAACCGCATTGGGAGTGTCACGAAAACTATAGATTCCATTCGCAACACAGCCTGAATGTTAGACAACCCGAGAAACACTATCGTTGTGCGGATTGCATAGAGTCACGGATGTCTGTCTGTGCGGAATTTAATATCGGTGGTTCTCGATTATTTTTACATGTCACCCTTTCCCACCCCACCCCTATGGGTTCCAGTGGTGTCTTACCCTCACAGTATTTCTTTCCAGGTTGCAAGCGATACGCGTACCAAGTTTGGTTGAAATTGCTCCAGGCGTTCGAGAGTTATTTCTGAACAAACACGCGCACACATATACACACATACATCCATTTTATATAGGGAGAGATGTAATATTGCTTTTTTTATATTTTACTAGTGTACTATAGAATCAGAACCTAATGATAAAATTTATTTTGTGTACTTCATATTACATGAATTATATCATTTTTTTAATACGGTAAGAAGCACATTCTCATTTATGTATGTTGTCAACATATAATTTGTAATTTACATGCACAAATGCAGCTCAGAGGTATTTTAGAGGTCAAAGTTCTCAATAATTCCTCGCCTTCATAGATAGAACAGAAGAAAAGATTTCACTTCCAAATTAGGGGCTATGAGATGGTGTTTTGGTAAAGTAATCGCCTTGTAATCAAGGGGTCAAGGGTTCAGTACCCGGTGCAGATACGTACAACAGTGTTTCCGGTTTATTATAAACTGTAGGTCCAGTCCCGATTAGCATGTCTTCCTGATTGCATAGTGGTAACGTCACAGTCTTGTATTCAAGGAGAGCCGAGTTCGATTCTTGATTTAGACATATGGTACAGTGTTTCTGTTTTCACCTTAAACTGTAGGTCCGGTCCAGATTACCCTGTTTCCCGGATGACGTAGTGATAACGTCGGCGTCTTTTGAGCAGTTGGGTACCCGGTGGAGGCACATGGTGGCACGATCCCTCTTGAAACTGAAGATCCAGTCCCGATAACCTTCTTGTGGATATGTACTCTCTTACCAACTTCCTTACGGTAATCAATCAAAGTATACATTTTTTAAGACCATCTCGGAGTATTTAAAATCAAAACTTCTGTTCCGACATCCAAAAGGAGTAAAAAAGTCACCAAGATATCACCCTAATCTTTTCAGAAATGCGACAGTTCAAATTCCATTGGTAAGATTAACCAGGAGTCCAAAACGCACACCAAAACTGTAATCACACGAACAGATGTCGCTAATCTTTGGCAATTTCCCGTCTGGTAGATTAGCAATTATCGTCCTCAAACTATCTTCGCTGTTACAAAGGCAAAAAAGGACTCTTCCTATTTGCCAAATGAATTGTGCGCAAAGGCTGACGTAGTCTAAGTCATCTGCATACGGCGAGACTGTAATGAATTGATTTTGGTGTTCCCGCCTTCGCGCTTCCCGCCCAAAACCAACCAACCACATCGCGAGATAATTGATTCCGTGATATCCTTATGTTTATGCATTCACTTGGTACACTCGGGTAATTGGGTTGCTTCTCAACAAGGCGCAACGTCGTATAAATTGCTCTCTGTGTTGCCTTCGAGTATAAACGCTCCGAAATTCACTTCTGCTCGGGACACGAGCACTTACGCACGATGATGAAACTGAATTAGCTTTTTTACGCACAGTGTACGGTACTGGACACTTATTCGTTCTGATTTTTTGCCAAGGTCTATACTAGAGCTAAGAGTTGTACATGACTGTACATGGGTGGTGTTATAATTTATGGCATTTTCACGAATTATTATATCGCATCAGAGCAGAGGTGGCAAATATATATTTCCGCTGGGTTATTATTATTATTATATTTCCAAATAGATGGTGAATACTTTATTAATAATATATCTTAGAAAATTCTCAGATATTCCCAGAGGAACATCTCAATTCTAACATATCTACAAAAAGGCCAGAGGTTCCCTAGCTGAACTTGTGGAAAGCTTCTATATGAACTTGTGTTGATCCGGGTGGCCAGAATTAAAGTTACCCAACTCAGAGCCCTCTGTAGCCTGTTGGAGGCATCGTAGAACTCTGAAATTTGGTGAATCCACTATGCAGACCATGGGGAAGAGGATGGCGATAAAAGAAAAAATAGTTCAATTTTCCGCCACCAGGTTGAAATGTGGCGCTGTACTTCCATGATGGGTTGTAATAATGACGTAAACTGCTCCAATTGGTTATGGATTTGCCTTTACCTTGCAATCTTGCAATAATCGAGAGATTATTTTCTCGCAACTTCCAGCCACTAACAAATGTCTTTCTAATTAACACCTCAGCTAAATCACTTAACGTGAGTGCTGAACAAAAGTTCGGAAGTGATCGCCATGCCATTAAATAAGAAGGAACGTGCATTGCTGGTGAAGTTGTTTTATCAGAACGGTAGTAATAGTGCAGCTGCACTGCAAGTTAATTGAACACTGCTGTACTGGCAGAAACCAAAAATCAAGATTTGTACACCTGACTTACGTTTTTCAATATTCATTATTACAGCGCCATATTTCAACCTGGTGGCGGAAAATTGAACTATTTCTTTTTTATCGCCATCCTTTTCCCCATGGTCTGCATAGTGGATTCACCAAATTTCAGAGTTCTACGATGCCTCAAACAGGCTACAGAGGGCTCTGAGTTGGGTAACTTTAATTCTGGTCACCTGGTATAAGATTTTATAATTACATATTCAATTTTGTAACTTGTATCACATATTTTGACATAGTGATGTACACTCGTGGAAATAAATACTTCCCCTATAAGACTACTGGTATTAAGACTCTATGGAGGAAGTACTTTTCTCCATGACTGTACCTGGTTGTCAAATCGTTTTCATTACTTAAATAAATATTCTTATTTATTTTATTTATATATTTATTTGGTTTATTTTTACTTCACTTTTCTGCCACTTTTGGCTATTCGCGAAGATGAGGATGAATGATGATATAATGCAATTGACGAATGACCACTCACAAGAAATACCCATATCCAGACCGGGATTCGAGCCTGGTACTCTTGGCTTCTAAAGCTCTGTGCTAACCACATTGCCACGGAGGCTATTAATATTAATATTATCATCATTATTATTATCATTAGACTTCGGATACTTATGCACTAAAATAACTTTAAATATTCATGTAAATATGCTCTTAAAATGCTCGAAATATGCTTTTAAATGATCAAAATATGCATTTAAAATTTTAAAAATGTACATTAAACTCAGAAACTTTAGCCATAGCTTGTAACTATTTATTAATTCCACTGTTTACATAAGTGAAAAAATATGGTTTGGCTTGGCTTATTGACAATTGACGATATTTACATGTATCTTTATCATAAGTCCACTAACTGTTTCTGACTTTACTGAACGTCACGATTAGCAGAAGGTGGAATTACACCAGCTGTCTCTCATTCTACTCAGCATAAAAGGTTACTATTGCACTTAATAACCACGTATTGTTTCAGATGCTCAAAAGTAAACTTATGCCTGTTATCCATGAGAATACTTATATACTCTGAAAAGACTCTCTCCACATCACAAGAAACAATAGACGCGTGTTGTAATTTCAACAAATCGGAAACGTGTAGTTCACTTGGAGTACAGTCCACATTTTGTTTCCCTTCATGAATAGAGCAAATGCCCTATAGGAGCTTGTAGCCAGAATTCTTTGCGAACACATACTGAATCATGTTTCTGAATTGCTCCAAAGGATTGGAAACTACAAATTTTCAGACATATACAGCAGAATATGTATTTGTAAGGAAAAGTTGGTAAAATATGCAATATATCCTGAAGACACTGAAAATATGCATTTGCATATGCTGCTATATGAAAAATGCATCACTATCCGAAGCCTAATCATGCTCATTATCGCGCTAACATGCTTATCGAAACCATTGGTTCGATTTTCGTGTGACTGAGTTTTAGTTTTAAGTCCACTTCATGCACGGGAAGGCTAATTGGGACCGGACCTACAGTTTAAAGTGGGATCCGAACCACTATGTGCCTCCACCGGGTATCGAACCCGACACCCCTTGATTACAAGGCAACGACGCTACCACTGCACCGTCGAAGAGGCCCACTTGTCATTTAGAAACCAACATTCAGAAAAAAAATGCAATCTTTTGTAGCGAAGTGACACGCCAAACTGCACATGTCGCTAGGACTGGAGATTACGCAGGCACCGTGTTGGGTGTCGGTTCGGCCTAAAACCTTATGTCATATTCGTTGTCTGGAAAGGACAATTACGGCACCACTTTTAAATTATAAATAAAGCGTAGCAAAATACACTACAAGAAATCTCACCGATGGAACGGGAAACAAATATTCGACAGCATCTCTCAGGGGGGTTGATGACGTGAGTGGCCAACGAAGACGAAGAAGAAATTAAGGAAATGGTGGGGTGGGGGGCGAGACGGAAGGAAGCGCAGGGATTGGTCGTTAACAAGATCCGATGGAGACCTTTCACAGATGCCCTGTTCCCAAGAGGAAAGACAAGATGCAAGCTGCGGAGTGTATGTAGAGAAAGGACACCGACAGATGGCAGCAGAGGCGAAGTACAAGGGTTCTGTGAATAAACAAGTATATAGTAGGTTATTATAACAATCGCTCATGGAAGTGGAAGTAGTAAATTCAGTTTCAAGTACCTTGTAATCACTTTAAAGCTTGAAGTAACATATCAGTTGATATCCTTATACAATGTACGAGGCATGGTTATAAATTAAATTCCATTCACATCCTATCACCGAGATCAAAAGTCAATGTATGATACACTGTCGCTTGTCAGTTCGGTATGCGGGCTCCCTAAAACTATACTGCTTTTCCGGATTCTCTGGAGTAGCGACGCGCAGAGGGGAAAGCTTGTGGGCGGGGCCAGACTAGGTGGGGAAGGGTGCCTGATGAAAGCAACGAAGTGCTGCGCGGTGTAACGGCCGTAAAGCAAAACGTTTTCTGCTGCCAATCTCTTCTTTTATTCTTAAGAATAGCCAGTGTATTGTTTTACACAAATAACAAATAATATTGCACGTTTATTTGTCTTTTGATGCTACGAAGAACAGAAAAAAATTGAAACAAATTTAAACATACATTATCAAAAAACATGAAAATAACCACAAACTACAAAACATCATGTATCAAAATTTGTTTTAAACAAGTCTGAAAAACATGTTTCAAACACTTTGTTTTAAACATTTGTAAAAAACAAAGCCATGTGTTTTAAACTTTTCAAACAAGTTGTTCTCGAACACATTCAACTTCAACACTATGAGGCGCTCTCCTGAATGCAGAGTTCCCCTACACTTGCGAGCTGACATGTTTACTACGGAACTACTGGACAGCGAATGAGCCCCCTCTATTGAATGCCCCTCCCCTCCGCGCGTTCATTGGACGAGGCGCACACCCTTCAACATGCGCACAGAACGCGTTCGCGTTTTCTTACTCCAGAGAATCCGGGAAAGGAATATAGGTTGCATGTTCACCTTTACTCCTCAGAAAGTAACCCCATTTTCGACGAGGCCTTTGGGGCGAATTATAATTCGTACACTTATTAGACAAAAAATGTTATAACTCGTAGACAATTTGACCAATCTACTTCTAGTAACTTTTGTTTTGCAGCTAAACAATCATGGCATGCAACCGTGCAGAAATATAAAGCTAAATCCAATAAGAGGGGTTAGGTGGGCCGCGGCCCCCAACTTTCAATGAAAAAAATCTTAAAAATGAGAAGTTTTTTTCACATATTCGATAATAAAATGCACCCAGGAACATGAAATGACTTTCATTTTGTTGAGAAAGGACCATTCTTTGAAAATAAGGATAAAGTTTCCGTCCCCTTCTCAAAATAGCGGGGGAAGAGGGAGCAAACACACCATTTTTATGATTTTTTTCATTGAAAGTTGGGGGCCGCGGCCCACGCAATCTTTCTTATTGGCTTTGGCGTTTTCATTTCTGCACGTTTGCATGCTCTGATGTTTTAGCTGCAAAACAAAAGTTACCCGAAGTGTATTGGTCAAATAGTCTACGAGTTATAACATTTTTTGTAAAATAAGTGTACGAATTTTAAATTCGCGCCATCTTCCATACGTAAATTTGGAGTCGGGGCGGGGGGGGGGGTGTATCCACATGACGTGCCAAAGCTTCGTTATAATAACCCACTGTAAGTGTTTCCGACATTACAGACAAGAATCAAGATGATAAAAAAGAACAGGAATTTTGTAATCAGCTGCTGGAACCCGCAATTCAAGAAAGATATCGAAAAATTAGAAAAGCTTCAAAATAAATTTCTCAGATATCTACTATTTAAACTTGATGGTACATATCCAAAACTCACTCCTAGCAACATATTACGCGAAATCTTTAATATTCCGTCACTCGACGAAAGGAGGCAAACAAGTCAAATAACTTTTCTCTCCAAGCTTATCAATGGTAAAATAGATTCTTTTAATCTGTTGTCGAATTTAAATTTTTATGTGCCAAACTGTATGTTAAGGCCCAGAACTGATCTCTTTCAAATCCCCCTTGGAAGAACCAAAATGACCGAAGCTGAACCCATGAGGAGAATGTGCAAGTTATTTAATTCAGTTTCTAAGAATAATCCAAGCGTAGACCTATTTAAATGTAATTGTAACATAAGATCTAATCGCTGAATTTCTGTATGTTTTGTTTTGTTTTGTTCATTGAATTTTGGTTTTCATTCAGCTTGTAAGGTTATATCCAATAGTTAGCGTCATTTATTGTTGTTTTGTCTCTATGTTCCCTATGCTTCTATAATCTAATAATTAATTTCTTCTCACAATTGTTTTTAAATGTAAAATGTATATTGCGTCATTCATATTTCTTGTTAATTTTCTGTTTATGTAATGGTGTCATCCAATATTGAACACTGTAATTGGGCATGCGCCTGTTGTGTTTCAATTAATTAAATAAATAAATAAATAATCGAAAAATCGACCATAATACGAGTAAAGGTTATTTCTGAGCTAAGCGCAATACTTGAATTGATATATTATGTTTCAAACTAGTTTCAAATTGAGAATTGAAATTCCGGTAACAGAAAATCCTTTCGCGACAGTGGCGGGGAGCGCTCATACGATCTAACAGGGGAGCGTTGATTTCAGTCTCCAAATTTGGAGGTTGACGGACGGTCACTACGGGTAATTTAGATTGCGCAGCCATTTTCTTTAAAATTGGTACTGGGGTTAGAGTGTTGGAGGAAGAGGATTTCGCTCAAGTGCTAAATAGTTCGCTAGATGGCGTACGGAGTTGAGAACTTATTCGCTCGAGCGAATAACGCTCGAACAGGCAAAACGGAAATTGAAACTTATTTGTGATATCCATGCTAGGACCTAGTTTAGTCTATCTTATCAATACAGTGATATATGAGAATGAAATAGATGATTGTGGGCTGAAACTACCAACGCGGATAAATGTCTATGATTATTGTCACATTAAAATGATATTCCATTGTTCACGCTTGAGGGTGGAGACTCGAGCAAGTAGGAGCAAGCAAAGGTGGTATCATGCAGTACTCTAACTGGGGGCTTGTGAGTCAGAAAAGAGTGTAGCTTAGCAACCAATCTCGAATTTGGTCAGTATCCGTAGTTCCTTGAACACACACTTCAGTTATTTCTCTTCGAAACATTACTTCCGCAATTTTTATCCCAGAAACCTTACGTCACACTTTCTTCCAGCGTCACCAATTTCCTTTTAAATTGAGTCTCTTTGACACTTTTCCCAAGGGCTCTTAAGTCGTTCTTCCACCGCGGAGACGTCGGGCACTGAATTACATTTTGATATTCTGGTCGTTAATTAGCGAAGCAATTAACAGACCCTCCGCGTTCCAGCGCCAAGGGACGGCTGAAACTTTAAGCTTCATAACGAGCTTCTCTTGTTTGAGCACCTTGTTGCGAGAAACCGTGGATTACGAGGCAATATATATTTGCTAGCTGAAACCGCCAATGGGACAGACATAGAGGTATCAAAATGCATTATAAATAGGTTTCGCGAAAATTATTTTCTGCGATCTTTTTTTGAAGTTAATTGCAATTACTTGTGGGTAAAGTAACATTAAGAGTATGCGAAGGTAATTTATGGTGGTGAATTCTCAAGTTGAGCAAATTACGACCCAAGATTAGCGGTGGTACGTGAATGAGACCAAGAGAAGATTATTCAAGATTTATCAAAATGAGAAAGCGAGAGGCCTCTATGCAATTGAGAGTATGACCGAGATTATGAGTTTAAAAATCTGAATATCTTCATCAATTTCATCTAATCGTTATTCATTTTCATCGTCGTGACTAGGCGAAAAGTGGCAAAAGAGCGACGTAAAATGAAAAAAACACAAATACAAATGTAGTACGCGTAAGGAATTCCTAGAATGCACGGTTACAGTCCACAAGACATCAATATGTTGCATATGTCATAGGTGAGCGGTTTTGACGTTGTTACGTTCCCGGTTTATTCTCAATGGATCTACTTACTTCTATTCCTCTACGGCGAGCACGAGACTTATCAGCAGTGATGTGCGTCTACGCGTAAACAACGATAGTCTACATTCTACACGTAGACTATTTTGTACACGTAGATTAGGTAATCTATGTAAACAACATGGCGAAAGGTGATAACTTAACAAAGGGCGCCTTGGAATTAAAATAAAATTATACTGCGTATCAGTTGCTGATGTGTGAGGAGAACTTTTCGTACTTTCTTCCAAATTCGAACAATTTCTCACCTAGGAAGAAACGTAATATAAGAAATATTCTAGTGTTTTATGGGGAAAATACCACTCTTGCCTCAAGACTGCCATCTGTTGTTGTTTTATGCATACTATTTATCTTCTTCCATAGTTGATAGAAGAGAAGAGAAATTTTGTTGTAAATAGGGTTCTTTTCATTTAGTCAGGAACCAATATAGTTGAAAATGTCACTTTCCTTTCATGAAACCCTTGAAAATTAATTTTAATGCACTTTAGATTGTCTACGTAGTCTATGTAAACTACAACCCAATGTAATCTACGCGTAGATTACGTGTAGACAACGCATGTAGACGTAAACTTATAGTCTACGGCACATCACTGCTTATCAGCCTACTATGAAGCCCTCAGGTTGTGGGAAAACAGATACAGGTATGTTTACGTAAACCTTACTAACTCTCGCACACAAAAAGTATAAATAGATGTCACTTAATGTTAATATATTACACTTGCACTCGCAATTAAACTCCTTATTACAAAAAAAAAATTGTATTAAGATCATAATTGTTCTTGACTACACAAATTAACACATTCACATTTCAAAAATCACTTCCAACATCCAGCAACATTTATAATATCTCTCACCTCACAACCCACAATCAAATGTTTTAAGGTTAGTCCATAACCATAACAGACTACCCAATTGAACAAAACAAATTATGTCATCATAGACATTGAACATATTAAACACTTAAAATGATACAATAAGTGGGTGCGTATCAACCCGCTGCAGTTTGTATGCGAATTCGCTACCATTATATGAGGTAAAAGGTAAAAAAAAAAAAAGTAAAGTGTTCCCCTGTGCATAGCACCAAGCCATGAAGGCGTATAGGGGGTGTGGGGACTTACGCCCCACACTTTCTTGATCCGGTCGTGAGTGGGGGTGATGTGATCAGCATCACGCCCCTGACCGCCTTTACCCCCCAGGGTTTCCCCCAAGTACCCATGTTATTCGACGCTGGGTGGGCGCCGGGGCCGCTTCCACCGTTAGAAAAGTTCCCGATCGAACCCGGGACCTTTAGCATAAGGTAGTCAGACGCGTTACCGACTGAGCCACCGCGGCCACCCATTATATGAGAGTGAGACTATTTGCTATGTATTCGCCAACCTCTGTGGAATTTACATGATGTGAGAGTGAGTGAGATTCACTTGTTAGAAATTTGCTACATTCCTTGGAATTCCCATAACGTGAACTCATTCCCTAGAAAGTAGCTACCTCCCATGGAATTTCCAATATGTGAACTCATTTCCTGAGAATGAGCTGCATTCCATGGAATTCCCATGGTGTAAGCGTGAGGCTTACTTTCTAGGAAATCGCTACATTCTATGGAATTACCTGGGTCCCCTTGATGGTGTAATGGTAACGTCCTCGCCTTGTTTTAAAGGGGTTCCGGGTTCGATACCCGGTGGAGGCACATGGCACAGTGGTTCGGATCCCACTGTAAACTGTAGGTCTAGTCACGATTAGCCTCTCTGTGCATAAATTGGACTTAAAACACCAATTCAATCAATCTATGGAATTACCATTATGTGAAATTGAGAATCATTTTTTTTAATTCGCTACACCCCATGGGATTTCTTGAGAATTCTCTTTATTCCATGGAATTTAGATTCTGTGAAAGTGTGGGTCACTTATTGGGATTTCACCACATTCCATAGAATTCCAATGATGTGACAGTGAGATTCAATTCCTAGGAATTCGCTCCATTCCATGAAAATTCCATAATGTGAGATTGAAATTCATTTGCTAGGAATACGCCACACCCCAAGGAAGATAGCTTATTGCCATTCAAATTACCCCTCCCGTTGTCCTCGCATGGCAATGTCTATACAATTTGCTCATCATGATTGTCGCTCATTGTCTTTGCTGAAGCCCAATCAGAAGGTAATTTAACCTGCTTAGCGTGCGAAGAACCAGTGCCTGAATGCATATTCATTACGTGGCGCGCCAGCAAGGCAAGAATATCAGATTCGGTGCACGACCTTTATTTAGTCTGAACCCCAAGTACGTGACGTCACACAAATGTTGAATCTAAAAGTAATTTGTAAGGGACAAGCATTGGAGAAGTAATTTTTCATCTGCGTTGCCGAAGACAGGTTCCCCGCGTAATCCCATCATGTCAGTCACAAAGCCCATGCCCGTCGGTTCTATTTTTGACTTTCCCCTCCATTAAAGATGCGGCTCTGCAGATGTGGTTGATTGAATATCATCATAACAAACCTTAATCAAAAAGGCGGACCGGTGATTACATTGTTCATTTCTTTAAAATAACGCTGCTGAAGTAAAAACAAATTGAATCTCGTAGCCATTTTTTTCAAGGCCAAGCAAGGGACTGGTTGAAGTCAGTGATGTAAGTCTACCCGTAAACAACGATAGTCTACATTCTACACGTAGACTATTTTATACGCGTAGATTACGTAATCTATGTAAACAAAATGGCGAAAGGTGATAACTTAGCAAAGGACGCCGTGGATGTAAAACAAAATTATACTGCGTATCAGTTGCTGATGTGTGAAGAGAACTTTTCATACTCTTTCTTCCAAATTTGAACAATTTCTCACCTAGGAAGAAACCTAAGATAGGAAATATTCTAGTGTTTTATGGGGAAAATACCACTCTTGGCTCACGACTGCCATCTGTTGTTGTTTCTTGCATACTATTTATCTTCCATAGTTGATAATAGAAGAGACGAGAAATTTTGTTGTAAATAGGGTTCTTTTCATTTCGTTAGGAACCAATATTGGTGAAAATGTCACTTTCCTTTCATGAAACCCTTGAAAATTAATTTTAATGCACTTTATATTGTCTACGTAGTCTAAACTTAAACCCAATGTAATCTACGCGTAGATTACGTGTAGACAACACGTATAGTCTACGGTACATCACTGGTTGAAGTTCCACGTTTCCTTTGAAATGATAGAGCTGGCCAGGTGGTTTGGTGTAGCTTTTAAACAGCTCTTGGTTAATCGTGATGATGAGGATGCATGATGAATTGATTAAATATGCGAAGACAGAAACAACCACGATGCAACATTTATGCCTGTCCAGGGGTTCGTATTATGCATTGAACAGAGAACAGACGAACGGTAGCCTCGTCTCTTCGTGCGAAAGGGGGAGACTCCATCATTCTCGAACTCGTTGCTATTTGAAAATGCTCGTCTCATTCTACGTCTCATTACACGTTACAACTGCTTGTCTCCGCGTCGTATAGAGTATAAGATGCTCGTCTAAGTCTCGTTTAGAATTACAAATACTCGTATGAGTCTCGTCTCGAGTTAGAAATACGTGTCTCACACTCGCCTCGAAGAAAATGTATGTTTCAGTCTCGTCTCGAGTTAAAAATATATCTTCCTGAATTAGAAATGTTTGTCTCAGTCTCTTCTTGAGTAACGAATACTTGTCTGAGTCTCGTACCAAGTTAAAATGTAATGTTTCAGTCTCTTCTGGAGTTAGAAATGCTTGTGTCAGTCTCGTCTTGAGTTATAAATGCTTGTCTCAGTCTCTTCTTGAGTTACGAATACTTGTCTGAGTCTCGTACCAAGTTAAAATTTAATGTTTCAGTCTCTTCTGGAGTTAGAAATGCTTGTGTCAGTCTCTTCTTGAGTTAAGAATACTTGTCTGAGTCTCGTACCAAGTTAAAATGTAATGTTTCAGTCTCTTCTGGAGTTAGAAATGCTTGTGTCAGTCTCGTCTTGAGTTATAAATGCTTGTCTCAGTCTCTTCTTGAGTTACGAATACTTGTCTGAGTCTCGTACCAAGTTAAAATTTAATGTTTCAGTCTCTTCTGGAGTTAGAAATGCTTGTGTCAGTCTCTTCTTGAGTTAAGAATACTTGTCTGAGTCTCGTACCAAGTTAAAATGTAATGTTTCAGTCTCTTCTTGAGTTATGAACGCTTGTCTAAGTCGCTTCTTGAGTTAAAAATAATTGTCTGAGTCTCGTACAGAGTTGAAATATAATGTTTCATTCTCTTCTTGAGTTAAAATGATGCTTGTCTCAGTTTCGTCTCGAGTTGCAAATGCTTGTCTGTCTCAGTGTCTTCTGGAGTTTAAAATGCTTGTTTCAGTCTCGAGTTACAAATTCATAGCCAAGTCAATGAAGGACAAAAGAAGGCCAATGTCGGGAATAATTCCGTAAAAGATGAATTTTGGTCAGTTGTTAGGACACTACTAGCAGTCTAAAATCCCAAAAGTCCCCGCCCCTCCTCGCGGCGCTTCCTCCAGCCCCCCCAAAATCAATTTCGCAGACTCACAGTTATTGACCTATATCTCCATAACCAATGATCGTAGGCAAGTAATCTGTTTTTAGTCTTAATTCTCATTAGATGTGCTACACAAAAGATTCTGTTTAATTTTTCGATAATGTCGGTGGTTTTGCAGTAATTTAAAAAATAATCTTCGATAAGTGATTTTTTTCTAGTACTTTCTGAAGGTTTTGCCTTATAACTAATACTATTACAAATACTATTGTATGGTTCGAGAATTATTAAGACTTTTAACTCGGAGTTATTCACATAAAGTATTATAGTGAGTTTTTCTACAAGACCACTATTTTTATTTTTCAAAAATAGATTTATTGATATATTATAAAAGTTTACACTACTTGGGGCATTACTGCAAAATACTGAAGTTGAAAGGTTCCACCGTTCACGAGTTATATCAAATCAAAAATATCCAATATGGCGGACTCTTTTCAAGATGGCGGCCATCAGCACGCATATGGCGATTGGGTACTCGACTGAACATGTCTTAAGTGGTATAACAATTGATTCTACCAAGTCTCATGCTTTTATCGAAAAGTCAATGATTCCGGACTTAGCCGCCAGACTGTGATAAAGACACACTTTTTTGGTGCTGTCCTCCATTTGGAGACACATTTTATGGCGCATCTTTCATTAAAATATATTAAAACTCATATCGTTTTAAAGCTTATAAATTAGGCTACAACTTTTATTCGAAACAATGTTTTGTCATTTAATTTGTTCAAAAGTTACAAGGCAAAATCTTCAGAAAGTACTAGAAAAAATTCACTTATTGAAGATTATTTTTTAAATTACGGCAAAACCACCGACATTATCGAAAAATTAAGCACAATCTTTTTTGTAGTCCATCTAATGAGGATTACGATAAAAAGAGGATTACCTGCCTACGATCATTGGTTACGGAGATATAGGCCAATAACTGAGAGTCTGCGAAATTGATGCTCGGGGGGGACGCTGGTGGGGAAGCACCGCGAGGAGGAGCGGGGATTTTACACTACTAGTAGTGTTTTAACAACGGACCAAAATTCAGCTTTTACGGAATTATTCCCGACATGAAACGTTTATTGACTGTGCTATCATGTCTGTGTCTCGTCCCGCCCCGGGCCTTCAACCTGCAAAAGGGACCCACAGTGTTCAAAATGCTTTGAGAGAGGCTACATAGTGGAAAAATTATAAATCTGAAGAAAATCAATAATATTCATAACCATTTGACTTGGCCTGTAAGTTATGGTGAACTCACATAAAAACGGGTGTATGGGCTCACGATGTTGCCAGTCTAAAACCTTCCGACATATACCCCGTGGCTCTGTACAATCTTGTCAATGCCTTTCCCGCTGACGTAATGGTAACGTCGTTGCCTTGTAATCAAAGGGTCCCTCGCTCGTATCCCACTTGAAGCCACCCTCCGTGGCGGAGTGGTTAACGCAAAGGACTACGACACCCGCAGTACCGGATTCGAATCCTGGCCAGGGCATGGGTGTTGCTTGTCTGTCCCTTCACCAATTTCTACACTACTGATCCTCATCGTCGCGACTACCCACGCGTGGAAGAAAAGCGACGGTAAATAACAAAAATGAAGACAATTCAAATCAATCCCAATTTGAACTTTACCCACCCTCGGTGCACTAGTGGTTAGCGCTACTAAACCACAGCTTCAAGATTCGTACCATGTACTGTACGTTCAATTACATATCTTCCGTTAACTTATCGAGGTAGGAAACCGATGTAATATAGTAAAGACTGCATATACCGGAACCTCTATAAGAAGGAAACCTGTAAATACAGAAAGAAAGTCCCCAGAACGGACCGATTTTATACCTGAAAATGACCTCCTTAACGCGGAAACGGAACACCATTTAAAGACCAACGAGATGTTCTTATTCTCAGTAAGACTGAAATTTCTTCCTTTATTTTTTTCGCTCGCAAGAAAACAATGCAATACTGTAAGTGGAACACGCCTCTGTTGCCACTCGCTTATCGGTAACATTGTCGATATGAAAGAATGCGCTCGCACGGTTTGTTGTTTCGGTATTGTAGCACGAACTTGAACGCCTGATTCTTGAACGTATTTTCTTTAATCTGACGTCAGTTGTGCTTGAACTGTGATAGTGTTTGGTTTTCTTTGAATCTGATTCTTCGCAGACATGTCGTTAAAAGGTACATGTAGAACTCTGACGTTGAAGGAGAAGATGAAGGTGATAGATGAACACGAAAAAGGAAAATCTTCTGCCAAGAAACTGTCAGCAAAATTCAAGGATAGTAAAACTCAAATTTACGAAATTTTCAAAAATTCTGAAAAAATAAGATCGGAATGGTTTATAGGAACATCGGGTGAAGTGATGCGTTTTGGCAAAGTTTCTGGCAATGAACAGATTAAAAACGCTGTGTACGAATGGTTCGTTAGTACCCGCGTGAAAGGCATGCCAATCTCAGGGCCAATTATTCAAACACAAGCATTAGAAGTGGCTACAGTATTAGTACTCTACATTATAAGTAAAGCGAAATGTAAATCTGTCTTTCCATTATTTCCTGTAGCTCTCTATACTATATTTAAAGTCAACCCTGTATAAGAAGGAAAACTGTTAAGACGGAAAATTTTGCTCGGAAACATCATGTTCCGCAATAGACAGGTTTTACTGTATAACCAAATATAGCATACAGCGGAAAGTACCATTTAATTTAACACGAAAGAGAACTCTATCAAGATACCCGCCTGCCATTACGTTTCAACATTTTCAGCTATTTATGTCCGTATGAAAAGTAGAGATGAAATGTCAATATTAGACTTATAAAATATGAAATTGTAATTCAGCTGGTTCCCTCAGAAGTTTCAAGAAATGTCAACCTCAATGGCAGAAAGCCAGAACGAAATGACATTATTATGACCTGGAGAAGCAAGGGGGGTACACACTACGAGAAAATGGAGACGTGGAACGAGAGCCAGCTTTTCTGAATTAGTGACTACCATTTTTTTCTGTCTCTATCAGGATTAAATATTAACGACCAAGAAAATTAAAGAAATACGTTCATTATCAAAGAAAGTTGAAAACAAATTCTCTCATAGTAAACCGGTAGATGAAGATATGGTCGGAGATTGACGTCATGTTCTCGTTACGGATTGAAATGACATACAACTAAAAAAGTAGGCTGTGGGAATCAAAGTTGAGGCAATAATATTCCCAAGAATATCAAGAGCTCTTAATGTATGTCAACTCTGCACTCATTCCTAATTATTATCTTAATGCATTGTTTCTGTAATGTAGTCTTGTAGTATTCTGCATCAGCGCAGGCCTCCCCGATAATGTAGTGGGTTGTAACTGCCCTCTAGACTCCTAAAAAGCAAATCTTTTTTCGTCTCTTTTGTACACTCACCGGCAATAAAAAATTGAAACCTAGATCCTAAAATACTCGCTTCCCTGCAATGCATTATGTGTATTGGCTAACTTTACGGCGATATAAGTGGATTTTAATAGCAAATTTTCAATGGCAACTTCTACCACCGCCGTGGAGGTAGGCAACACACATAACGCCTTGCATGGAACTGAGTATTTCAGGATATAGGTGCCTTTTTATGTATGTGACTGTACATATGATTAAAAATTAACAGGGACTCGCAGAGTTAAAGAACGTTGTATAAAAGTCAATGTTTTAAAGTTGTTTAGTATGAATATTGATTTCAAGTAATGTATTGTGTTGCAGATGCAAATTTAATTTATAAAGGTTTATTTCAAGCAAGAGCTTAAAAGTACAATCTATGTTTTTAATTCTTGCAACGTAACTCGTACAACATCATGAAAAATACCTCTCCGATGGCGCAGTGGTAGCGTCGTCGTCTTGTAATCAAGGTGTCCCGGGTTCGATACCCGGTTAGGGAACATAGTAGTTCGGATCCCACTTTAAACCGTAGGTCCAGTCCCGATTTGCCTTACTGTGCACATAGTGGACTTAAAACACCAACTCAATCAATCAGTCAATCAAAAAAGATCATGAAAACCGAGCTGAGTGGTCTAGACTCGAAATTCAACTTTCAAACTGTGTAAAATTAAATCGTTCGCGTACCGTACGAACTAGAAATTTCGTGTAATGTGCAGATGCTGTCTACCTATAACAAAGGATCCTGTGTTCGATCCCCGTTGGAGGTGCCCCCTATAACCCCCCTTCTTTTGCAAATTTACAAAGTTACAGCTTCCAGGGACCCCCAAAGCCCTTTTCTTCAATGTCGACAATTATCATCCCAAAACAAATACTGAATTCACGCCTCTTAACAAGAAACGGAGGCAGGAAAAATAAGCATTATAATACACAATGCCTGCAAGTAACAATGGTGTTTGCGTCTCCATCTTGTTACACGACTTCCGGTTTCAATTTCCGGTCTAGAATAATCAGCGGAAACAAAGCCATTTGCGAAACGGATTTCTGTTTTGTTATACACCGCTCATGTAAAAGAGAACTTAGCAAGAGACAACAATGTAAATGGTAATTAATAATTTGTAACAACAATATACTTTTGAAACCAACAAAGAAGATAGGTTCGGAAGTGAGCGATGAGAAAAATAAATAATGTCGCCTTGTAATAATCAACAGTTAATTATTGGTTCCAATTATTATTCAGCCTGTCTCCCCAGTGCGCAGTAGACTGTCTCCCGAAGCATTTCTCTCCGTCCATCATATGTGGCAAGCTGTATAAGGGAACATTATAACCAGACTTAATTCAGATGATGTGTGACATGTTTCGGTTCATAAACTTTTGTCCTCCCGTCTAAAATCAACGAATCTTCAAGTCTGTTAAATTTCAGTAAATTCTTCCATTTTTTTGTCCCTATCTTTCCAGGATTTCCATTATTGTTAATCAAAATATATCAGTGAGCGGCGAAAATTACATCTAGAACTCGAAATGCATTGATGCATATTTTGATTCACCAATTGACACAGTTAAACGTGTGGCTATACTCAGTGATGTGCAGTAGACTATAAGTTTACGTCTACATGCGTTGTCTACACGTAATCTACGCGTAGATTACATTGGGTTGTAGTTTACATTGACTACGTAGACAATCTAAATTTAATTTTCAAGGGTTTCATGAAGGGAAAGTGACATATTCAACTATATTGGTTCCTAACGAAATGAGAAGATTCCTATTTACAACAAAATTTATCTTCTCTTCTATTATCAAGTATGGAAGAAGATAAATAGTATGCAAAAAACAACAACAGATGGTAGTCGCGAGGTAAGCGTGGTCTTCTTCCCATAAACACTAGAATATTTCCTATATTAGGTTTCTTCCTAGGTAAGAAATTGTTTGAATTTGGGAGGAAGATTATGAAAAGTTCTCTTCACACATCAGCAACTGATACGCAGTATAATTTTCTTTTAATTCCACGGCGCCCTTTGCTGAGTTATCACCTTTCGCCATGTTGTTTACATAGATTACGTAAAATACGTGTATAAAATAGTCTACGTGTAGAATGTAGACTATCGTTGTTTACGCGTAGACGCACATCACTGGCTATACTGTACAATTGACCTTTGTGTTTTACAGACTCGGCGCAAAAAAAATTCACTCATAGTACATAAATCGTGCTGCGAATTGGGACTGTGCATCTTTCAATTAAAAATTCCTGTTCTGTGAAATAATATAAACTTTCTTACATTTCTTACCATAGGAGCTTTCCTTTATCGAAATCCATTATCTAAACACACAGTATTGCCAGGTCGAACTTTGGTTTTTAACCTGGATTGTTTGTAAATTTCCACCAGGATTCAATTTTCTATATTTCGTGTTTTCATCCGCATTTCTGGTTTTCATTTTATTTTTGGATATTGAATTTCCTATTTTTTAATTGCTGTAAATTATTTTCGTTATTTTAAATTGTTTATCTTCAATTTGTTTTGTAAATGTGTGTTTTTGGTGATTTTATTGTTCAAGGTTGTCCGAGCGTTGTGCAATAAGGGAGACCCTGACTTCACATGTCTCCCTTATCGCACAAAGTAAGGACAACCTTGCGTTGTGACGTCACTCGATGAATGCCTACGTTGTTAGGGTTGGTTCTCTTAGCATAAATACACTGTAAATGTATTATTTGTGCTAAGATAACTAAACCAAACAAGCTTAAAATAACAAATTAGGCATTTAGCCTTACATCTGCACGTAAATTAGGCTCTTTATGTTATGTTTCATTTATAATGGAGGTTCTTCAAACTTAATGCTACCAGTAGTGTAAAATACAATAATATAAACCCGAGAAAGTATGAGCCCCCCTCAGGCAGATTTGGCTACACTTAAACCTAGCTCAAGATGTGCATATAAGCTTATTGCTCAAGTGTGGTACTCTGTCTAACCCAAGATTTTTGTAAAAATGCCCTCGGGAATTTCCCGTGAAAGTATGAGCCCCCTCAGATTGATTTGCCTACACTTACAAAAGCTACATCTGTGAGATTGTTGTCCATAAGCTTGTTAAAAATATGGCTCTTCTTGATATTGTTTTTGCTACACTTAAAACTAAGCCAAAAAGCTACCCACACCCACCCACACCCACACATATTTACTTCCGGTCTACTTCCGGTTCACTTCCGGTCCACTTCCTGTTCACTTCCGGTCCACTTCCGGTTCACTTCCGGTCCACTTCCGGTCCACTTCCTGTTCACTTCCGGTCCACTTCCGGTTTAAGTTCAGAGAATTAATATGTTACCTGGAATATGCTCAATATTTTAATTGGACACCAGGCCCAACTTGCATATCTAGTACAAAGACAATGTAATATGCAGAGGCCTTCTAGAATTGCTCCGTGACTCTCTCATTTCTTACATCATAAACATATGATTTTTCACCTATAAGAATAACACTACATATGGTGTCATCAAGGAGTGTATCGTGGAATTCACAGATAATTTTAATGTTTGTCCTGTCATTAACCACAACTTGTTTCCTTTTTGAGGTGTTGATTACAAACATGCGTCTCTGTGCTTTGAATTCATCTGGTGTGTAATACATGTCAGTATTGCCAGTAGTGACCCTTTTGTATGCTGTAAATGCTTCATATAATTTGAGGAAATCATCCTTGGACATGTTTAAATTATAATTCTCTCTAGGAAACACCTCATTTCTGCCATTTTTAAGATATATGTTTTTGATGTTGCAGTTATCAAATTTACTTGAATTTTTTTCCTGATTATTGTATCTTCCAGTCTGAAACAGTACCACCACAAAATCTGGCATGTCATATTGTATACTGGAGAATGAGTTTGTAGCATCAAATTCATAATAGGTACCAGTGGCAGGCTTCTGCACACATTGATATGTATAAAATTGTAAAGGCACCTGTGGATTTTTTAGGATATCTGCTTTGTATTTAAGAGCATAACTGGCTTCATATTCAACAACTGGAATTCTTAGCTCCATAGTCTGAATAATGCACTTGCCTTCATCAGGTAGGGTATTAGGCAGAGCTTCCCCAGTAGAGTTTAATGTACTGTACCTCATCAAAGCATTATTATCATTGGCAGCTCTTCTAAATGTGATTCTTAAACCACCCTTCCACATAATATCTTTGTAATCTGAGAAGAATCCTGGCAACAGGCGCATGGGGAACAGCACTGTGTGGCTTTTAGATATAATTTTATCACCAGCCTAAAATCCACCTATTTTGTAGTAAGAAGCCTCGATTTTGGATAATTTTAATGTGGCCAAAGCTGTAGAGGTAATGCCAGTGTAATCTACTCTGTTTATAACAACACCATGTTTTCTGATCTCAATTTCAGAGAACAGATGTGGCACAAAATTGTCTACCAATCTTATATTTGAATTTGCCGGATAATCTGTACCGTCGAGCTCTACAACATCAAATTTGATGTATAGATCTGCTCTGTGGTGGTGTATAAAGCCATCCCCTACATCAAGATCAACCTCAATCTCTGTGTTGGGTTGATTTAAATTTGCAAAGGTCCTCCTGTTTGGGGGAATGATTGTAGCTCATAACTCTCAATATTTTCCATTTTTTTTGTATGTATTTTTATTTAAATATTAATTTCTATGATTGCAGTTGTTGTGGCTCCAGCAAAATCAACTAATTCTTATTTTTCATTAGTGACCATCAACTCAATATAATCTATTCTATTATGGCACACAGGAAAATATAATGTTGGGGATGGAGTGTAGATGATTGGCTCCATAAATTCAGAATTAGGTTTGAATGTTGCAATGATGCCAGTTTGTTTGTGAGTGCCTATGCCATTTGATTTGGTGATCATACCCTCGGCCACATTACAGTGAATATTTAGAGTTTCTATGGCTAAGAATTTGGGTATATTCATAGCAGTGTGTTTAATGGCTGGTTCAAGTTTTGTGTTGTTCTTAAAGCCTAACAGCTCTCCTATAGTACCCAGATCTACTGTTTCTGTAGCAGACACAATCTCTACTCTGTGAGTGACAGAATTTTGAGTTAACACTATACCTCTGGGTAACTGAGCATTTAGAGTAGACAGATTATACTGCCCTGGAGTGATGACAATTTTTTGATCACCAACTGCAATTGTGTTGTTGTGGTGTGTAATATTAGGGATCAAGTACATGCCATAAAATGCTCTGAGAGCTATTGTTTTGGGATACACTATATCATCATGTAATCTGAGTTTCAATATTGAATTTTGGCTGGTGAGATGGAATACCCCCATGATGCTTCAGATACCACAAGGCTTTTTGAAAATCTTCAATTGATGGTTTATTTATTTGAGTCAGATATCTAAGAACAGATAAACACAGATGTCCACAATTAACAACTTTGAAGTTTTGAACACGGGCATTATTGTAATAAAGATTAGTTGATTTTAGATATTTTACTAAATTTTCAGGTGGAATACCTCCAAATGAATCAAACACAAATGCCTCATCTTTTAAATATTTAAGATAACAGATCCAGTGAGTGCCCTGATTTTTGTACTTATCCAAATTAACTATGCCACACTCTTTGTTGAGTGGTTGTTCTGGTAATGAATCAGACATGTACACACCTCTAAAATTTTTGATGCCCAGTGGCTTGATTAAAGCTTCAATATCTTGGTTTGTAAGCGGCTCTTGTTTTTTTTAAACTTATTCATGGCTCTCTTAACACCTTTGCCTTGTTTCTCTATGGCCAGATTATGGCGCTTCAATTCATCTAATTCTGCCTTATTCTTCTTGGCATCTATTACTGTTTTTGCTATAGCAGCTAATCCCCCAGCCAAGCTGCCAACAGCCCCCAAAGCTGCTAAGATGGCCGGGATAGTAAATATAAATCCACCCACATGTGATTTTTTTCTAGATTGCTGTAATTTTTTTAATTGGGGGGTACTAAGCAACAATTTCATTCCATGGCCCTTGGCAAGACAAGAATTTTTTTCTTGCGCTGCTTTTTGGTTAAAAGACTATCAATAGTTTTAAGAGATTTAAGACCTGCATAAGGTATCTGATACATAACACCCTTGGCCTTCATCCTAGGTTTATTATATATATATTCACAACCCCCACCCCAGTTTTTGTTTGGTGTTCATAGCTATGGTGGTCCCCAATGCTGCTATTTTCTCACTTAAAGAAGCATCTTTGCTTACAAATCTACCAAATGCAGCCTCTTCTAATTTTTTGTCTGTCACATGTCTCTTGTCAAGATCAGAATGTGTGTTGTATGCTATGTCATGGTCTCTACAAGCAGCATCTAGGGGATTAACACCAGGATCACCTCTGTTTAATCTATGGTCCAATTTTGTACCGGGACCACAATACTGATAGCCTGGAATGTGTAGTTCAAATGGCAGCTTGTTTATAATGTCATTAACCAGCCCCCGACCCTCAGAGATATTCCAAAATTTAGGTGGTAGAGTATTGATAATTTTTATAAGATATCCAATCCCCTTAGTATCATTCACTATAAAATTAGACAATTTGGTGCTTATCATGTCCATAATTCCAACCTTTTCATTGTAAAAATTGTGGTTGCCAGCATTTTCCTCCCCAGCTATCACCAGCAACCTATCTACAAGTTTCCTGACATCATCAACCCACACAAATTCTTTAGGCAGGGTGTTGTATTGTTTGATTCCACTACCTGTCTTGATCTGTGACCATATGGGCTTGATTACGTTGTTGTATTTTGCTCCACTGCTAGACTTGACTCTTTTTTGTGTGGGATCATTGTTCTGGTATAGAGCATCTGATTTGATTAATATTTCTTTGTAATGCTCATAATCTTGATCTGTATAGCTGCCAGGCCTTTTCCTAGTCATCAGTTCCCACAATCCAGGTGTGCCGGGGTACTTAACAAAAGCACCTCTTTCTCCAAGATGAGATTCTGAATATACAATCAGATCATCTTCCATAAATGTTACTCTGAAATTGCCAATTCTATGTATGATGCTACCATCACGCTCTGTGTCAGCATATAAGCCAAAGACCTCATCTTTGTTGTCTTTAGGTGTGCTTAAATATTTTTGAGCAAGAAGACCCAATTCAATAGGATCCTGAGTAGCTTCAATTCTTCGAGGAGCAACAGGACTAGGTGTATGAATACTAGAAAGTGGGGTGATTGGATAATCTAATATGTTCCTAGCAGCTACAGGTACAAGCTATGTGATCAAATTTTGATTTTGCTCTGTAACAGTTTTGATATTTTTACCTAATTCACTAATAGCATCAATAATAGGCTGTTCTGTTTGCTTGTGTTTTTCATAGATTCCTCGGTTCTCTGATTTCCATCCTTTAAATCTTTTTACAAGATAATCTCTTAATTTAAGATCATCAATGATTGGCCTTGTCATGGTTATTTATATATGTTTCAATGTCTAGAAAATTGTTGATTTTATTTCTGTATTTGCCACTATTGGGTTTCCTTGTCATATCAATTGTGACAAACCCATAGCTGTCCTGGTTCCAGCACCTACTGCAAAACTTAGAAAAATTATTGTAGCTCAAGTCCCCACCTACATATTCATCATGTATGTGTTTGAGGTTGGTATGATCTTGATGAAACACACATATAAAATTGCTGTTGTCTCGGATCAGCTGCTTCGGTATTTTAGAAAAAGTCTGTGCCAGGTAGAAGCAATCTATGTTTTTGTGTCGGCCCTGTGTAAAAAAATTTCTAACCTAATTTTGATTATCCAGTATAATGTCATCAAACACAACAACAGAATTATCGAGACATTCATGGAGTGGCTTAACATCTGATTCAAAAGTGGCTATATCCAGTCCATCATATAGCTTCATCAGCTGCTGATATTTTAATTGTTCCAAGCTCTTAGAGAAGACATACAAGTGCCTGTTTTTCCAATCTAACCAGTTGGGTGCCAATAAAAAATTATCAATCATTAGTGTAGTTTTAACACAAGCCGATGGCCCAACAATAAGACATCTAATATTATCAGGCAGCAGCTTTCCATTTCTCTTATTCTGCTGTTCAGGCTCTGGCAGTCTCTTTATAACATCCCAGGTGTTCATAGTATCACTTTGTCTGCCTCGATCCAGCTGTGTTCTGGGAGACCTAGCCATTTCACAAGTATCTTGTTGCCTTTTCTGCGGATGATTTTTTCTATGAGATATGTGTCAGGCTGCTTAGTTTTGCTGAGTTCTTCTTCATAAAACCTGCCTTTGAGAATTTCTCCTCGGTGGTCTTTTATTATATATGTGTATCGGGTCCCAGGTTTAACTTGAACCACTGTAAATAATTCAGTGCTCCAGTTTCTGGTAAAGCCTCTTTTGAATAAGTTCTTATATTTGCTGATTCTTACTTGATCACCTACCTTGTATTTGGCTTTTCTTGTTGTTGGCTGGTATCTAGGATAATAAACAGTACTGATCAATTTTTGCTCATCAGATGAAGTTACCTCAGAGGGTTTCATGTTGATTGTGGAATGGACCGAGTTGTTATATCTATCTAAAAGTTCTGGTAGGATTGTAAGCCATTTATAATTACCCTGCAGTGTAAATTGTTTATACATATTATTTTTTAGGGTTTTCTTGAATCTTTCAACAATAGAGGCTTTGAGATCACTGTAAATCGAGTAATGTTGTATTGACTGGCTTTTAATAAATTGTTGGAACACCGAATTATAGAATTCTTTGCCATTATCTGTTTGCAAATAGTGCGGTGATCTTCCACTCTGATTGATGATTGTCCTGAAGGCTTCTGTAACACATGCTCCAGTCTTGGATTTGAGTGGCACAGCCCAGACAAATTTTGAAAATGTATCTATGACAGTGAGTAGATACTTGTAGCCCTTGTTGATCTTGTCTAAGTTTTTCAGCTGTCCACTTGCCATCTCAACCAAGTCACACTGCCATAAATCATCTATGCCTTTTGTAACCACTGGCAGTCTCTTATAATTATGTCTGGCTTGTCTGTGTAATTCATCAACAATAATTTGTCTAGACATAGTATGTAAACAAGAATATTGCAACTATAGTGTGTTCAGCAGCTGATACTACAGGATTTTCTAAATACAGTTTGTCTCCTATTTGTATATTAAATTCCAGAGAGCCATCATCTTCAGCATAAGATGTTTCTAATGTATTGGGATCTGTAAAATCTTCTAACTCTACACTGGTGATTTTCACTTTGTTATCAGCATTTGTTATTGATAAGGTAGGGTAGTGGTGTGCCTGTGGTTGAAGCCAATATTTGATCTTGATTGGTCTAAGTGTGCCCCCAACAAAAAATTGGTAATAAAATTGTGCAAGGGACAGCATATATATTTTGCCTCCTGGTGTAAATGGTGAATCATATTCTTTGTTGGGGATACTGTACAATTCAAGAATTACTGTATGTTTAGGATTCTCGATTATGCTAGTTATTTCTTTTTCTGCTGTAAGCAATCTACTTGTTACAGATTCAAGGTGCTCATTGATAGTCCTAACAACATCATCATGGCCTGGCTTGATCTTTATGTCCACAACAAGTTTCTTGTATTGTTGCACAATTTCTTGAAGCTGTGTGGCAAAAACAGACAGAGCATTTGCTTGGTTGGATTCCATGCTTCCTAGCTGTTGCTTGATATTAGCTACAATTTGCTGTAAATTTTCAACAACTGCCAATTTTGAATTTTGAACAGTAAGATCATGGATTTGTCTTCTGATATCCTCAAACAGGGCATGCAATTCATTAATATGTTGATTAGTTGGTAGAGTGGCCACTGTCGAGTAATTGTTTGATCTCTGTCTGGATATTCTTGATATCTTCTGATTTCAATATGCGATTCACAGCTCTCTTAATATTTTTAAGTTCCTGTGATGTAGGCAGATTTGATACAGTATTCTGCAAAGATTCAAGTGCCAATTTAACATTATTTAATTCAGAAGCATCAGCCACACTTTGCATAGCATCTTGAAGCAAAGCTATGTCTGCCTGAGTAGGTGTTGATTGTTGTAAAATTTCAAGCTTTGTTTGGATATCATCGATCAAGTGATGAAAATGAGATAGCTCAGATTCAGTGTTGAGGTTTTCAAGTTTTGTGATCTCTTGCTGCACACTGACAAGTGTGTCTACAATACCAGGCAGGCGAGATTCTAGAGATTCTTGTACATTTGTCAAATCACTTTGCACTGCTGCTATGGTACCTTCAAGATGGGTTATGGTACTCTGAATTTTTCCAAAATCTTCATATGTTTCAAGCTGCAGCTTAATGTTGGCAACACTCCGAGTTATAGCACTCAAAGCATCAGAAGATGGCAAGTTGTTCATAAAATTTTCAAGTGTCTCAATTTTTTCTTTAACCTCGGCTATGGCATTGTTCAGAGGGTCCAGATTAGGTATCTGTAGTGATTGAATCTGTTCTTTTAGAGTGGAAATCACTAGATCAAAATCTTCTTGTGATTTTATGCTTTTGACAATTGTTTGGAGCTGTGTCTGGACATTATTTATCTGCTCTTCCAATTGTTGTTTCAATTGCTCAGAGTTGGTGGCCTGGGTCTTAAATTTGGCTTGAAGAGCTGCTACAGCCTCCTCTAAACTTTGTAAATTATCCAATGTGGCCAAATCAGTATATTTTTGAAGCAGCAATTTGAGTTCTGAATCAATTTTAAGAAGAGGGTCCATGCATTGTGATTGTAAATTTGTAATTTCTAGTTGAAGACTGGCATTGAGTGTGGTTTGTAAAGCTTGTAAATCACTTCTTAATTTTTTGACTCTGACATCAAGCATCAGAATCTGATCACTGTGATCTTCATGCCTTGTATGGCCAAATATATCATTAGGCATTTTGTTTTAGTGGTTATTTATTATTGAATATCTAATTCTTAATTCTATAAAAAAAGGTATAAGCTTGTCATAGGATCCCGGGACCTCAATATATAAGCAGTCACCAGCAGAAACAGTATATACTGTGCCAGAAATCATGTTTGAGTGCTTAATTCTGTAAATATTTCTCCCTATTGAAATCTTGACATTACCCTCGGGGGTTGTAATAAATTGTAATTGACCACCTACAGGTAATTGGTAATGATTTAAATTATTGTTAAATATGTACAATGTTTTACCTGTTTTATCATCAACATCTGTAAGTATGCTGTTCAGATGAATAATTAACAAAGCACTTAGTTTAGATATTATATCAGGAGAGGGTTGTGGTGTTGGCAGGTCCATAATAGCCTGTTTTTTGAACCCAAATAAGTTCATAGGCATGTTTATTTATTTCAAATCATGCTCTGTAATTGGGCATTGATTGCCACTTTTCAAATCACAATGACCCCATGGTAGAGTATGTATGCCACATGATAAAATACATCTCTTATCATCATGTGGGTCCAGAGCCACTTTTCTTACAACATTTGTAGTCAACAAGTGATCTTTACTCTGAATTCTGCATTCTGATGTTCTGATTAAACTCTGGGTTTTGAGACAATTTTTGTAATCTTTAAATTCAAGCTCTTTGTCAACAGTTACTCTGCCAATGCCCTTGGCTTTTTTTGCAACAACACCACTACATGTTTCAAAGCTGTACATCTTGGCCCTTAACCCAGCAAATGCCACAATAACATCACCAAGTGTCTCATCTTTTAACTTGCCAGGCACTTTTTTGTTGTGGGGTTGAATCTTTGTATGTTCACTGGTATCAAAATATTCAAGCAATGCAGGCTGTGACATATCTTGATAAACATCTTCTGTTTGAATATCAAGAATAAAACTATCTGTGTCCATGTACATCAGTTTTACACTATCACCATAAATAGGCTTCAACACATTATAATAGAGCTCCAGCATGTGTAATTTGGCCAATTCCAATATCACAGATCCTACATAAATAGGCTTATCAAACTTAATCTTTGTTTTTTTCATATTAAAAAGTGCCATATTGTCATCATAAATTCTTCTGTAGTTGAAATTAGGCTTTGCTATCAATTTTTTGCTCTGGCTGGGGTCAGTAATTATTTTAACATCAGTATGTTTTCTAACATTTTCTATGGTTTTGCCATACACTGAATTGACCATCAATTTAAACAAAGTCTTATCAAATTGGCTCATTGCAGATGTTCGAAGCTCTGTGTTTGTATCAATATATGGCTTCAACCATCTTGAGTGCCTGAACCTCAAAACTTTGCCTACTTTGGTCACTTGAACACCATGATGCATTAGGAACTGGAGGTTTTTGTAATATAAGACATAGCCCTGTTTTGGCTCTAGAGTCATCATGAGCTTCTTCTGTTTAGAGCCAGGTGAACATTTAACCTCAGGAATTGGGGGCAGATCAGAAAATGTGTTGTGTAAATCATCAGGAATTGTCAGATCAACCTCTAAGAACAGGCCATAGTTACTGTCATCAAAATCCTGAAGATCTTCAATATTGAAATCTTCAACCCACTCAAGCCCTGCATATGGCAGTTTTTTCATCATAGCATAACCATAGAGGCTATTGGCATCTACATACAGTATATAATTTGATGGCAGTGCTGGATCATAATTGAGAATATACTTGTTATTTGCTCTGGCATATCTCTGAGAGCATTGCACCATCCCTCCTCTTATACATTGTTCCATAAACAAATACATATCCTGATCCTGGATCAGATCCAATTGCATTTTAGTGTTTAAAAACATTGCAGACCATGCTAGGCCTGGTGCACTGTAAAAATACATTGGATCCAGCTTATAATTTTGCATGGAAGATTTTCTAAATGCCTGAAGTATATCAGCTAAGAGGGTCACATCAAGTTTTAAATATGCCTTGTGATAATCACCAAATGTCTGGCATTTTAAATTGTTCCACATCAACTGGGCATGGTGATAATCATCATCAGTGATTCCAGATGCTCTGAGTTTGCTGTAGAACCTTGTTGTGGTGGCAGAGAACACTCATCAAATTTAGAAAAATCTGAAACATAATCATATGGATATACACCCTTCCGCCTAATTAATTTCAGGTCCTGATTTGGAAACAAAGCACATGTGATTTTGAATTGATCATCAGATAATTGACTGGCCAGTGTAGCCAGGCTAGCAGACAGAATTCTGTAGGAATCAAGAAATCTTAAGTGAATAGGAACACCATTAACTTTAATTATCTTGCTAATAGCAATATATTTCTCATCATTTTCTGCTAAAATATTTAAATTCTGCTTGTCAAACCCCTCGTACTTGATCAAATGATGAAAATCATAATTGGATGCACCATGGCAAAATATAGGGACAAATTTTGGTCTCTGGATCTTAATATTACAGCTATTACACAGGGCCATTAAGAATTTACCATCTGTATGAGAATGGTGTTTCACCTTGATATTTGTATCTGAAAATTCAGAATCACATACCGGGCATTTTTCTGCATTATTGAAATCTTCAATCTGATCCTCTGTTAAAGGCAACATAGGTTTTGATTTTAATAAGACATTAGATGCTATGTCATGGCACTCATTTTCTATTCTATGTGCAAATTCTTTGATGGCATCTGCTCCCATGTATAAATATTCCTTACTAACAACACCATCCTGTACAATCACATAATAAAAACTAGAAGGTTCATGTAACTGGTATGATGTAATTGAAGATTCATCAGGATCTGGGCTGCAGAATGCAAGGGGTTTGAGATTTGATTCAAAATCACAGACTATATATGCTGGGTGTTCCAACAAGGCTTCAATTTTTTTGAATTTGGCATTTTCACTTGGGTTAGGCATAAGCATATGAACAGGTTTATGATTGCCACAGTATTTCAGATGCTCAATTAACTTGTTTTTAGCAATTTCTGCGTTCACTTCACTAATCCCATTTATTATTTTTTTACCATCAAATACAGTCAAACATCTTCTACACAACTTGAATATTGTATTGGATTTGCCTTGTTGTTTTCTGACTAAAGCTTCAAGACTGTGTATCAGAGTGTAATGGTGTGTGTCATCCCCTTCAATTAAGAGCAGATCAATCGGAACAGCATCATCATCATCAAGTGTACTGATTCTGAGAGGTGCTATCAAGCAATTGCCACGGCCAGTAGAACAAATAAAAACATTAATAGATAATTGTTTACCATTGATATCCCTGGCCTTTTTTTTCAAATTTATCAATATTCTGAACAGACATTGGATATTCTAAGCCCTCCATTGCATCATCAAAATCATGTTCATGTTGTTTATAATAAGTTATTCTCTCAGGATGCCTTAAAACTGGAAACAAAGCAGCTAAAATACACCACATAAAGCATTTCTCATCATTATTTTCTATGTTAACCACGGCTCTTTTGTTTTTAATATTGGCAGGTAAAGGCACATATGTGGAACCTTGTAATGGGCTGAATTCAGAAATATTAACATAGAGCTTGTGTGAAGTTCCGCATAGGCTCCATCCTGATTCTTTTGCTGCAAATTCAGAGTGTTTAATATTCAATTGCTCTATCAAACTGCTTATTATTTTGTCTAAATTTGTATTTGAATATATAGCTACAGTTTCTGTTATGTGGGGCTGTGTAAATTTTGTGCCATTTGATTTCTTATATTGTGTAAACAATTTGAGGGACAGCTTATAAGAGCCATTTTGTGCATTTAGAATTGCCTGCACATTAGAATTTATACTGTTCAAAAATTTCTTAATATCACATTTTGGCTCTGATACAAACCGGTAATCCCTAAGTTGGCCAGCAAAACTGCTTTGGATGGGTTCATAGCGTGGCTGATTTGCTGCTCTAGCATTAACAGTTGCTTCATGCTTCCTTTTCAGACCAGATGAAGATGGTTGTGGGGGCAATGTTGATGACTGCGCAGAACAAGTATCTATATGTTTATATGTGAAATATTCCATGCTATATTTTCTATGGCATTTAGGGCATATTTTAGTGGGAGTTCTGCATTTGTCTGGATTACAATTCTTTTGATGCTTAGCCCAATTGGGGCTAGACATATTCTTATTGCATTGATTACAATGTTTTTGATTTGGCATTTTTATTATTGGTTTATTATATAAAATTTCTTGGGGTTCAAATCAAAATTTTATACTTAATAAAAAATATCAGTTGGGTTCAGCAGTGTGCTTTGTATACTTAGTGTGTGTGTGTGTGTATGTGTGTTAATATTTTTGGCTTTGGTATTTATATAAAATTTCTTGGGGTTCAAATCAAAACTCTATACTTAATAAACCTATGACAGGTTGTATAAAGCTGATAGCCTACATGCACAAAGGTAGAATAAGTACAGATGCACTGCCCTAGCACAAATGCATGTCTACACTGGCATGTCCTATAAAAACAATGACCTAATACCATGTGTCATGTATAACAAACTGGGGCAGATATAAACTTTTGTTCAATATATTACAAATATATTTGATATGAATAATAAAAAATTCTGTCTATTAAATCAAATAGATTTGTAATTCAACTTATATAAATTTGCAATATTTTTGTGTTTTTAAAAAAATATGAGGAGCACTGCAACAACATACCCTTACTCTTCAACAACTCTCACAATACTGGCTGATATGCAATGCAAAATCTCTTTATATAGCCTAAGCACGGACCGCATTGAAAACATCTGAAACAATAAGCCAATCAGAATATAACACTTCATCACATTATGTCATAACCAACCAATCAGAAAACAACACATGCTTAATAATTTATTGCATAATATTGGGTAATAATTTGTTGCAAAACATGATGCAATAGAAATAAACCAGAAATAGGCCACAAGTGGGCCACAAGTGGGCCAGAAGTGGACCGGAAGTGGGTAAACCGGAAGTGGACCGGAAGTGGACCGGAAGTGAACAGGAAGTGGACCGGAAGTGGACCGGAAGTGAACCGGAAGTGGACCGGAAGTGGACCGGAAGTGGACCGGAAGTAAATATGTCTGGGTGTGGGTAGGTGTGGGTGCCTTTTTGGCTTAGTTTTAAGTGTAGCAAAAACAATATCAAGAAGAGCCATATTTTTAACAAGCTTATGGACAACAATCTCACAGATGTAGCTTTTGTAAGTGTAGGCAAATCAATCTGAGGGGGCTCATACTTTCACGGGAAATTCCCGAGGGCATTTTTACAAAAATCTTGGATTAGACAGAGTACCACACTTGAGCAATAAGCTTATATGCACATCTTGAGCTAGTTTTAAGTGTAGCCAAATCTGCCTGAGGGGGGCTCATACTTTCTCGGGTTTATATTTTTGTATTTTACACTACTGCTACCTTTTTTCAACTTCCAATTGTTTCCTCACCCTAAATCCTACATTTCTGGAATCCTTGATTCATTACCTTTCCAACAATGTACTTTAATAAAGTACTTTTTGATGCATTTGATGTATGTATTTTCATACATCAAAAGTTCATCATTAGCAGTTCATGCATGTGTTACCGGAGTCAAGACATGGATATGAAAGTGTCCATATTTTCGTTACTGTGTGTACGTTGATAACAAAATCCATCTCCCTAGGTCAATGTAATGAAATAGTACGTGAGATCTAGCCGGGATTCGAACCAATGCGGTTTGCCCCACTCGTCATTGTAGGCCACGAACAGCTGCTGGTCCAACTTTTTCTCTCGACTTTTCCATGTTTTCTGGACCAAGAGATCCTGGACCCCTGAGGTATGCGTTTCCGCAAAAGGTTCCAATGAAGCTTTCGCCTCAAAGGGACATTCGTAAAAATTATCCCGGTATTTCCCTAGATGCTCAACCTGACAACTTTCAAATGTTTAAAGCCGACATCGTGCCCAGAGTCAAGGAGACGAGATTAAAATTGCTATTACTCCTGGGCGCTGACGAAAACAATCCATCTGTTCCGTGGCATCCATCATGATTACAGATGAAAACAAAATTTCTACTTCTTCGCTTGGTCAACAATAATTTATTTTGTTAAAAATCGATCATTGTTTGCATATTCATATGAGAGAAATACATATACAGAGTGTACACAAAAGAATATACGAGTTTTAAGTAGTTGCTATGGCTTTGCAAGCCAACGTACTCTGTAGCTTAAACGTAAGAAAAGAGCAACTGCGGAAATTTTGTCTGGCAACAAAGAAAACCTGTTTCCTGACCCCGCCGCATTACAACGCCATTCTTCAATAAGGCAACTCCTCCGAAGAAATATTTTACGTGTTCTGCAGTTTACGATATGCAATTCAGTCGTTACAGTTCAGGGTGTCATTCACAAGTGAATTTGGAAGGATCCCTCTTCGGGACTTGAGAACGCTAGATTGTACAGGCTGGTGCATCCATTACGCGGGAGACGCTGACCAGAATGTTGGAAGAACTCAGCTACCTGTTGGGTGTGTGCTGTGTAAGGGAAATAGCACATATTGAGCACTCGTAGTGTATGTGTAGTGCGTGTAGCAGGTGTTGCATAAAAATTCAGACTTACTCTTCCATCTCATGTATAGCTTATTATCGTATGCCGAATATGAGAGAAATTACACAAATTTAAAACCTCGATATTCTTTTGTGTACACCCTGTACATGTATGAATAGCATCCCGTATACATAGAACACTAAATGCACCAGAAACGCAGCGATTGATGCACAAAAGTGTGTTTGAGCCTCACCGGTGACATATTGATTACATCGTCACCTTGCAATCAAAGGCCCCGGGTTCCATATCCGGTGGAGACATACTCTGGTTCGGATCTTACTTTAAAACTATAGATCCAGTCTCGATTAGCCTATATGTGCATAAAGTGGACTTAGAAACTGACTCGAGGCGATGGAACTGTACCCAACACAAGTCTGTTCATTGTGAACCAATCATATGATATGGTATTCTTCTGCAATGTTCACAGATCCAAGAAAGGAAGAAATCATTACTTTCTATGCACTATGCATACTTTATCGGTGATAATGCTGTCTGTTCAATCAACCATTGAGACTCATAGGTCCCCCTCCCCCATTCTCTGCGCAGCGGGCTTAGGTAAATAATGCAAAAGATACTCCCTTTTCCAAAATGTATTTTGTCAATGTGGAATCCTCCTGTGACTAAAAGATCTCACCACTGATGCTACCATAAAGCCTATCATTCTTTTCCATTACAATCGAAGATGACATGAGAATCAGATTGGAGAGAGGGGATCGAGGTAATGCGATTGGGTTCGAGACTGCTTTCTGTCCCGGTTCACCTTTGATTTATTATTCTACGTGTCGAATTCTCCAATGCTGAAGATGAAAGAGGACAATGTGCGAAGAAAACCTCGCAAACAGAAACACGTCCTGATAAGCCCATTGTTGCCTTATATCTTGCTGTTTTGGCATCATTGGTAATGGACCGAAAGAATCCCTTGTTCTGTCTCTTTCTATGTTTTCTTCCAACCTATATTCGCTTTATCTTTTCATTTGTATTAAAAAAGTCATACTTAGTTTTACACTTGAATTATTTTTTCACTCTTTCTTGAACTTACGTTTCCATTACTAAAAGCCAACTGTTAACCCCAATACATTTCTTCTCTCCAGTATACTTGCTTCCACTGGGCAATTCCTCATTTACAATTGTACACTCAACAGCAAAATAAATAGTAGGCGAAATGTGTATCACCACTTTCATTTAATAAGGCACCTGAACCCAATATGGCCTACCTAAGGTTTGCGATTGTTTCTAATGGTGTACGAAGCCAGAAAGGTAAAACTAATGGTAAGATTCCAAAGAGGGAACATTTCTGGACCTTTACTGAAAATTGTAACCACTTCCAAATATTAACATGGGTGCACGTTTAAGCCATATTGGGTACATATCTACCTACATACAATTTCAGTTGTAACGTTTAGGCTTAACAAATGTCAGATGGTTGTTACTGATATTCTTACCACGTTATAGATGTCTCATTTCTTCCATTTGTGGTCCTTTTGAAATTTCTTCCATGTGGAGGACCCTTGTGTATGCCTGGAGTTATAGCCCCCTTCAGCCGCCAATAAATCCATGCCACACTTCAAAATTGCATTATTTTTCTGCTTTCCCCTCCTCCAGTAGCTGCAATTCAAATTTCACATCCTCAATCTTTCATTTTAAGCCAAAATACAGCTTAATGCATTAACAGCAAAGAGCCAGTGACTAAAACAAAGGATAAAAAATTGCTTTCCAGTATTTGAAATCCGGTGAGGACATTCTTTGACGAAATACAACCGAGGTAAAGAACAAAAAGGGACAAAAGTGGGAAAAATTAATTTCCCATCTACATTGAGTTATCACATAACACTAATTGGAAGCCCCAGATAAATTTCCCTCATTTCCATCCCCTCGAATATAATACCTCAACAATAGGGTGTCTAGAAGATAGGAGACATGCTATTGTCCTCGGAATGAAGAGCAAGCCAGATCGAATCCTATTCATGAGTTTCCACACGCTAAGCAAATTCGCTCGACATAACAAACTTGCTTTTGTGCCATTCAACTTGCAACGCCGAGACTCGCCTTCCACCTTCTGAAGCGGCTATTGAATAACGGTGCTCCCAGTAGCTGGCGGGAATGATATTTCTAAGCTTTACAGTAACGTTGTTCGATTTTTAACAAGCTAAAATCCTTTGAGAAGAGTACAGGTGGCGATGGTCAATAGCTTGAGGATATTCACAGCTTGGCACGAATCCTTCAAATGTTGTTGGTGCCAGTTACATGTGAGTATTTGTGAGATATAATTGGCTCTCAGTATAAGCACTTTGAAGTATCAGAATTCTGTTTAAAACTCGTGGAGTACATTCTGATTCTATACGCTGACTTGCATACGAGACATCACCAGCTTTGGGTTCTAATTTTATGTGCCTTGATCTTCACGGTAGTCCTAAAATCCACTTGGTTTCCTACCTTAAATTTTGTAGACGTTGAGTTTTACGGCACATATAATCTGCACTGAGTTTCTTCATTCTGAATCCTTGTACCTTCAGTTCCACGACAGTCTTTAACTGCATCGAGTTTTACGGCACATATAATCTGCATCGAGTTCATTCATTCCAAAATCCTGTGCGTTCAGTCTCACGACAGAAGCTACATTGAGTTCATTCATTCCGAAACCCTGTGCTTTCAGGCTCACCCCAGAAACTACACGGAGTTCATTCATTCCGAAATCCTGTGCGTTCAGCCCTACGCTAGAAGCTACACCTAGTTCATTCATTCCGAAACCCTGTGCTTTCAGTCTCACGCCAGAAGCTACACAGGTTTAATTTATTCCTAACCCTGTGCCTTCTGTCACAGGCCAGAAACTACACCGAGTTCATTCATTCCGAAATCCTGTACGTTCAGTTTCACGTCAGAAGCTAAACTGAGTACATTCATTACGAAACCCTGTGCTTTCAGTCGCACGCCAGAAACTCCACGGAGTTAATTCATTCCGAAATCCTGTGCGTTCAGCCCTACGCTAGAAGATACACCTAGTTCATTCATTCCGAAACCCTGTGCTTTCAGTCTCGCGCCAGAAGCTACACAGGTTTAATTTATTCCTAACCCTGTGCGTTCTGTCACAGGCCAGAAACTACAATGAGTTCATTCATTCCGTACTCCTGTGCATTGAGCACCACACTAGAAGCTACACCGAGTTCATTCATTCAGAAATCCTGTGCGTTCAGTCTCACGTCAGAAGCTACACCGAGTTCATTCATTACGAAACCCTGTGCGTTCAGTCGCACGCCAGAAACTACACTGAGTTCATTCATTCCGAAATCCTGTGCGTTCAGCCCTACGCTAGAAGATACACCTAGTTCATTCATTCCGAAACCCTTGCTTTCAGTCTCGCGCCAGAAGCTACACAGGTTTAATTTATTCCTAACCCTGTGCGTTCTGTCACAGGCCAGAAACTACAATGAGTTCATTCATTCCGTACTCCTGTGCATTGAGCACCACACTAGAAGCTACACCGAGTTCATTTATTCAGAAATCCTGTGCGTTCATCCTCACGTCAGAAGCTACACTGAGTTCATTCATTACGAAACCCTGTGCGTTCAGTCGCAACCCAGAAACTACACAGAGTTAACTCATTCCGAAATCCTGGGCGTTCAGCCCTACGCTAGAAGCTACACCTAGTTCGTTCATTTCGAAATCCTGTGCGTTCAGTCTCACGTCAGAAATCGAGTTTATACACTCCGAAATCGTGTGTGTTCATTTTATGTCAGAAACTACACAGCGTTCGTTCATTCCGAAATCCTGTGCGTTCAGTCCAACGCCAGAAACTACACAGAGTTCATTCACTTCGAAGCCTTGTACGTTCAGTCCCACGTCAGAAACTACATAGAGTTCATTCATTCTGAAACCCTGTACGTTCGGTCTCACGCCAGAAACTACACAGTTCATCATCCCGAAATCCTGTGCGTTCAGTCCCACACCAGAAACTACACGGAGTTTATTCATTCCGAAATCCTGTGCGTTCAGCCCTACGCTAGAAGCTATACCGTGTTCATTCATTCCGAAATTTTGTGCATTCATTCCCACGCCAGAAACTACACCAAGTTCATTCACTTGGAAGCCCTGTGCATTGTCTCGCGCCAGATACTACACAGAGTTCATTCATTCCGAAATTCTGTGCGTTCAACCATACGCTAGAAGCTATAACGTGTTCATTCATTCCGAAATCTTTTGCGTTCAGCCTTACGCTAGAAGCTACACCGTGTTCATTCATTCCGAAATCCTGTGCGTTCAGCCTTACGCTAGAAGCTACACCGTGGTCATTCATTCCGAAATCCTGTGCGTTCAACCTTACGCTAGAAGCTATAACGTGTTCATTCATTCCGAAATCTTTTGCGTTCAGCCTTACGCTAGAAGCTACACCGTGTTCATTCATTCCGAAATCCTGTGCGTTCAGCCTTACGCTAGAAGCTATACCGTGTTCATTCATTCCGAAATCTTTTGCGTTCAGCCCCACGTCAGAAACTATACAGAGTTCCGTCATTCTGAATCCTCACACTTTCAGTTCATTGCCTGCCTTAAACTACACCGCATTAAGTTGCTTTATTATGAAGTCAATAGTTTACTCTCTGAAGTCAGATAAAGGCTCGCCGTCCCTTAGAGGGAAGGGGGGGTGTCCGGACGGACACTTCCTCATGTTCTGCATTGACGTACACACCTTATGACGTTAACTGACGACACGAATTACCACAATTTCTTTCCGTGGTATACAGTTCAGAAACTCTTTTAAAATATGTCTTCACTGCAGATCACTTATCTTGAACCCAGGATGTATTAAAATCTTAGCACTATCATCGTACAGTTGTGCACTAATTTCGGTACAGCGACCTTTTAATATTGTGTCCGTTCTTTTTCGCTGCTTTTCCGAGTTTTATCATTCGGCGAAAGTATCCCCCTTTGCTTCCTCGATTCTGCGACGAACATAGGCAACTCTTGTTTGTTAGCATGTGGAACTTTCTCGAAGACTCTATTGTTGATACCCCGTCCTTCGATAAGCTTCTAGAATTAGGAAATGAAGATTGGTTTCCTAGGTTCCTGGATATCTTCATTGTTGCCACGACAATGGCGTTCCACCAAGATGTTTTTTTTTGTTCTGATTCAGACTATTGTCCGACCAGCTGCTATTGTTGAGTATTTTTTTCCAGTCTATTGTTGCACAATTCCAAAGTATTGTGAATGAGCTGATTTATAAAATATAATGATAAGTTCATACTCCTATTAACTCGAAAAATTATAAGCAGCTGTATATTTGGAACAAATAGTTAGATTTTGATAAAACTTATGACGCTTTAAAGAAAAAAAACTTCCTCTCATTACATATAAATTAATATCCTTTAACATAACTTCAATAACAATGAACTCAATAATTAACAGAAAATAATAGGGCCCGGGACTTTATGTCCTACAAAACTGTAAAATATGTATGTAATTATGCCATAAAAATTGAAACATACGTCACAAAAATTAAGAAAATGTAAAAAAATTCAGAAATATTCGCAGAAAAAGACAAAAATATGCACAACAGTACTCATTTATGAGATGTCAGTATATTTTTACTTTCGACTGCTTCTGTGAAAAGCGAAAAAGGTAAAGAAATTAGAATAATTGAAATTTGTTTACTTCTGTCCGGTGTCCTGATGTCCACACAACAATGACGGGTAACGTTTTTCCTCAATAATGTTCACACGGCTATCAATTGTCAGCGGGATTTAAAAAAAAGGGGGATATTATTGTTCTGTACTAGGTGGTAAGAAAACACGGCATCTGCTTTTAATTTCTTCCTCTGTAATTTCCTTATCCTGCCATGGATAATATAAACTATCCGTTGCGTTAAATGTATGAAGAATAAAATAAAATAACCGATTATGTGCAAGACAATTACGAAAATATTCAGAAATATGCCTTATTATCAGAAAATTGATGAAATATGTTGTAAAAACGCGTAATTGGAAAAAATATATCAACATAATGCCTTATCAAGTTCGTCATTTTGGTTGATTTTCATCAGATACGTAAAGTATCTGTATTCGATCCGATGCCAAATAAAAATTATGTTATAACAAAGTCCCGGGCCCTACTAATTATGATTCCGTGCTCGTAGCGAAGGTGGTCGTAGCGAACACGTGCTCTCAGCAAACACCGGATGGAAAGAATTTGCAGGTGCGTGCTGCTAGCGAACACGCAAACTTGTCCTGTCTTGTTTGTCCTAGAAAGTTGTCAACATGCAAGTTTTGCCAGTGATACCCGTAATGATGCGATCATTACTGGATCCTTTTTTATGTTATAAATTGTGTATGCCTATGTATTCCGGTACGGTTGAGTTCTTGGCCGTTGGGGAGCGGTAAGTTTCCAGTAACGGTTTAGGTCATTAGCGGGGCCTATAAATAGGAAGGGCAGGGGAGAAGTCGGCCTCAGATGTTTGACGGAGTACAGCAATGTAAGAGGTATCTTTTTCTCTGAAGGGAGCGGCTGGGCGAGCTTTCTTTGCTTACTATGTGAACCGACGGGGATGTTAACTTTCTTTCTTTTAATACACACACTTACTCTTTTCATATTAGGAAGGGGGGGACAGGGTACACCGAAATGTAATTTTGCGAATAACGGCCAAGAGTTAACTTCTGTAAATACATTATGAATAAACCTATATATATCTAAAAGGAAATGGGCGTTAAGCTATAATTTGAAGAAGTACGTGTCTATTGCCTAAACTAGCATCCACAGAACTTCAGGTACTGCAAGTTTTGAACCTAGGGACAAGGATTCAAAAATGTATGATTGTGTATATTCTGTATGTTGCTGAGAATCGGCTTAAAAGCACAAAGTATACCATTACATACCTTATAAACATTTTGTGTTTGAAATTAGCTAAATGAAGGATCCTCAACAATTTTGGTTAACTACATGAGAGTTTTTGTTAGCTATATATTTTTAATTCTATTTCACTCATCTTGCTGGTTTTACAGTCAATTGAAAAAGGGTCTCACTTATCGCACAACACTTGAGAAACCTTATGTTCTGACGTCAGCGGAGAAAGCTTTTTTAATTTTAGGCTAAATGCCTACGTTGTTAGGTTAGGCTAGCTATGTTTAGTTCTCTTAGCCTAAATAATAATTTTTCATTGTATTTATTCTAATGGAAACTAACCTAACAGGCCTAACCTAAACTACAGGCCTTGTAGATATTCCTCGTCTGACGTCAGAACACAAGGTAGCAAAACTGTTGTGCGACAAGGAAGACCCGATTGAAGAATGATCAGGGGTGAGTCAGGTCAGGTCAAGAGGCAACAGCCACTGAGGTGTTTCTCCACGCAAGTTGGCTTATCACTGGCAACACTTGCATGCTGACCAGATTCAAGGACAAATAAGACAGGACAAGTTTGCGTGTTCGCTAACAGCACGCACCTGCAAATCCTTCCGTAACTGTGTTCGCTAAGAGCACGTGTCCGATACGAGCACGTTCGCTAACCAAGTAAATAAAACGTACAAGGCGTAACACCATGCATCGACGTATTTCGGCTGTCGTCTTTGAGGCCTCTGAATGTGGCTTGTGGACTGGCCTGTGTTATCCCTCCGCATTCTTAAGGTTACGGTGGCATTCCTTTCTTTCCATTTCCTAACGGCGACTCGGATATCTGAAATTCCGGTACGGCTGGTTTCCGGCAAATCGATGTATTGCAAGAGGCATCTGCAGTGAGGAAGGACCTAATACGCGTCTAGAGGGAATTATAAATTACGAGAAGAAAGTCGAGACTTTAATTAAATATGGTGGAAATTCGTTAATATGTCAAATTCAGAAATTAATTTGTTTAATATGGAATAAAGAAGAAATCCCTCAACAGTGGAAAGCATCCATAATTGTTCCTGTGTTTAAAATAGGTGATAAAATGAACTGCAATAATTACCGTGGAATTTCTCTACTCTCAACAACATACAAAATATTGTCTAACATACTTTTAACAAGACTAACCCCATATCCTAATGAAATTAAAGGTGATTATCAATGTGGATTTAAACGTAACAGATCAACTACAGATCAATTTTTTCACATCAGACAAACACTTCAACACTTCAACACTTGAAAAAATGTGGGAATATAATCAAAATGTCCATCGGCTATTCATTGATTTCAAAAAAGCATATGATTCGTTCAAAAGAGATAAATTATATAATATATTAGTCGAGTTTGGAATACCTAAGAAGCTTGTTAGTACGATAAAAGTATGCACCAGTGAAACAGAAAGTAAAATTCGTGTGGGTATTAATGTGTCTGACAGATTTACAATTCATTATGGGTTAAAACAAGGAGATGGATTATCTCCATTGCTCTTTAATTTTGCCTTAGAATATGCTGTTTGGAAGGTAAAAGAAACTAACAAAGGACTAAATTTAAATGGTATGACTCAGTTGTTAGCATATGCAGATGATGTAGACTTATTAGGGGATGATATAAATACAATTAAGAATAATGCTAAAATATTTTTCAAAACTGCTAAAGAGATAGGTTTGAAAGTTAACAAAGAGAAAACTAAATATATGCTTACAGGCCGAAACCAAGTGTTAGGTAATAATCAAAATCTAATTATTTATAACAACTCGTTTGAACCAGTTTCCAAATTCAAATACTTAGGAGTAATATTAACAAATGAAAATTATATTAAAGAGGAAATTAAAAGTAGGCTTAATTCAGTAAATGCATGTTACTTCTCTCTTCATAAACTTTTGTCTTCTCGTTTAATATCTAAGAAACTAAAAGTTAAAATATACAAAACAGTAATTTTGCCTGTAGTATTATCTGGGTGTGAAACGTGGTCCCTTACATTGAAAGAGGAACATAAATTGAGAGTATTTGAATATAAGATCCTTAGGAAAATCTTTGGACCTAAAAGGGATGAGGAGACAGGTGAGTGGAGAAGGTTACATAATTTAGAAGTATGTATTCATGTCCAGATTTAGGTGGGCAGGTCATGTGGCACGAATGGGAGAGGAAAGAGGAGTTCACAAGATTCTTGTTGGGAAACCTGAAGTTAAGAGACCTGTAGGAAGGCCAAGACGAAGATGGAGGGACAACGTTGAGATGGACCTTAAGGAAATCGGTAGGGATGGAAAAGAGTATATAGATCTTGCTCAAGATAGGGAAAGATGGAAGGCATGTGTTGCTTCAGCCATGAACCTTCGGGTTTAAGAAGGCTAGAGAGTTAGTTAGTTAGTTAGAAAGTCGGGACACATAGCACTGTTAAGTCTGGTTTACATTGGTAGAGTAGACGGGAGAGTAGCTGGAGCGAGCTACTCTTCTCGTGTAAACAACTTGGGAAAGCACTGGAGCCAGTACTCGCTCCAGTAGTCAGGACAGTTGGCCAAGTAGGACAGCGACTCGAGCGAGTTGCTTCCTCCCCCATCGATTCTTTCACGCGCGTGTAAAAATGACAGACCTCTCGATCAATGTAAACGCTTTTCGAGGAGAGTATAGTGTCTTTCTTGTGGTAGAGTGTTGTGCGTTTCCTTACAAATTATAATTGCATTTTTAAAAAATGAACCATTAATAGGAGGTGATACAAATCCGACAACATAAAGTTTGTAGAACTTGTGAATAGGAGTGTTCATGGAATTTGTGTCGATTATAGGAACAAGCAAAGAAACTATGGTCGTGTGAGGCTATTATTTACCGTAGGAGAAGTAAAATTGAAAATAAAGAATTTACGTTCTACGCACAACCAAGAACAATTGAAAATATAAAAATTAAGAAAGTTAAGTTTCCTTTCTAGACATATCCTCGTGCATTGCTGTTTTCATTTATTGTTAAAAAAAGCGTGTAAACCATTTCAGAGCCTTTTCTTTTAATCAACAACGACGTCAATGGGTTCATTCTGTCAAAAGACAAAAAGGCATCAAATACGTACAAACAGCTCCAGCCACTATCTCACTTTGTTAGACTCGAGAAGAAAATGTGTACAGCTACTCGCCATAGAAGGGTCGAGTCGAGCAGACAGACCAGTAACTCTTTATAGTAACTCTCATGCTCACTCGACCAATGTAAACTACCCTTAAGGAAGCTTTCACGCCAAAGCGACAAACGACAGTTGTCGCTTGGAAACAACCTGCCAGTAATCAAAGGGAAAGATACTACTGCACGTGACGCTTGGCTTGGATATAAGTTGTCCCATTTGTGCTACACCATTTCACAAATACGTCATTTGACAGAGATTTTTCAATTTCTTGCATATTTAGCCACATATAACATGGATTGGGTGATGGATATGGAGGCAACATAATGTGTGCAAATTAATGCTACCTTCCTGGGTGGATTACAGTTGTAACGGCAGGCACACAAATACGCATCTTTTTTTGACGAGTAAGGATCTTTAAGGCATATTTTGGAGTATTTTATTTGCTAATGTATACAAGCTGAGGGTATTTTGATTCAATACGTGTGTTCCTTGGTTGGAGGTTTGTTTGGTGTGTAAACATCACTAGCCTGTGTTTAATAGTTCCAAAGTTATTGAGTCCTGAAGTTAGCTCTGAGGCTCATTTCTCAGATTTGGGTCATATTTTCTGTTGCGCACCACCTTCTTCCACAGGCTATAACTCTAGAACTATTTCTCAGAGAAACCTAATATTTGGAATACAAGCCTTCCATACATGATTGAGCCATCATGCCAAATTTAATCCAAATCCAAAACTATGGCCTGTAGGTCCTGGTCGATCTGACGTGGAATGACCCATGCCCATAAAAAACCTACCACCCGAAATGAAATTACAAAATACGCCGCTGAGTGGGCATTCACCGGAAGCTCGCACAGACGATGCGAAGAGCATGGTGCTGATCACATCATCTTCATATAGCCTAGATTGTGAATATGTGGGGTCATATATGCAGAGGGTTGCCAAGAAAGGCTACCCCTTAACAATTTTTCTGTCAAAAGCTGGGTTCTTGTGGAAAAATTTTCGGTGCCCTCCCCCACTCCCCTTACCTATTATCCTGGATTTCGCGATGTTAACGATAAGAGTCAGTTTCACTTATCTTCAAAAGACGAAAATCCGATGCTTAATTTCAACCGAATCGTTCTTAATTGTAGGTGAAATATTAAAGTGTGACGTAGTTCTGAAAATCTGGCATAATTGGTTGTAGCATGTACGGGAATAAGACCCTGATTAGAAGAGGAACGCACAGACACCAATACACGATTCTCATTCGCAAACGACCGGGGGACAATAGTCGAAGAGGCTGGTTTAATTCCGAGCTGATAACAGAGGGGCGGGGAGGGGTTAAAATGATCAAAAGTCGGTTGAGGGGTATTTTTCAAATGTGAATTACTCGGGGAGCTCATCCGGGAAATTTCTCCGAGACAAATCCTCTTTTCAGAAAAGCGAGAATCTCCCCAATTGGAAAATCCGGTGGCATTCTGGTTGTAAAAAGAATATTTTCCCGTGCCCCAGGTGGTTCTGTTTGACGTGCCGATTAACTTCGTGGGATAAAAAAAACTGGAGGGGTTAGATTTGTTCTTTCTCCCTCCGCGCACGTCCGGAACTGTGTGATACTGGATTGGGTTTCAAATCCAGATTTCGTCTTTAGAAATTAATCTCGCGTTTGTGTGCGAGAGGATTTTTTGCTTGTTTGCTTTTTTCGGGGAGTGTCCGTGTCGCGAAATGGAGATCGGATGCGTCGTTCTGATGCGCTGCGATGTCTTTGTGAGTTCTGAGAAGAGTGCATAAGTACTCACATAGATCAGTTGGGTACTCAAGGGCAGATTAGCTTGGTTGGGGTTCATCACTCATCATCATCTCCGCGATTAGCCAAAAGTTGCAGAATAGCGAAGTAAAATAAAAGAAATCAATCAAAAATCAAGTTCCAATACATAGTATGGGCAACTTAAGTAGGATGCCGGTACACTTGAATTCACAGCACGTGGATGCCATTAAGGCAAACAACTTTCCTATTTAACGCTTCGTTTCGACGCTACGAACCCCTGGGCAACGGAATTTAGTATCAAGAACGTACATAGGGTGTCGCTGCATAAACGTTCACAGCGTATGGAAGTACAAGGCAAACAACTTATAGACGCCTAATCTGGACGCTACGAACTATTGAAGTTGTTGTTGAAGTCCACTTTATGCACAGATAGTAGCCTGATCGCTACTGGACGTACAGTTTAAAATGCGATGCGAACTACTTTGTGCCTCCACCAGGTTATCACTACGCTACCGTTAAGATCCCACGAACCATTGGAAAATGGACTTTAGTATGAACAACGCACATTGTTGTCCCTGCACAAATATTCACACCATATAGAGGTCTAAGGCAAAAAGCTTTCCTGTCTCGGCGCCTTTCTTCGACGTTGCGAATTTCCCCCACCTGATAGACACCCCGGGAATCGACAGCGGGTCTTGCACATGGAAGTAAGACGCCCAACCCAATGACATATTTAGAGGGGGCTCCAGGGGGGGGGGGGGTTCGGACCTAACCCCGAAGTACTAAAATTAAATATTGAAAATATCCGTCTTCAGCATTTGTTCTACAATCTTTGGTCATTTATTTCTATCAAACTTGCTGGAAGCCAAGGATTATATTGGGACAATATATCCTTGAAGATCAATGTCAATGAAGATTTATGCACACCACTAATGAAAATAGCAGTGGCGGCGATTAGGGGGCGAGCGGGGGGCCCATGCCCACCCCCCAGTTTTCGTCCCTTTTGCCCCCACACTTTGCTAAATCTTATCTACAAAGGGAAATATACTGTTTTCAACCCCCTAGTTTTGACACCTTGCACCATCGGTTTTGGGACCCAATAGCCGACACTGGATAATAGCTATATATAAAATATTAATCAAGAACTTTACTTTTCGTAAACTGGGTAACAGTCCTTTTTTGTTATTCAATAAATAATCAATTATTTATCTCTTTGACATAAACTTCCTTGACTTGGTAGTTGTTTCCATTTAATTTTTTGCGATCTTAACTACACGTAAGCTAGATAATGAATACATGCTGTTATATTTCTACACTTATACCGTCTATATACTTATTCATGTAAAAGCAATAAAATATTAATTTACATGTTTTAATTAATATAATTGTAATATAATTATTATAATTTAAACATTTATATTATTATTACTGACACACTTGGTTCGACCCCCCCCCCATCCCGAAATACATTTCTGCATACGTGTCTGGTCGGACCGACAGATATGAAGTCCAGATATGTACTATATAAAGGGTGGCACAAAAGTCATCATCCTATTTGAACTGGCCTTTATTTTGACATCTTCTTGTTTATATCAGTGGCGTTTTGTCAGTTAGATAGAAGATACTCACGAAATTTATTGTGTGCGAAAATAAATAAGTATACAACACAAGAATGTGGAAAAATTGTGACAATTTTGGTGACACTTTCCAGGCAGAGTAATATCCCCTTTTGGTGATTTGCCATGGCCGGCCTGGTCCCCCGATTTAACCGCTCCCGATTTTTTTCCGTTGAGAATGTTTATTGGTTTATGTGAATGAGCCAGAGACGTTACAGCAACTAAAGGACAATATTGAGCATGAAATTGAAAATATTTTCCTGCAGATTTCCAACACCATGGAAAACGCAATAAAAAGAGCCCAAATTTCAAATGGTAGTCATTTATTGGATGTTATCTTCAAAAATTGAGGACTTAAAACTTACAAGTATCAATAAAAGTTTAACACAAAAAACCTACTTTGTTTAATTTAAAACCCAAGCAATAGGCTAAGAAAATCAGGTGATGACTTTTGCGCCACCTTGTACGATTAGTCTTTTATAGAGATGGTTACTAGTACATAACAATTTTCCTCACATTGAGTTGATCATTAACATATATCTCCACCATGAAACCAGTAGCCAAGCAACTCAGTCGAACCTCATCAACACTCCATAACACCATAACCGCAGCTCCAACTCGATCAGGGTTGCTTATATCTACTCTAACACGTTGCTGCAGAAAACTATCCTTCCCCCCTGATCCTTTCTCTCCGGCTTTTTGCCTGTTCTCTTCTCCGATAGCTGGTTTTATTGGAAGCTCCTTCCACAAATCAGAGATGCTCTGCAATCACCTGTCAGATGCAAGGATCAATGGAGATTTCTCCCGGCACGAAAGCCATGGACGAATAAGAAATGCGAAAATAGAAATCTTAGTCAAAGGTTGTATCAAGCATCCAATATTTTTCCTTCGGATCTTCAAGAAATCCAAATCCCATGTATGAGCTCTTGTTGGCTTAGGCGTGATCAGAAAGTTGATTGCATGGACTCAGAGAGATGGAAAAGGAAAAATTCTTCTTGGGAATTATTTTCGATGCATATTCTTAGATTGTACAGTCAGTATAAAAAAAGTTGTTCCATGTTTTGTGTATTTTCGAATTCAATACCCCTTAGAAGTGCGCAACATAGTATTACGTAAGAGTTTAACGTGTTGCACGATGTTCAGGAAAACAGTTAATTTTAATGAAAATATATAGAGGTAGTCTTCGACCATTTAAAACGTCATTCGTTCCCACAATCGCAGCGAAAACGAAAAGCAATAAATCTAGGACTGTGTCCAGGGGGAGGGATAAGGGTCTGAAGCCCTCCCATTATAACCACAGTAAAAACTGCATTATATCGAAAAATGTTTAGTATATAATAGAGGAACCAGATTATATTTTTATATTCTACCATTTAATCCAAGAATAAATGGACCCACAGCTTCCAAAACGTATATATTTCTTTGTGGGAGGTCACAGAATATGAACTTTATGAGTAAAATTTACCACTAACTGTTTAAGACTTTTCTGAACGATTGTGTAAAAGTTAACAGCAAAATATAATAACTATGATTTTCAGTACACTAACTGTACAAAATATAAGAAAAATAAAGAACAACAATCGTGTTAGATATTCACTGATAGGGTGGATGCATTTATGTAATAATAACAATAAATCTGGATTAAAATTGGTATATTTTAATAACTTATAATAGTTATTATTCTAAGATAACAATAATTATTATTGTTATTATTATTTGTACTAATCAAGTTTTATCTATGGCCTGATCCCCTCTACAAATATTTCAGGCAACGCCCATGCTGATTAGCGATGAGCCCCTCCCCCCGAAATAAAATCCTGGCTATGGGCCTGAGTGTAGCGCACACCGAAAAAGGGAGGTTGGTTCGGAGTTGCCAAGTGTCTTCCCTTAAACAGGACAAAGAAGGTGGCGAACGTGGACATTCTTGCCTTCTTTCCTCTTTGAACCTTCGTGTCTTCGACCCTCCCTCGCATAGATACCGCTGGGCTCGCTGCTGACAGACAAGAAGAGGGAATAGAAGTGGCAACACTTTCGACTGACAACCGTGTCACGCGCTGTAGTTCCGGCAGGAAGAGGGAAAGGATGTGCCAACAGTTTCGACTGACAACCGTGTCACGCGCTGTGGTTCCGGCAGGAAGAGGGAAAGGATGTGCCAACACTTTCGACTGACAACCGTGTCACGCGCTGTGGTTCCGGCAGGAAGAAGGAAAGGATGTGCCAACACTTTCGACTGACAACCGTGTCACGCGCTGTGGTTCCGGCAGGAAGAGGGAAAGGATGTGCCAACACTTTCGACTGACAACCGTGTCACGCGCTGTGGTTCCGGCAGGAAGAGGAAAAGGATGTGCCAACACTTTCGACTGACAACCGTGTCACGCGCTGTGGTTCCGGCAGGAAGAGGGAAAGGATGTGCCAACTCTTTCGACTGACAACCGTGTCACGCGCTGTGGTTCCGGCAGGAAGAGGGAAAGGATGTGCCAACACTTTCGACTGACAACCGTGTCACGCGCTGTGGTTCCGGCAGGAAGAGGGGAAGGATGTGCCAACACTTTCGACTGACAACCGTGTCACGCGCTGTGGTTCCGTCAGGAAGAGGGAAAGGATGTGCCAACACTTTCGACTGACAACCGTGTCACGCGCTGTGGTTCCGGCAGGAAGAAGGAAAGGATGTGCCAACACTTTCGACTGACAACCGTGTCACGTGCTGTGGTTCCGGCAGGAAGGGGGAAAGGATGTGCCAACACTTTCGACTGACAACCGTGTCACGCGCTGTGGTTCCGGCAGGAAGGGGGAAAGGATGTGCCACCACTTTTGACTGACAACCGTGTCACGCGCTGTGGTTCCGGCAGGAAGAGGGAAAGGATGTGCCAACACTTTCGACTGACAACCGTGTCACGCGCTGTGGTTCCGGCAGGAAGAGGGAAAGGATGTGCCAACACTTTCGACTGACAACCGTGTCACGCGCTGTGGTTCCGGCAGGAAGAGGGAAAGGATGTGCCAACACTTTCGACTGACAACCGTGTCACGCGCTGTGGTTCCGGCAGGAAGAGGGAAAGGATGTGCCAAAACTTTCGACAGACAACCGTGTCACGCGCTGTGGTTCCGGCAGGAAGAGGGAAAGGATGTGCCAACACTTTCGACTGACAACCGTGTCACGCGCTGTGGTTCCGTCAGGAAGAGGGAAAGGATGTGTCAACACTTTCGACTGTCAACCGTGTCACGCGCTGTGGTTCAGGCAGGAAGAGGGAAAGGATGTGCCAACACTATCGACTGACAACCGTGTCACGCGCTGTGGTTCCGGCAGGAAGAGGGAAAGGATGTGCCAACACTTTCGACTGACAACCGTGTCACGCGCTGTGGTTCCGGCAGGAAGAGGGAAAGGATGTGCCAACACTTTCGACTGACAACTGTGTCACGCGCTGTGGTTCCGGCAGGAAGAAGGAAAGGATGTGCCAACACTTTCGACTGACAACCGTGTCACGCGCTGTGGTTCCGGCAGGAAGGGGGAAAGGATGTGCCAACACTTTCGACTGACAACCGTGTCACGCGCTGTGGTTCCGGCAGGAAGGGGGAAAGGATGTGCCACCACTTTTGACTGACAACCGTGTCACGCGCTGTGGTTCCGGCAGGAAGAGGGAAAGAATGTGCCAACACTTTCCACTGACAACCGTGTCACGCGCTGTGGTTCCGGCAGGAAGAGGGAAAGGATGTGCCAGCACTTTCGACTGACAACCGTGTCACGCGCTGTGGTTCCGGCAGGAAGAGGGAAAGGATGTGCCAACACTTTCGACTGACAACCGTGTCACGCGCTGTGGTTCAGGCAGGAAGAGGGAAAGGATGTGCCAACACTTTCGACAGACAACCGTGTCACGCGCTGTGGTTCCGGCAGGAAGAGGGAAAGGATGTGCCAACACTTTCGACTGACAACCGTGTCACGCGCTGTGGTTCCGGCAGGAAGAGGGAAAGGATGTGCCAACACTTTCGACTGACAACCGTGTCACGCGCTGTGGTTCAGGCAGGAAGAGGGAAAGGATGTGCCAACACTATCGACTGACAACCGTGTCACGCGCTGTGGTTCCGGCAGGAAGAGGGAAAGGATGTGCCAACACTTTCGACTGACAACCGTGTCACGCGCTGTGGTTCCGGCAGGAAGAGGGAAAGGATGTGCCAACACTTTGGACTCTCAACCGTGTCACGCGCTGTGGTTCCGGCAGGAAGAGGGAAAGGATGTGCCAACACTATCGACTGACAACCGTGTCACGCGCTGTGGTTCCGGCAGGAAGAGGGAAAGGATGTGCCAACACTTTCGACTGACAACCGTGTCACGCGCTGTGGTTCCGGCAGGAAGGGGGAAAGGATGTGCCAACACTTTCGACTGACAACCGTGTCACGCGCTGTGGTTCCTGCAGGAAGAGGGAAAGGATGTGCCAACACTTTCGACTGACAACCGTGTCACGCGCTGTGGTTCCGGCAGGAAGAAGGAACGGATGTGCGAACACTTTCGACTGACAACCGTGTCACGCGCTGTGGTTCCGGCAGGAAGAGGGAAAGGATGTGCCAACACTTTCGACTGTCAACCGTGTCACGCGCTGTGGTTCCGGCAGGAAGAGGGAAAGGATGTGCCAACACTTTCGACTGTCAACCTTGTCACGCGATGTGGTTCCGGCAGGAAGTGGGAAAGGATGTGCCAACACTTTCGACTGTCAACCGTGGCACGTGCTGTGGTTCCGGCAGGAAGGGGGAAAGGATGTGCCAACACTTTTGACTGTCAACCTTGTCACGAGCTGTGGTTCCGGCAGGAAGTGGGAAAGGATGTGCCAACACTTTTGACTGACAACCGTGTCACGCGCTGTGGTTCCGGCAGGAAGATGGAAAGGATGTGCCAACACTTTCGACTGACAACCGTGTCACGCGCTCTGGTTCCGGTAGGAAGGTGTAAGGACGCCTATTCGTTGCAAGAAGAGTAGTAGCAAGTAAGCACGGTTTCTTCTTTCTAAAATGCGGGCATGTAAGATAAAACTTAAAAGGTGCTACACCGTTGTCTCGTACTCTACTGGGAAAATAAAAGCAATTTTTCTCTAGATATACTTAGGATTTTCATGACTTAGCATTTTTTTGGTAAGATTTATGTGTTCCCTTAACACACAGAAATTCATATGATGAAGAAACTAATTAAATTAAGGCGCTTTTTGGCTATTTTTACGTGATAGAGCATATTTTGATAGATTTTCGGTCATATTCAGTATATCTTCGCCCTTTCAAGAAATATACAGTCATTTGGGAAATGGATTCGTACTTACTTCCATGTTCACTCGAGGTTTCTTTTTCTTGGACTGCAGTAAAATCTTTTTAATTTTTATTTGAAAATTTAGAGAAATTATTCATTGTGCATTCCAACTCAGGGCCCATAAAGTGAACTAAAAATAGCACGTGTGTGAAAATATCTCAGCATTTAGATATTGATGTTTGAAACAGTCCATTTATAAGGGCATATTTTTCAAATTATAGTGCATATTTTGTACACTTTTAGGTCATAAGAGCATATTTTCATTTTGCATATTTTTGGTGATTTCTAGGTCATAAAAAGCCTAGTCCTAATCTTCACATACTCGCTTCTATGCAATGTGTCATGTGTGTTGACCTAATTCTACAGCTGAGAGCCAATTTCAACAGCAAGTTCGGTCATCGCCTTCGAGCTATGCAACATACACGAAATTAGAGCATCACAAAGGGAGAATTCACCCTGTAGTGACCAGCGACACGTGTCGCTTGCCGATTTCACTAATCGAACACAGGCTTGTGCGGCATTTTCCCCGTTCCCCACTTCCCTTGCCAGCATGAGGGCCACTAGCCTTAAGAGTAGACAGAGGCTATAGGAATATCCGGGAAAGAATTACGAAGAGACAATTTTTTAATCTCGAGACGTTCGAGCCTAAAAAAATCGCCATTTCTCGATCAGAATGGGAAACATTCGAGATGGGAAATTTTCGAAATGTCGAATTTTACACATTATGTTACTTTCAAATTACTGTTTCTGCACTTATGAAAATAAGAACTGTTAATTTCAAGAAATTTCAGGCACTTATAATACAGAAAATACCTTTGGAATTTCCCGTCAGTTTGGGACGGTGTGTCATTATGAATCGCTTTTTTTTCTACACAGTACCCTTCGGGGCGTAAAAACATGGATCAGAGGTATGTATCATAAAAGAGAGCAGATTTAGTGGTCTCTTTGACGTCCGTGCATCGTGAGAAATTACAAAAGGACAAAGCAGTTTTCATCAACAAAGTGACAGATGTTTATGGAAAGGAAGCACGGCGAATCAAGTTTCTGTATAAATAGTAGACTCAAGTCTGAACTTGTCTGCAATATATAACTTCAATATTATGATTTGTAAAATAACAATAAAATAAAATAACAACTATAGTAATAATCTTCTATATATATAAAAATGGATGTATGTGTGTGTTTGTTCCGGCATAACTCTCGAACGCCTGGAGCAATTTCAACCAAGCTTGGTACACGTATCACCTGCAATCTGGAAATGAAAACTGTGAGAGTAAGACACACCTGGCACCCATTGGGGCGGGGTGGGAAGGGTGGCATGCAAAAATAATCGAGAACCACCGATATTAAATTCCGCACAGACAGACATCCGTGACTCTGTGCAACCCGCACAACGATAGTGTTTCTCGGGTTGTCTAACATTCGGCTGTGTTGCGAATGGAATCCATAGTTTTCGTGCCACTCCCAATGCGGTTCTACTCCAAGTTCATCACCTATCGGCATGGTGGGTGAGAGGGGGTGAAAAATAAAATGCCACAAATGACCTAGATTAGTGTCGAATCCATAGTTTTCGGAGTCGCTAAGCTAATTGGTGACATTGACGATCACATTTAAAATTAGTTACATTTTACACTATAGTTAGAATTCATTATTTGTCTGTCTAATACAAGATTTGGATAAATAAATACCCGGGCAGCGCCGGGTATCAACTAGTAAAAGATAAAATATAAGTATCTATGATTAATGGAAGATATGAAATCATACTCTCTCTGCCATCTCTACGGGCGCCCTTGCACACAGCGTAATCATGAAGGTGTGCAACCGCGCTGCACACATTTATAGTTGCCTCTAATGAATATAGTTTATTGATTGATTTTGTGCTTCGCTTTTCTTTCACTTTTGGCTAATCGCGAAGAGGAGGATGAATGGTGATAAGATGAAATGGAATGGATGAAGGGACAAGCACACATGGACAGAACAAAACACAAGCCTCCCAGAGTATTAAACTGGCTGTAGGTTCAAACGCCAGACTCTGGTTACTCTTCAAGAATACTGTCCAGGCTGTACTACGTGGAAGTAGAAACGGGGAAGGAAGGAGGCAAAGAGGTGAGGAAACATAAGAGTAAATATTGGAAGAAAGGGATGGAGAGAGAGAGAAAAAAGAAAGTGATGCAGGGATTGAGACAAATATGAAGATATTAAGAGATAAATATAAGTATAGAGAAACACAAGAAGGTGGGAAGGGAGATAAAGAGGTAGAGAAACGTAAGAGTAAATATAGGAATAAAGTGGAAATGAGATGGGAGGTAAAAAGAATGAAAACGAGAAATAAAAAATAAGAGAAAGTGGCATAGGAGCGAACAGCAAGAAAACAGAGAAACTGGAAGAAATATGGAGATACATAAAAAGGGAAACATGGAAAGAGGGACACAGAGAAAGAGACAGGAAAAACGGACAGGAAAATAGGAAGAAAGAGGAAAACAGCAACATAAGAATAAAGGATTCAAACAAGACAGACATACAGAAACAGAGAAAAAGAGATTAAGAGGTCAGAATGAAAGAAAGATACGAAACTACCTGAAAGCATATAGTTCACCTTTCAGACCAGCTGAACGATTTCCTTAAGGCGTCACAGGGACCCGAAAACGCCTAGAATTCGCCCTTGGTAGAAGCTCCAGTACACGCTGCAAGCTTCTACTCTATCTTCAATTCTTCAAGAAGCTGTGAATCCATGCGACCACTTGCCTGCAGCATCCCAGTTCAATTTATTTAGTTCCTGAGGAAAAAGTGAAGAAGTTCGATCGCAAGAAAAAATCCCAATCACACGGTCTACATCGTCGTAATAAATCGCTCCTGTGAATCCTCTTACAAAAAATGCTGCCAATTTATCTTGATTCGTCTATCAGGCATTGGTTTCATTTTGTCTCTGCTGTATTTCGTCTCCCGTTTCTACAGGTGCAAACAAGAGTTTCTGTTTGTCAACGGCGCGGAAGTCGGACATGTTGGACCTGTCTGTGCCACTCGCATTGTGGTAAGGAACATGTTCTCAGAAAATTAATAAGGAAAAATTGATTTGGCTATATTATAAAAACATTATACAGGGCGAGTCATTAAAGTTTCCATAAATCTGAATTCCTGGTGAAATTCTAGCCCAAAACCATACCCCACATGACCCCCTTCAAGAAATGAAGTTGGATCCAAGATGGCGGACGTTGTCACGACATGCACCAAAAAGTTTCCCCCTAGGCCAGTGATGTGCCGTAGACTATAAGTTTACGTTTACATGCGTTGCCTACACGTAATCTAAGCGTAGATTACATTGGGTTGTAGTTTACATAGACTACGTAGACAATCTAAAGTGCATTAAAATTAATTTTCAAGGGTTTCATGAAAGGAAAGTGACATTTTCAACTATATTGGTTCCTAACGAAATAAAAAGAATATTATTTACAACAAAATTTCTCTTCTCTTCTATTTATCAACTATGGAAGAAAATAAATAGTATGCAAAAATCAATAACAGATGGCAGTCGTCAGGCAAAAGTGGTCTTCTCCCCATAAAACACTAGAATATTTCTTATGTTAGGTTTCTTCCTAGGTGAGAAATTGTTCGAATTTGGAAGAAGGAGTATGAAATGTTCTCCTCACACATCAGCAACTGATACGCAGTACAATTTTCTTTTAATTCCACGGCGCTCTTTGCTAAGTTATCATCTTTCGTCATGTTGTTTACATAGATTACGTCATCTACGTGTATAAAATAGTCTACGTGTAGAATGTAGACTATTGTTGTTTACGCGTAAACGCACATCACTGCCCTAGGCCTAACATATTACTACTCGTACCATGACCAATTGCTGCAATATATACTCCCTTTCATTTTATGAGTGGTCAGGAACTTTTGACATCCTGCATATTCATTTATTTATTATATGATATACATACTATATTAACCTAAAGAATTGTCAAATTTAAACAGTTTAATTGACTTTCTCCCATATATTTGACGACGTACATCATCTTTTATCTCACTAGATTAATGACAATAACTGTTAATAATCAGTTGATGGGTTTGAGAGTTGATTTCTACTTTTTTCATTGTGAGAATGCAGTAATGAAATCCTGCCATCTCGCGACGTTCTAAGTTTGTTTACTGATTGGCTGACTGATTTGCTTTATTGTACTTCGCTTTTCTGCCTCTTGTGGCTAATCGGGAAGATAAGGATGAGTGACGATATCATGACACTGATGAAGGGACACTCACAAAGAACACCCACGCCGAGGCCGACATTCGAACCCGGGACACCTGGTGTCGTAACGCGGTGTGCTAACCACTCCGCCACGGGGGTCGGCCACACTCGTTTGGATTTTGAACAATTATTATCGGGTGTGACATATCAAAGGGGTGAGTTGCATAATATACTTTGTACCTCCCTCTAAAATTCAGCCCAAATTGTGCGGCTTTTCCGTAAATTTAGAAAAAAATTGCTGGTCTATTGATGCGAGGGTGTGCCTGTGTCAACACTTACTCATATCATGTTCCTCTACTATGCGAGTGGTACAATTTGCCGGGTCTGTCCCAAACGTAATGAGACATTATTTTTAGGGTAAGTCAGAACGGTCGGGGGATGGATCTATTGGTGAGGGATGTCAGGTATACAGTCTGACGCAATTCAGTTGCATCCGAACCGTTCCAGCGTTCGGATCGACGGCTAAGTGAGAAGCTGTTTCAGTGTCGCGTCACGGTCGAAAATGCAGCGCGATAAAAGTTGGCGTCAAACTCGATAAATCCGCTACCGACACGCTTAACCAGACTTTGTCGAAAGCACAAGTGTGCAGCTGGGACAAGGTATTCAAAGAAGGCAAACAAGACACGAAGGACGAACAACGCTCAGGGCGTCCATGAACTTCCAGAACTGCCGACCATGCGGCTCAAGTGAAGTCTGTTTTGGACTCTGACCGACGTTTCAGTGTGAGGTTAATTGTAGATAAGGTGGGACTGTCGAAATCGGTTGTGCATCGTATCATTTTGGAAGATTTGAACATGCAGACACCTGGTTTCTCCACCACGACAACGCGCTATCTCACTCATCACTGCAAGCGAGGGAATTTCAGGCCAACGCTTGCCTACCCATCTTACACCCCGGACGTGGCCCCTGGCTGACTTCTTTATTCCAGAGGCTCAAATTCGGCCTGAAAAGACACCGTTTGGGGACGATTGAAAATGTTCAAGCAGCCGCGACGAGTGCTCTGAAAGGCATCTCAGGTCAAGACTTCCTGCGCTGCTACGAAGAGTGGAACTGCTGTACGGACGCTCAAGGGTACTGCTTTGAAAAAGTTTCAATAAAACGATTTTTCCAGAATTAGTCTCGTTGCTTTTAGGACAGACCTTGTATACAGGGTGGCCACGAATTAAGGGGGGAACTTTTGTCACTGTAACTTTTGTATTAATTGAGAAGTATTTTCTATGCTTTTTACCATTATTTACACGTATGTAAAATTTAACCGACAGCGGAAGAAGTGGATGTTAGAATGACAGCAAGTCGCCTAAGTATTGAGCAGCGTGTCAAATGTGTACGTGTATTTTCCATTACCAATAACGTGTATCTGAAGTTCAGCGACGAATGCTGCAGAAATGTGGACCTCTAGCACTTAAAAGTGACACACTCTCAAGAATCAACAAGTTATTTGATGCAACCGGAAGTGTTTCAGAACTTAAAAATATGAGAAGCCACTAACAGATAGAAGGAAAGCCAATTACGTCTTCAAGCTTGCATTGACTTAAATGGAGCTCAAATTGATATAATTATGTAGAAAACAGATGAAATTGTCATTGTGATGACTGAGTTACTATCTTAAAAAAATAAAAAGTTACCAGTATTATAAATATGTTCCTAATGTTAAACGTAATTCATCAAAAGGTGCCCCTCTTAATGCGTGACCACCCTGTATACCGGTATAAATGAGATTTCCTCCTACAAGTATAAAACTTGTTTCCTTCTTGTCTTCATCTCTTCATATCTTGTCGCTCACTATCTTCATTTCCTCGTATGAATCTTCCGAGAAACCGCTACGGAAGTCACGCGTCAACTATTTTCATCATGAGTCGCTATCTCTTGTTTGAAAATTTTGTGCTTGGATTTTCTAATCTCAAGCAGGAAATTAATATCCGTATCTGGTACGAAGTATGAATTATGTAAACAAAAAAATTCTAGTACATAGCCTACTTTTTAGTATACATTGGAGAAAGCTGTTCAAGGTGGAAACATATGAGCAATCCTAGTGAAAAGCCTGCACCCTAGTGGTAATCAAATTAAGCAGCGAGAAATGCAGGAACGTGACGTCACATTTTTGTCCACAGCACTTACTTGGTGTTCGAGCATGTACTCTGGTGTACGGCTGCATACATACAGGATAGACCACATCGTCCTTCGAGAGCTCGAACCCAGTGACGTATGAAAATCTTGGATTTGCAGGCAGCTGGAAACATAATAAATTAATACATCATGTGAGAAACTTTCATGAGATTTTAAAATACAAATATATTTTTAAATTTAACACACACATGCCGTATAAATAACAAATTGAAAGTGCTATTTTCAAATTTACTTCTTGCAATGACGTCTTGCTTGCAAATTTGCTATCGGAGGTGATCCAGCAACACTTGTAAAAATCCTGTTTTTGAAGTGTAACAGAGGTTGTGGGAATTACATCTTATTCCTGGAGATACTAATATTTGAAATGTCTGTTATGTTGCTTTTGTACATTAAATTTCTATTACCTTTAAACCTTAAAATGTGGAAAAATATCTATTTTGAAATCTACACACGTTCACTTTCAAATATTGAATCATATATTTGGGAGGGGCAGAAGTCCCCCTTCGGTACGCCCTTCCTCGTTGTGTTCAAACGAGGCTTCAAGTAGCAAAACTAAGAGAAGTTGTTGTTCTTTATGTCCTCTACAGACTTTGAAAGTCTGTTGGTGTTGTACGGCAACACCTTTTACACGCACATACACGTACATGCGTGCATACTTATGGGTGTGTGTGTGTGTGTGTAGACATCACCATTGACATGGTGGTAACTCATGTCGCCTTGTAATAAAAAGGCTCTGAGTTTCAAAATTTGAATATATTTTGGACGATCTCCGCCAATGACCGTGCAATTTTTGTCCGAGACCAGTTCTCCAGGTACGACCGGCCAGGGTGGAATGTGGGAAATTCAGACGGGGCGACCGAGGCTTTTATTAATATCATACCACGCATTTCATAACTCACTACTACTACGAAAATTATAGGTCTGTTCCATCCCTCTTGCACCTAATTCCCATCTGAGCAATCCCACGAGGCGCTAATACCACATCATTGCGCCGTGTGGTTGCATAAATACAGGATAAGAAGCAGGTTTCTTTTCTGAAAGGCCTTAGGCATCTATTTAAAGGTATGTTTAGAACGTCGAGAATCCCCCCCCCCCAAAGCAGAGAACAGAGCAACGGAAGAGGCTCTTCGGTCCCGGGTCATTATCCGCTCCTCTTTCATTATTCGGTCCTCTCTCTAATTCATTTTTACCTCTTGAGTGGAGCTACGTACAGCGTATTCAGATCGCCCTGGAGTCCGCGCATAACGGTAGAGAAGGGAAGGGAAGCGAGTGAGTATGAGGAGAGAAGCTGGACACGCTCCTGTAAACGGCTGGTAGCTGCAGTAGCTTTCCTGACCCCCACACAACCCCTCAGACGTGTACTCGGTTATCGCCAAGGGATAGTGACAGAGTCAGCAGTCGATCGAGCCATCTGGCACAAAGATCGTAAAATTACAGGAAAAAATGCATGCATAATATCTAACATATAACGTCGGTCAGTCTGAATTGCTTCATAGATCTTTGTCTTCAATGCCTCTGCCACAAGCGTGACTCGTACAGGTCTTGCTGCTTGGCTCAAACTGATGGTGCGTGAGTGGAGTATGCTGTGCAGTGATGTGCGTCTACGCGTAAACAACGATAGTCTAGACTATTTTATACGCGTAGATTACGTAATCTATGTAAACAACATTACGAAAGGTGATATCTTAGCAAACGGCGCCATGAAATTAAAAGAAAATTATACTGCGTGTCAATTGCTCATGTGTGATGGAAACTCTTCATACCCTTTCTTCCAAATTCGAACAATTTCTCACCTAGGAAGAAACCTAATAGAAATATTCTAGTGTTTTTTTGGGGGGGGGAAAGACCACTCTTGCCTCACGACAGTCATCTGTTTTTTCTTCTCTTTTTTTGCATACTATTTATCTTCTTCCATAGTTGATGATAGAAGATAAGAGAAATTTTGTTGTAAGTAGGATTCTTTTCATTTCGTTAGGAACCAATATAGTTGAAAATGTCAATTGCCTTTCACGAAACCCTTGAAAATTAATTTTTATGTACTTTAGATTGTCTACGTAGTCTATGTAATCTACAACCCAATGTAATCTACGCGTATATTACGTGTAGACAACGCATGTAGACGTAAATTTATAGTCTACGGCACATCACTGATGCTGTGTAGGGTAGGTAGGGAGAAATCGGATCATGGTGGAAATCGGATCGGCTGAAAAGAACTCAATTTTGCAGAAATGAAGTTTTTGCGTCATTGCGGTGTGCATTGTGCTGCCACCTCTCATAAGAAACGAGAACTGCCGGAACCCATTGTTTGTTTGGCGCCAGAAGAGTTCCATACTACATTGTTTCAAGTTGTACATTTTTGTGCGGACAAAAAAGCAGCCGATGTAAGTTTTCATTGTCGTGGAATAAGCTTCTATTCATTGCTTGTTAAGAAAATTTTATTTTCAATTGTAATATTTCATTGAATTAAGCATGCCTCACCAGATCTTGTGATAATTTTAAACAAAACACAGCAATCAATGCCAACAAAAAATAGGTTTTTAATAAGGTGTATTTCAGGGTAAATCGGATCATTTGAATTCTCCTTTCTGTTTGATTGTTTTGAAATAACTGGAGGGATCCAGTAGGCTACATTTATATTTTAATAAATCAGTCCGTCTTTCTATGATCATCAGCAGCCTAATTTGTAGCACAACACATGTGTACGTATGCTTTAATGGAGGCTATAGCAAAGTTTTGTTTTGTTTCAGATGCCTCGTAACTACATTCGGAAAACTGCTCATCGTCCTTATAGTTCCTGGTCGGTTGTAGCTATGAAAGAAGCTGTCACTGCTCTTAGAGAAGGGCAATATTCAATACGGAAAGCCTCAAATGTGTTTGGTGTCCCATTTACAACCCTTCAAAGAAGAACTTCAGCGCCTGAAAATGTTCCAGTGCATAATGTTGGACGTCAACCAGTGATACCTCCAGACATTGAAGCAGCTCTAGTGCCTCTAGTCTACCTGTCCAAAAGGAGATTTGGTTTGACACCGAGGAGCGTACGTGAGTATGCCTATAAGTATGTGACTGAGCGAGGGATTCCAAACAATGTCAAAGAGGAATCCGAAATGGCCGGCATTGATTGGTTTAAGGGATTTATGAAAAGACACCAGGAACTTTCTATTCGGAAAGCCAAAGGTCTTTCTCGTGCAAGAATGAATGGTATGACACGAGAAAATGTTTCAAACTTTCAGAAGAAAAGTATACGAAAATCTATTCCTTCACTTGGTCTGACATCAGGTGAAAATTATCCTTACGTCAACCATGGGGATAAGAGGAAGAATGAGAAGGATAAGAGACAGGTCAAGCAAGCTGGAAAACTCGCATCGAGAAGTGAGAAGAACGATGCGTGGAGGTGTAGATTCTGCAGTCTTTCGTACTACGACAAAAAAAAGTCACCAGGCTGGTGATTGGATACAGTGCCAGGCTTGCAAAGGGTGGTTCCATGAACGCTGTGTAAACGCCTTTGGTAAAAATCAGTTTATTTGTGGTATTTGTTTATCAAAATCTGTGTGATTCGATTTACCCCACAGCCGATCCGATTTACCCCGCAGAGGTGAGGTAAATCGGATCAGTGCACCACGTGCATTAAAGTTACAATATCTCAGCAAATAATAAGAAGTAAAAGTAATTTATACATTTGTCTAGTAGCTGAAGGTTTGCTTGTTTTTATGCATATAATTTCAATTGTAATAAAGTAACTGATATTCAATAAATAGAGTTTTTTTAAAAGAAGTGATCCGATTTCCCCCTACCTCCCCTACTACATTCGAATGTTCCTTCTTTCCGGAATGCACCTTGGCACGGCTGATGACCTCGAAGACGCTATCGATGCATCGGCTCGAATTAGTTAGGCACGACGGTGATTCATTTCGCACTCGAGCCTAACTAATTTTTCCGTTCGCACTTGTTTCCAGTGTAGCTGGACCAACGTAATATGCCTTCTAGATTGATACAGCGCTTCATCGATACCTAACTGAGAAAGTTATCAAGGAGTATCGTTTCATTATATCTATTTTTCACCCATTGACGTACGTTCTCTTAGAAACCCCTTGACACATGTCCATCCACAACCATGGTTCTTGTTAAAAAGGCTACTATTTTCCTCCATGGCTATCTTCCTGTTTGTTTGACCCAGTTTCCGCCAGCGAATAGAGAGAGAAGGGATGGAAAGAGAAGCGGACAGCGAATTTCAGAGAGTCTGATATCTCAACAGTATCCCATCTTCGGAACCCCAGGGGTTGAGAGGAAATCACCTTGTCACAAACAGTGGCGGAAGAAGATATTCGTGGGAAAAGAGCACGCTGTCCTCCCAACTTCAATTAAAAAGAGACATTTTTTCCTCTCTCTCTCTCCAGAAAATACCTCCGTCCTCTTCCCGGAGAGGGATCTCTGGAGGCAGGATAACTCCTGTAGCCGGCGGAAAGTGAGGTTTGAGTGTCCTTACTCGATCAAAGGGTTTCATTAAGTCTGCAGATGAGTTTAGACGCTGAAATGACAAAGGAGAAGAGTGACGTTGCTTTTAATTCAAAAGTCGACACTAGAGGGGACTAGTTACTTACTTCCGTTCCGAAGGAGTTTTCCGGTAAGTTCCAGAACTTGGGACTTATAAAACTATATTTAGTTTCTACATTAATAAACATTAGTCAATTACAATATTATATATGCCATAGACTGTGTAACAATAGCTGTCGTCATACTTATATCTAAGAACACATTCGAATGGTCTAGAGTGAAAACCTCATAAGTAATTTCCTGTTTTTATAACAAATTCGAACTGAAGAATATTTAATATTGTTTTATTTGTTCTCTTGTGAATACCAAATTTCCTATGACGTAGATAAGCGCCTTAGTAAGAATGTAGGCCTATCTAACACTTGCAACGTTCAGTTAGCGTGGTTAGGTTGCTTGCCTTAAGTCAAAAAAATAAACACATATTTGATATTCAGAAACATTTTATGCGTAAAAAATACTAAATAAGCACATATTTGGAATAAGTGTCATTTAGTAAAAATATTGGAACACTTCCCGGCCTCCTTGTAAGCCAGCTACGGCGCACAATTTGGGAACGACTGCATTAACGGAAAGAGGACATGTAGAAGATATGATTTGTTGTTGGAAAAGTCGAAAGTCCTATTTGATTACCTGTAAGTTGAAGTTGTTCAGTCTCTTTTCTCCATAAGGAATGCATGAGAATCTTAATGCATGAAATTCTTTTTTATCTCATTGCATACTAATTTTAACTAACTAACTAACTCTCTAGCCTTCTTAAACCCGAACGTGCATGCCTGCAGCAACAGAGGCCTTCCATCTGTCCCTATCCTGAGCAAGATCTATATACTTTCTTCCATCCCTACAGATTTCCTTTAGGTCCATCTCAACATTATCCCTCTATCTTCGTCTTGGTCTTCCTACTGGTCTCTTACCATCAGGTTGCCCAACAAGAACCCTGTAAACTCCTCCTCTCCCATTCGTTCCACATGGCTTGCCCACCTAAGTCTTCTTGATTTAATCGTTCTAATAATATCTGGACATGAATACAAATTATGTACTTCTAAATTATGTAACCTTCTCCACTCACCTGTCTCCTCATCCCTGTTAAGCCCAAATATTTTCCTAAGGATTTTATTTTCCAGTACTCTCAATTTATGTTCCTCTTTCAATGTAAGGGACCACGTTTCACATCCATATAATACTACAGGCAACATTACTGTTTTGTATATTTTAACTTTTAGTTTCTTAGATATTAAACGAGAAGATAAAAGTTTATGAAGAGAAAAGTGAAATGCATTTCCTGAATTAAGCCTGCTTTTTATTTCCTCTTTAATATCATTTTCATTTGTTAGTATTACTCCTAAGTACTTGAATTTGGAAACTGGTTCAAAAGAGTTGTTAGCAACCTAACACTTGTTCGGCCTGTAAGCATATATTTAGTTTTCTCTTTGCTAACTTTTAAACCTATCTCTGTAGCGGCTTTGAAAAATATTTTAGCATTATTCTTAATTGTATTTACTAATTTTAAACGTTCATATTTCTCAGAACTCGCCGAGTATTTCGCTTGTACAGTTACAAGATGCAAATCTACAACGACACCATCAAATAGGTGCTGAGTTCTGATGACGTCAGTTGCTCGCTTGTTGTTTGGGTGTTTCGGGACGTGTGACTCGCCCCCAAGTTGCAAATGAGGAACAGTCGGAAGTAATATAATTCTCTCTAGCTATACTCTGTCCCGTGAATCTTTGGAGTGAGCGAACGAAAGCAAGTCTCTGCGCAATTAGCAAGACGGTGCAGATGTGTACGACTAATGGTTGTTGCAGAGGCCTTGAAGACAAAGATCTATAAAGGAATTCAGGCTGACCGACGTTTCACGTTAGACATTCTGCATGAATCGTTTCCTGTAATTTCACGATCTCTGTGCTAGTTGGCTCGCTCAACTGCTGATTAAGAAGTACTCTGTCACTACATGGTTGAATCCATTGGCGACAACCGAGTACAATGATGGTATCAACAGACTGGTATCACGCTACGATAAGTGCTAGAAGGGGTATGGCAAATATGCGGAAAAGTAGAGTAAGGTATGTACAGGGTGTACCAAAAGTCCCTATACCCCCCTCCCCTTTGAATTGTAGACAACCCTGCAAAATGTTATGCTAACAGCATGCGAATGATGAGAGGATGGTATACCATTAAATCATATCGATGACCACCATTTACTCCAGATGATATGTGTGCACACCGCCATTTTCATGGCACAGTATTATTTGCCTCCAGGTGCGATGTGAAATCCTCCGTAACATAAGATGTCAGTTCTGGATCTCGAGGTGGCCATTTTAAGAGAATTCCTCAATGATGTGTTCAGAGACAAACTGATTGAGGATCGCCAAATTTACCCCGAAGTCCAAATCTGACATCTTGTGATAATGCGCTATGGGGACACATCAAACAGAAAGTCGCCCATAATCGTTATCAGACAGCTTCCCTCACGCCAGCCAAGTTACGGAGAATTTCACATCGCATCTGGAGGCGAATAATAATGTGCCATGAAAATGGCAGTGTGCACACAGAGTAAATCGTGGCCGTTGATCTGGTTTAATGGTATACCATCCTCTCATCATACGCATGCTGTTAAAATAACATTTTGAAGGTTTGTATACAATTCAAAGAGGGGGTAATGGGACTTTTGGTACACCCTGTAGTTTCTGTATCGTAAATTTCTGTTCTACACCAAAACGTTCCTTACTTCTCTGGATTACCCTCGTAGCTATTGAAATGATTCACTGTCAAGCAGTAGCTCCATCTTTTGAAAAACACTAGATGGGCTGAACCAGGATTTTTGTTTCTTAAATTTATACAACTCATAACACATGTTATATGTTCTTGTTCTAACGTGCTTTCACAATAACGGTAGAACCATGGACAGTGCAAATAACATAGAATACTGACAAGAATCAAACTGGAAATTTAACAAATTATTACACACGGTAATTACGTTGTGAGAATTCGTTTGGCGTATAATTTTGAAATCGCTTGTTTTGTTAAACGCGGGACTTTATTTCTAAAATATAATAAAAATACAAGGCAAATTATTTGCTGGGCTCGAGCCCCACAGGCCCATATAAGTTGGCGCCATTGCTATCAAGCGTAATTAATTCTCAGAATGGAGTGACTCTTGAAGTGAAATAATGTCGAAACTAACCACTCTTGAAGTGAATACACTGTTAAGCCTAACCAATTCTTCAGATAACATAACTGTTGAAGTGAGTCACTGACGAACCTAATTATTGATGCGTGTGTGCATGCTTGTTAGGTGCGTATGTGTGTGTGTGTGTGTGTGTGTGTGTGTGTGCTTAAGCTATTGCCTGCCCAATCCAACATAGCGTGGAGGCATCTTGGGGTTGTGTGGATGTAGGGTACATACACTTTCACAATGACGGTGTGTATGTGATGCGATCAGCACCACGCTCCATATTGCTTCGGTTGTACCGAGGTGCCTATTTATTACAGACTGGGTGAAGTCCAGAGCCTCCCCATGCAAGTGCAGGATCTGAACAATTTCCACCTGAAATAGCCATCACAGGGAATCGAACCCGGGTCTCAAATATGAAAGGTACCTGTCCTACGGACTTGACCACAGCGTTACTTCGTCTGTCTATGTGTGTATTTGTGTGTATAATATATATATACCGGGTGGTCCAAAAGTCCCGGAACGGTCACATATCGTGAGAAATACACATCGAATCGGAAAACGAAAAAATACGTGTTTAATAAGTGAAAGAAAGCTATTCAATGATATCGCACTTGACTCCCCACCCCCGCCCCCTGGGGGTGGGGCGGGGACAACGGTGAAATTTTAAATGGAAACCCCCATTTTGTATTGTAGAATCGGAAAGAGAACTTCATTCAGAGTCCAACGAGCTATCAAAAATCCTCCTAGCTCAATTAGGAACGGAGATATGGCGAAATCGTAGACACACACACACACACACATCCCCCCCCCCCTTCCATATACTCTATTGAAAGGTCTTGACTTGCAGATTCCGAATCTGTAATCGCTTTCACTTTAGCTCAATTAGGGGTAGAGATACGTTCCTTTGAATTTTTTGGGGGTTTTATGAAATTTTCACTTTATTTTTTATTATTATTATTATTATTATTTTTTTGGGCGAAAATTTAAAATCTCCATATCTCCGTTCCTAATTGAGCTAGGATTGTTTGATAGCTCGTTGGACTCGGAATGAAGTCCTCTTTCCTATTCTACAATACAAAATACAAAATGGGGGTTTCCATTTAAAATGTCACAGTGGCCACCAGGGGGCGTGGTTGGGGAATCAAGTGTGATATCATTGAATAGCTTCCTTTCACTTTCGTTTTCCGATTCGATGTGTATTTCTCACGATATGTGACCGTTCCGGGACTTTTGAACCACCCGGTATATATATATATATATATATATATATATATATATATATATATATATATATATATATATATATATATATATGCCAAAGGTTGAAGCTTTTAAACTGACACACACACACACACACACACACACACACACACACACACACACACACACACAGAGAGAGAAACGTGTTATATAAGTACATCCAAAAACAATGTTTACTAAATATGAAGTATCCGAGACGTAGAACACCGAAATTAAGCGGAACACGTTTCAGCACACGATATTAGTTGTCAATTTAAATAAAATGACAGGGAGAAAACGTATTATATTTCACGTAAGTAAGATGGACATCAGCTGATGCCTACTGAAAGGAAAAAGAGCTCCTTCCTTCGTCCGTCACTCGCTGTACATGGAAAAACACTTCCCCCTTGACTTCCTATTGTTTTTTCTTGTTTTCCTCCTCACTTTTATTCAACTCTCACATCTTGGTTTCCTTCGGTCTAGACTTGCCTCATATTTCGCGTCGGAATTTCAACCCGAGTTACAGCCCTCCGGGAAAGCCTGCTGGCGCAGAATTCAGGAATGGTATTAACCAGGAATGGCCGGATATCAGATAATTTTCTATCGGATATTTTGATTCCCGGATATCTGAATTATCCTAAATGTCGGAATGTATACATTATCCGGACAGTTTCATAGATTATCCGTTTTACTGGCTATCCTCATATTATTTTGTTTGTCATGTTCGTATTTCCACCAGAGGCGGCTGGCAGCTAGCATGATGGGTAGTGAAAACGTGATCAATAAATCGCTAGCATATGTCATAGAAATCTAATGAAAGAAGTAATTTTAATGGAACTTTGTTTATTAAAATTGCAGACAAAAATTCAGAGTTCCTAAGATTGGTTTATTTTACTTCGCATTTGTACTACTTTTGGCTAGATAAGGATGAGTGAACACTCACAAGAACACCCAGGCCGGGATTCGAACCCATTATCCCTGGGGTTGTAGCATGCTGTGCACGGAGGTCGGCCAGAGTTTCTAGGCAATAAATGCGACTATTAAAATTTCGACGCCTGTCACCTTTACCACTTTTTTTTTTTTAAAAAAAAAAAATAGAATTGATGGTTAGACAATTCTTTTCTACAGAAAATTGTTTTCAATATTGTCAACGTCAGTTGCAACACGTGAGTGTCTGTGTGCGTGAGAGCAAGGGATATATCTTTTCTTAAGGAAGAAATCGATAACAAAAAAGTCTGGATGGCTCTTTAGACGCATCTATCTAAATGGTTATATACATTTGGGAAGATATTAACTTTGTTGTTCCCAAGTAGGCAGGTAAGTATCTTTCTCACGAATTTACTTCTCCAACGAATATTAAAATCGGTCAGGATTAGTAACTTCTCTATGAAGTTTGCAACTATGTCAACACAATGCGAGAGCTCTCGCATCGCGCCAGTCGAAAAGAGGCACGGTCGGTTGTCTTATGGCTACCATCTCCTTGCTCGTTCCCTGCGGAGACTTTTTCATGCCTCCGCGCATGCCTCTGCGCACAGGCCAGACTATGCTGGCCCAGAGCAAGTGAGAGAATAGCTGGGGATGCGGCGAAGGAATTGAGGCGGCCGTAAGCTTGAATGCTTATGAGATTCGAATCTCCTCGTTCGTAAATGTATTAATTTAACTATATTTTGGCAAAGCGAGTGCTTTTTCTTTTTCTGAGGGTAGAGCCATGGCATGGCGGCTCTCCCCTTAGAGCCGCCGCTGATTTCCACTGTATGAATTCTCTACAAATTCTTCACCCAATCTGTCTGTTTATCCAATCCTTTATTTGGTAATTATTTCCTTAATTTGAGAAACCATTCTTATCAGAATATCTTGCCGAACTTTCAATGGTAAAGTAACGATCTGCACACAGGAGTTATGTGAATACTCAGTTATCAGGCATATACGTGTGTGTCTTATAATCTGAGTATCCGTATTATCTGAATGCCCGAATTACAGGATGTTGGGAGAGAAAGAGATCAAACATGAAGTGGAACTGACACAGAGAGTGACAAAGGGATATAGAGACAGTAGGAGTGAGAGAGTGAGAAATGGAAGTGAGAGAACTAGCAAAAGATAACTAAAGAGGAGAAGATGCAATGAGAGAAGTCGAGAAATAATATAAAGGGAGCAATTATGAAGTGGAAAGGAGACAGAGAGGGATAGAGGAATATGCTATAGAGAGAATAGGAGTGAGAGAGTTTGAGATGGAACTGAGATAAGTAATAACATATGAATATTAAGGAATTCAGGGAGAGAAGTCGAGAAGGGGGAGAAAGATTCAAAAAGTGGGAGGAAGAAAGCAAATGTGAAGTAGAACCGAGATATAGAGCGACGAAGGAATACAGAGAGATTAGAATGAGATAGAAGTGAGAGAAACAGTAGCATATGACTACAGAAGAGAAGATGTGGTGAGATAAGTCGAGAAGTACGATAAAGAGAACAAGTATGAAGTGGAATTGAGACAAAGAGTGACAGAGGAAGACTATATGTAGAGAGAGTGTGAAATGGAACTCAGAAGCAATAACAGATTAATAGAAATGGAGAGATAAAGGACACAAGTCGAGAAAAAGGAGAAAGAGAACAAGTGAGAAGTGGAATTGAGATAGAGAGTGACAGGAATGTAGAGAGTGTGTGAAATGGAAATCAGAAGCAATAACAGAGAATAGAAAGGAAGAGATCCAGGGACAGAAGTCGAGAAAGAGAGAAAGATCGAGCGAGAAAGAGAGAAAGATCGAGCGAGAAAGAATAAGAGAAGGAGAGATAATGAAAATGGAATCTGGCAACGAGTACGCTTGAACTAAAACAGTCCTCCCATATTTGAAATTTGTCGTCCATGATATCACTTAAGCAAAAATGAAATCCATTAATCCTATGAATAATGCAAACCCATTTGATGAACAACAACCGAAAGAGCATTGTCCATATTTTATGAACCTCCCACGAACAACGGTGAGGAGACGAGGCAGAGAAAGATGAGCCCCTCTGACGTTCTTCAATCTCCCACTTCTTGTTATTCATGAATTTCCGAAGAAAGCTCGGGATTTTGTACACATATTGGACAGAAAAGCCGGCACGGATCCTATCAGATGCAAAATGATGTCCAACTTGTGCACATCGTGGGGGAACGGTCCATTTTCATCAACGTCATCGACGAAAGAATCTGGTACGTATTGAAAGTTGGATAAACTGGGCTGTGTTAAAATCCACAGACTTTACACGCTGAATATGGAGTTATTAGAGAATGCAGAATCTAGGCCTAGACTTAATAGTAAGTTCAATGCGTCTGCAATTCGTCTATCTTAGAGCTGGATGGGTACAGAAAACGAGAGACCTGAATGATACGTTTCGTGAAGAGTACACCTCACAGAATATTTTTAGAAATGATGCCAGAAGTATATCCGTTCGAAACAAAGTGGCGGTCGTTTGGTTGGTTGAGTTGGCGTTTTAAGTCCACTTTATGCACAGTAAGGCTAATCGGGACTGGACCTATCCTAACCACTATTTGCCTCCACCGGGTATCGAATCCGTGACCCCTTGATTACAAGGCGACGATGCTACCACTGCGCCATTGGGGAGGCCCAAAAAGCGGTCTTGTTTCAAAGCGGCGGCGTGTTTGAAGATGGCGACCGTTTTTTCAAAATAGCGAACGTTTCAAAATAGAGGTCATTTTGCAAAATGACAGTCGTGTTTCAAAATGGCACTGGTGTTCGAAACGGGTGCCGGGTTTAAAAATGGTGGCTATTTCCCAAAATAGCGGCCTTGTTTTAACATTCTTAAGAATAGAATCGCTGTAAGCTAGGATGGACATAGGGTATAACTTCTTCATTGTTTTTATTGGTAATATTATAATGTCTTAATTTATTGGATATTTAGCATGAAGAACCTTTGTAAAATTTGTTATCATTTCCTACTAAAAATAACAGTTCTAATTCAGACCAATTATATCTTGTTAAAGGTAAACTCTGGATTCCAACTTTAGAATCGTTGGTTTTCTTTATATTATAATTATATTTTTTTATCTATTTGTGTGAACTGAACTTCAAGCCTTGATCAGCATTCTAATATTCTCAAAATATATAACTATTATTCCGGCGTGTGTCTCTATTTCTCGGTAATTTTACGTTGTTTTTCTACCTCTTGCGTTAATGGCGACTTACTCCGGTATGAAATGTTCTGTACGTTTCTTAACGTTCGTCTCCAAGTACCACGGTGTGAAAGCTTCGAAGTTATTCCGTAGAAAATTGACCGTACATTCTCATTTTGAACAGTGCCTTAACGGTATCCGAGTTCAACCCATCTCTATAACATGATACAGAGAAGCGGAATTCGAATCTCAAGGGATACCGTTCTAGCAGAGCTATTAACATACGACAGAAGCTGGTCCTATAGGAAAAAGGAAGAATAACACAGATGAGAACCAATATATCCTGGATGACTTGAATGCTGATTTTCTTTCGATTGAACCAGGCCCCATAGCAGTAAATCGCTGAGGTATCGATCTGTTTAACGGAAATGGAAATTCGTTCCTTTCAATTGGAATCTGCAGAATGTGTCTCCATTATCTGCATCAAGTACACGAGCTCCATCTATTGAGAGAACCAATCAGTTCTAGAAAAAGTTACGTCTCGTTTCTTTTCAATTGGTTTACGAACTACTGAATCATGATGAATTCGAAACGAGATAGTTCTTCAGGAAGCCACATTTAGAGTCGATTTTTTTAGCAAATTAGTCTTCATTGGATATCTCTACGTCGCCCATATATCATTGTTATTAAAGTGGAAATTTAGGAGATTTCAGACCTAAGTGACGAGCAACAAGAGACTCGTCTCGCTTGGAAAACGATCATGGGAAATAGATGCAACCTTTGCAACGCAAACGACACGACAAGCTGCAAGTGTCGTTTACTGTCGATCGCTTCTTTGCACATCATTGTCTTCGTAAGGTTTGTATTTTCTTTCTTACTATACTATTCTGCTTTTAATTTCTTTCCTTTCACTTCTTGTAAGCTTCTTTCGTAAGCTTTTTATTTATTTCATTTTTCTTCCTTGTCTTCCTAAGCTCTTTATTTCCTTTCCATTCCTAGTATTTGTAAGCTTGTTATTTATTTATTTCCACTTCCTTGTCTTCGTAAGAAATTTATATATTTATTTTCACATCCTTGTTTTCGTAACTTTTTTATTTATTTATTTCCATGTCTTCGTAATATTGTTCTTTCTTTCTTTTCACTTCCTTGTTTCCATTAAGGTTTTTCTTCCTTTTTTTCACTTCTTTCTCTTCCTTGTATTTTTTATTTCTGTCTCCACTTCCTTGTCTTCTTAAGGTTTTTATTTCTTTCCATTCACTTCCTTGTGTCCGTAAGGTTGTTGTTTTTTTCACTTCCATGTCTTCCTAAGATTTTTAATTCTTCTTACAATCTTGTCCTTGTCAGTTTTCAATCCTGTCTTCTTTACTATCTTCTTCTTGTGAAATTGTCACTTTCTTTTACCTTACTACTTTGTATTTCGTCTTACTATTGTGCTTTTAAGTCCTTTACTTCCTTCTTAATACCATCTACTTCGGTTTCATTTCCTTTACGTTACTACTCAAAGTTTATATATTTTCTTCACACAACCTAGTCTTCTTCATCTCATTTATTCAGCCTAATCATTTTATATCCCTACTTTTCTCATAATCTACCCTCTTCATATTTCTACATGCTCTATTTTCTTATTCAGAGGTCTTAAAGATGCCATTCTAAAATAATTTTCACATAAATGATGTAGTGCACTCTTCCCCCTTCAAGAAGCATCTTGCCATAAAGTTCTGAAGCCAAATGAGGCTGGGAAGATAAGATTCATTAGGTATCAGACTTCTCCTCTGAGAAATTATTTTCTTACACAACCCTTGGACTTTCCTCCTCAGCCTTGTCTTCCCGGGGAAGTAAGAAATGAGAGGCTGAAGCTTCGGTACTATTTTCAAGGAGAAAACAAATCGCTCTGTCCATCGCTGGCGACGATCGTTTACCGCGAGCCTCGAGATTGGTGGATCCGCTCTGACGTCAATAAGCTTGGGATTTGATTACGCTAACTTTTTAAGCTGTAAAAAAATGTTGGAAATTCGGTCCATCAAGTGGGATAAAATTGTCCGTTGCGTGTGTCCTTTTTTGTCTCACTGTTTTGTGACTTTAATGTTGATTCGTCTGGTTTGATTGTCATGGTGCTTTTGATAACACCTACATGTGGACATGGAGTTTGGGGAAGCTTCTAGGAATAATATCAGTAGAAGATTGAGTTGGGGGTTCATGTTTGTCGTTTCTGCCTCTTTTGGCTAATCACGAAGATGAGGATGAGTGATGATTAGGGCTGAGCCGATACCGATGTTTAAAAACTGTAATATTTTAAAGTTGTTCAAAATATATTTTAATGCAGAGTTGTTGAAGGTCCAGGAATTCTAAATAAATTCAATTCCGGTCCAGGAGAGAAAATCAGTAAGCGTAAATGGGTTCTGGACCGTAAAGATCCTTTTCCCCGGCTCAATTTAAATACGGTCCTGGAACCTTTTTTTCCGGATGAATTTAAATACGGTCCAGGAACCTTTTTTTCCGGATGAATTTAAATACGGTCCAGGAACCTTTTTCCCGGATGAATTTAAATACGGTCCAGGAACCTTTTTCCCGGATGAATTTAAATACGGTCCAGGAACCTTTTTCCCGGATGAATTTAAATACGGTCCAGGAACCTTTTTTCCGGATGAATTTAAATACGATCCAGGAACCTTCTTTCCGGATGAATTTAAATACGGTCCAGGAACCTTTTTCCCGGATGAATTTAAATACGGTCCAGGAACCTTTTCTTCCGGATGAATTTAAATACGGTCCAGGAACCTTTTTTCCGGATGAATTTAAATACGGTCCAGGAACCTTTTCTTCCGGATGAATTTAAATACGGTCCTGGAACCTTTTTTCCGGATGAATTTAAATACGGTTCAGGAACCTTTTTTTCCGGATGAATTTAAATACGGTCCAGGAACCTTTTTCCCGGATGAATTTAAATACGGTCCAGGAACCTTTTTCCCGGATGAATTTAAATACGGTCCAGGAACCTTTTTCCCGGATGAATTTAAATACGGTCCAGGAACCTTTTTTCCGGATGAATTTAAATACGGTCCAGGAACCTTCTTTCCGGATGAATTTAAATACGGTCCAGGAACCTTTTTCCCGGATGAATTTAAATACGGTTCAGGAACCTTTTTTTCCGGATGAATTTAAATACGGTCCAGGAACCTTTTTTCCGGATGAATTTAAATACGGTCCAGGAACCTTTTTTTCCGGATGAATTTAAATACGGTCCAGGAACCTTTTTTCCGGATGAATTTAAATACGGTCCAGGAACCTTTTTTTCCGGATGAATTTAAATTCGGTCCAGGAACCTTTTTTCCGGATGAATTTAAATTCGGTCCAGGAACCTTTTTTCCGGATGAATTTAAATACGGTCCAGGAACCTTTTTTCCGGATGAATTTAAATACGGTCCAGGAACCTTTTCTTCCGGATGAATTTAAATACGGTCCAGGAACCTTTTTTCCGGATGAATTTAAATACGGTCCAGGAACCTTTTTTCCGGATGAATTTAAATACGGTCCAGGAACCTTTTTTCCGGATGAATTTAAATACGGTCCAGGAACCTATTTTTCCGGATGAATTTAAATACGGTCCGGGAACCTTTTTTTCCGGATGAATTTAAATACGGTCCAGGAACCTTTTTCCCGGATGAATTTAAATACGGTCTAGGAACCTTTCTTCAATGAAACAATATGCAAGTTGGACCGAATTTAAATTGTGCGAGAAAAAAGTTTCCGTTCCTGCAGCGGAACCCAATAGAACCCATTACAATTTATGGGTTCGTTTACCATTAACAACCCTGTTTTAATGTTAGTGTGCAAGTATGTATTCCACACTAAAGCTCTTGCCTATTCTTACGGCGGGGGCACTACATGCTGGCAAGTGACGTGGGTAGCAGGGAATACGCAGTAGACCAATCAGACGACAGGGATGGCGCCGAGAGTTACGACGTCACGGGAGAAGGTGCTGCGCGCACCTCGTTCTTCAGGCTGCTGCGTTCCTTATCGCGCTTGATTGGTCGCTTCCCCACTTCCCTTGCCAGCACGTAGGCAGCCTGCCGTAAGACTGAACAAAAGCTGTACGTCAATTTACAAAGATCTTTTCTCTGTACATCAGAATATTAAATTACATATTATGTTATCACAACATTCAGTCCCGTGACACAAAACTGGTTCACAGTTAACGGAAACTCCAATTTTGCATAATTTCCAGAATAGTTACACTCGAAAGTACCACACGCCATTTTTGAGGACTCCGGGAAAGACCAGAATGGCGGCAAAGCAGGTATCGGTAAATAAATCTCCAAACTATATTGTCCGATACAGATACCACTGATATCGGCCGATACCGAATAATTGCTCCTCATCGTCGCTATTATCCGAATATGTAGAAAAGCGACGAATAATAAACAAAACGAAAATAGAAATAGAAATAGGGTCACAGTCAAAGTAGTGGAAATGAGAAGTAACAGCCAGAAAAATTATGGACATGTAACTCATTTCTCCTTTCGCTTAAAATTTGGTCCGAATTCACTTACAAGGAAAATTTCCCTTCAGGTGGCAACACTGCTTCCAAACCACATTCTCTTACAAGAAAAGTCGTTTCTGACTCTGATTTACATAAAAGCAAGACCAGATATGTGAAAAAAAGGTGAGGACATTGCTAGAAGAAACGAAATTCCTTGCATTCTTAACAACGGTCTTTTGACGCACGAAATAGCCCTCGGCACTCCTCTTAATTTCACCAAAACACCAAACGAGAAACGAACATCCTTCGCAAACTCCCTGGAATTTGCAATTATAAGTCCTGGCAGAGAAAGGGCAAGAGCACAATCAACAGGCGTTCCTCCCCCCCCCCCCCCGCGCAAAAACGAAACGCCTGGCAACACTGGAGCAAACTGTGACATGCAAATGTGACTATTTTACATATTCATCCGCGGACCTATCTGCATAATGTAGGGCCGGGGATGCGGAAAAGTAATTGAATTGGGTGTTGCCCAAAACGTGGCTGTTTTCGTGAACAATTGGCCTCCAAATTCACAGGCCCTGAATGCTGTGTTTGGGGCACTTCTTTTCTTCGCGGAAAAATATAGGTTGTTCAAGCGCAGCGTGGTATCCTTCCGCCTTTTTTTCGCGCATGAACGCGTGTTTACTTGCGTAAACCATAAACCCAGAGGGAATGGAATTAATGATTTATCCACATACACCCTTAATATCACGGTTGTTAAAGGTCCAGAGATTTTAAATAACTTCAATTCCGGTCCAGGAGAGAAAACCAGCAAGCGTAAAAGGATTCTGGACCGCAAAGAACCTTATCTTGCCAGCTATCTATAAATAGATACCTCTAGGTATACCCCTTGATTACCAGCTAGCTATCTATATATAGATACCTCCACAAGGTCGTAGTTTTTACGTCATAATGTCGCTATTTTTCGCTGGAATTGGGATTTTCTTCTTTTATATTATTGTTAACACATATACCGCACCGTAAAGACTCTTTAAAGGGAAGGAAAATGGCGGCTTCCTTTGAAACTGAGTCAGTGGCGCGTAGACATGTCTTTTGGAGGGTACAAGTTGTGTTCTATTACTCGTATGATAATAATGCAATTATTTTCTTGTTCCAAACGTTCGTGCGATCATTTCCATGTCTATTTTGACAATGTCATGTACTTTTTGGTCCAGGGGCGGAAGGGGCATTTTTCTTCAGAAAGTTTGGAATTTTTCGGATCCTCCCCTCCCCCGCATCCATACATACACTCAATGTACATAAATTGTATGTAGTCTGAATGTATGGTTCATTCCGCGTATAACGATATATCATTCGTCTGTCTAGGGCAATTAGCCTCTGATCTACAGTCATCTAAATGAAACTCGGCATTTTGCTAATAATTGGCCCGGTAGATAGAAGCTTACCTGGTAAAATGTGCTTGGTAAACAAAAGTTTGTCCAGAAACCTTCTTTCCGGATGAATTTAAATACAGTCCAGAGGCGCACATTAAAGACAGCTCAAATTTACATGAGGTATCAACTGTTATTTACAAAACGACCTCAAGGCTGCAACACTGATCAAGTGAGCTTCAAAACGACTTTTTTGTTATTTTAAAGATGGCGGCTCTTATAGCTACACACTTGCACCAGTGAAGAGGAGTGCTTTCTTGCTCTCTGTCAGACTAAAACTTCCAGAAATTTCTCGGCAAATGAAAATTCAATTTTGTGCATGCTTACCACACCAAAAAGTTTACTAATAGAGGAGAAAGTTCCACAATGGATTCAGTTCGCAGGAAGATGGGTAGCCCATAAGTAGGCAGCGGAAGTTGATGAAATGTCATCTTTTTTCTGATATCTCGGACAAGGTGCCCATTAAATATACGCAATATTACCCTTAGTCTAGAACCCAAAAAGGTTATTTTAAAGTGCATTTTTTTGCCAATTTTCAGATTTTAGGTAATTTTCCCCGATTTTCGGCATTTTCTCGTCATTTTTCGCAATATTCGGTGTATTGTTTGGTCATATTTTATCACTTCTTTCATTTTGGTAAAATTCCTGAGTCTTTACACGAAGGTGAACATATCTCGCAGGATTGCAATTTATATTTAGAAAGTGCTTGTATGTGAGATATTTCATACAACTTCTGATGTTAAAAATTACTTTTTCGACGTACCTTTTCCTGGGGGGGGGGGGGGGGGCGTGTCTATGAACCCTTTCCCGGATGCGTACCTGATTTTGGTTTCCCTATTTTGTATACAATTTGTTAAATTTCTAAACAAAAATTGTCTTACGTGGATCGTGATCATTTTTTTTCTTTACAGTGCCACAGAAACACACCGCACTACATCACCAGGCAAAGATGCGGGAAATTAATGCATTTTACACCAATTCATTCAGTGTATACGGCTTTCTCATTAAATTGTCTTACAATTATTCGGCTGTTTCAATTGGAAATCCTCTTTGAATGTGCCTGTGGTATCATTTGGTGCCTTTTTTTAAAAGCAAGATTGCATTTTGTTTAATTTAATTTTCATTTCAATTTTTAACCTGAAACTATCAAATTTAATGGTCATTTTTTTTACGTCATTTTCCCCGAATATACCTATATTTTTTAGGTCATCAAATTCCGCTCCCTACTCATAAGTAACTGCACGTGGATCCCAAAGATTTGTTCTTCTTAAGATATACAGGCGTTAACTCAAAGTTGAAAATATATATAAATCAGCAATAGGTCTGTGCTAGAATGAAGCAAACTTGTGTAACCCTACATTCAGAAATCTACTAGATGCAAAAACAAATTAGGTTTTGATTTGACTCTCCCTTATAGCTGCTAAGGGCGGTAGCTACTACGTAGTGCATGTTTCGTTTTATGCTACGAGTTTGAATCCTTCCACTGACATCTTTTTTCGTATACAGGGTGTATTATGAGTAGGGACATTGAATTTTCGCGATGCGCGAAATCGCGAAATGTGAAAAAAAGATGCAATTTTGAATATTCTGCACGTAACTACACCCCCAATGATGAAATATGCATGAGTTTTATTCGCGAAGTAATGCGAAATGTGTGCTTTTCCACGAAATGAATGCCTTTTCGCGAAATAACCGTGAAATATCATCAAATTAAGTAGAAAACACTCAAAAACCGGCAATTGAGGTTGTTGCGCGAAAACTGTAGATTTGTAACGAAACGTTTGCCTAAAGTTTCCTACCACTTGAACCTGAAAAACGTTTTATCTTCGATCACATCAGGAAGACACTGCAAATTGGGATTTCCCATGCACATAATCTCAGATCGAAATTTTCGCTCCCTGTCAAGCTGCATTCCGTTCTTCCCCCGAATTTCTACTCAACTTCCAGTTTCATTGAACTTGCTAGCTGTAGCAGCGATAAGATTAGTCTGTCATCAAGGGAAACAATGGTGTCATTTGTATTTAGTCATGAATGAATTTGGTTTATCATCATGTGATTTTCAACATGTGTTTGTGTATGTACAGTAGTGATTATTTTATTTGTTAGACAGCAAGGATATCCTTTAAATACATAGAATGAATAAATCACTTGAGATATGCAATTTAGAAATGAAGTGATTTTATGTTTATGTTTTCTCTATGGTTGGACAGCTAAGTACTTGTGTATGTGTACAGTATATAAAAATGAAGTAGTTTCTCAATTTATAGCTTTTTTGTATGTTGTTTCCTCTCATGATGAAAAAGTGTGCCAATTTTTTTTTCACCGCTGGTATATACCGCTGATTTATCATTTTATTTACCGCTCTCCTCAGTTTTTATTTACCATAAATTTGTGTCCCTAATTATGAGTAATAGCGCAAACTGACACAGTTGAAAGTACACGATAATAACGGGTGCTGCAACGTAACTTCCTTTTTTGAAATGCGCATGCAGTCTGTAGAGGTCGTAGCGGGGCGGGAGTGGTCTCATTCGACAGGTGCGAGTCTAAAGTTTCGGTCAGTCACCATCATGCGTTGGAACAGTCAGGAGCGTGCGTTTGCCGTCGAGGTCTACTTTACGAACGGATGTTCTGTTATCGCAACCCAGCAGGCCTTCCGAAAGCGCTTTCATGTAGCCCCGTTGGGCCCTTTCCCGGACCGGAAATCAATTGTTACCTGGGTCACTACGTTCAGACAAACCGCGAGTGCGACAAGACGAAGAACAGGAGCCCCTCGGCCAATCCGATCACTTGAGAACATTGAGGCAGTGAGAGCTTCAATCTTGTGATCACCACGGCGTTCTGCGCGCAAACATGCGTCTGCACTTGGCCCCTTGCGTTTTTATATATATATATATATATATATATATATATATATATATATATATATATATAAATCCTGCGTTTATGTTACCCGTCCAAGGACCCTCCAAGACCTGAAGCCCAACATCCGTCAAGAAATTGCCAACATTCCCGCTGATATGCTGGTTCGGGTCATGAAGAACGCCAGAAATCGGCTTCTTCAGTGTATGGACAATGGGGGGCGTCACCTCCCTGATATGATTTTCAAAACTGTGTGAAATATAACTTTAGATATGTACCTACAGTGTAAAAAAAACATTAAACAATTCTAATTCATCACATGGGTTTTATTGCGTTCTGAAATAAGGAAGTTATGTTGCCGCAGTAAATATGGGTCCCCAAACGAGCCGTTTTCGAGATAATTTCGAATGTATGGGTACAAGCCGCCACTGACTTCACTGTTTGTAAACGTCGTCCTATTTGGTACAATGCTAATAATGTGTGCGAATGTGTGGTACGAAGCCGTCACTGATTGCATTTTGTAAACACCGAGTGCTTTACTCCTTCCGCGTTTGCTCTTTGTTTACAAAAGAGAACATTTCCGAGAGGTGGCGTTGTAATCAAACAGAATGGATAAAATCAGTACACAGTCTGATCGTACTGTGGGAATGACGTCAGTTGTGCTGTAACTGCGTAGTGAAAATGGAACCTTACATCAACAAAGAGTGCATTTTACCAACCAGGACGACGTTTACAAACAAGTCAGTGGCGGCTTGTAACCACACAATCGTTTGCAGACCCATGTTTGCTCAGACATTTTTCCTTCTTTTATCGTCTGCTTTCAAATGTGTCAGTTTGCGCTATTACTTATGATACACCCTGTACATACCACGATTTTACCGTTGATTCTGTGTTTTCCTTTTGTAGGATCGTAAAATGAGTGTTAAAAATGGTTTTACTCGTATATCGTCGCCTGGTAGATATACCGTGTAGAAGTTGCTGCAACGAATGAATCCTCAATGAAAATATGTTACGTTCTCCAGGGTAAGAAACCTGTACAAACCAGGTACATAGCTTCTAATACAGTGAGGCAACAGCCCGTCTCCCACATGCCTCACCAGAGGTGGTTGATGTTCCATCAGAATGGGGTCAGCACGACGAACCCCCAGTTGTAGGTTTTCCATGGCCGGGTTCGTATCTCCAAAATTTCCTCACGATGGTGGGTGTTCACCGACCCTATTGTGTCAAAGCCCTAATGGCTTCGCAGTAGGTCATCTATGTCCCCCCAAAGGACTGCGATTGAGGTACGGACCTGACTAGAACAGAATTAAATACATTCATTGGTCTAATATTATGGTGTTTGAGAATAGAAGCGCAGCCAAAGACAGAATGAAGATGGAACTTTCCCCGCCTGGGTCTCCCGATCCTCTCCATATATCAGCTCTGATCTCATCTGACACCTTTCAGATAACAGCCGTATTTTTTTTTGTTCTGTCCGCAATCACATCTTTTTCACCCCGGCAGTGACCGGACGTTTACCTGTGGAAATTCCTTCTCATCACTTTTGAGCACATCGCGCTACGACACCAAGGGTCCCGGATTCGAATCCCGGCTTGGGCATGGATGTTTGTGAGTGTCCATTCATCGATCATCACTCATTCCCATCTTCGCAAATTAGTCAAAAGTGACACAAAAAAAGAATAAAATAAAGCACATCAATCAATCATCATCTTTGAGTTTCTAGACTCATAACTCCACCGACAGACATTGCCATAGGCGGACGACTAAAAACATAACACATGATTAAGTTCAGTTACTACATTTTTGATATGAAGCCATACCGCATGAAGTAACATGCATTTCCTGAATTAAGCCTACTTTTTATTTCCTCTTTAATATAATTTTCATTTGTTAATATTACTCCTAAGTATTTGAATTTGGAAACTGGTTCAAACGAGTTGTTATCAATAATTAGATTTTGATTATTACCTAACACTTGGTTTCGACCTGTAAGCATATATTTAGTTTTCTCTTTGTTAACTTTCAAACCTATCTCTTTAGCAGTTTTGAAAAATATTTTAGCTTTATTCTTAATTGTATTTATATCATCCCCTAATAAGTCTACATCATCTGCATATGCTAACATCTGAGTCACACCGTTTAATTTTAGTCCTTCGTTAGTTTATTTTACCTTCCTAACAGCATATTCTAAGGCCAAATTAAAGGGCAATGGAGATAATGCATCTCCTTGTTTTAACCCATCATGAATTGTAAATTTGTCAGACCCCTTATAAACTAGGGGATATTAATAATAATAATAATAATAATAATAATAATAATAATAATAAATTGTCTTTATTCAGCGGGCGAGGTTCAGCCAAGGGCTGCTCTGCCACCTAACCCTTGTCAATATGATAATACATATGATAATCCATAAGTTTATATAACTTATGGAGCAGTAAGCTAAACGTAAAAAAAAAAAAAAAAAAAAAAACAGATACAAAAAAAATTAAGAAAGAAAAAATACATAGGAGTTAGTTGCATACAAAAAAAAGTGTAACTAGAAATACAAAAGACAATAGTAATAATAATACAATAATACAATTCCTTATAGTGAGTGACTTGATACCTTCAGTATGTGCCCCGACTCTGCCATTGTTCCATTAACAGCAGATCTTTTATTTTACCTTTGAAATATAATGGGTTGTTTACACTAGCGATATTTGCAGGCAATGCATTCCATGCTTTGGGAGCCGAAAAGGAGAAAGAGGATTTGTAGGCCGTGGTAGAGTAATGGGGTAAATCGAAGTTGTTCCGCTTACGGGTAACATACTGATGGATTTCCCTACGGGAATGCATCTTCTCAAACAGGTACTGCGGTTTACCTTCTGTCAGTATGCGGCATATAAAGCAGAGATAGTGCAACTTCCTTCTGTTTGCCATGGTAAGAACCTGATTATTATTTAAGAATGGAAGAATATGATCGGATCTTTTTGCTTGAAAAATGTATCGGAAGCAGGCATTTTGCACCATTTGTATTTTTTTACTGAGCTTTTGCGAGAGTTGAGGGCCGTAAACATTATCACAATAGTCGAACAATGGGTAGATTAATGCTTGGATGAGTCTTAGCTTGCATTCCGCAGGGAGGAAGTCACGGAAACGATTCAGATTCCTAAGTGTTCCATAAGCTTTCCTACATTGCGTCTTTACATGTTCTGTCCAATCAAAAAATTCGTCAAAAATCAGACCAAGATTTTTAGCAGTGTTATTCCTGACAATGGGCAAATTGTTCATTTTGACCTCGATCTTCATATTTTTAATTAACGACCTTGAATAATTAGAACCAATGATCTTGAAAGTGGATTTTTTTCTGGATTTATTTTAAGACCGTTAGATACACACCAGTTACTGACGATGTTCAAGTCAGAATTTAGTGACTGAAGCTTATGTTCCAACGAAGCGTAATGATCTGAGAAATATAACTGGGTATCGTCTGCGTAAAAATGTGGAGTGAAGAATTTTATGACTTGCTTCAAATCTGCAGTGTAAAGGGTGAAGAGGAGGGGGCCTAATATCGATCCTTGCGGCACGCCTGCTTTCAGCGTTATAGGTTGAGACACGTGAGATGGTGAATTATGTAATACGACCCTTTGACGTCTGTTAAATAGATATGTTTCAAACCAGTTTAAAGTTGAAGGAGAAAACTTGTAATATTTAAGTTTGGCTAATAATAAATCATGCTGCACCGTGTCAAAAGCCTTACCCCTAAGGTACATCATATGCTTCTCCCAGAGTCTGGCTCCCCCAAAGCAAAATCTAAAACTCCGCCCATGGATATTCCACGCCATATACAGGACGAAGTTGTTAGCCCCTCCCCCCCCCCCCAGGAAACTCGAACCAGCGCGCGTCCAGTAGTCAAAAGATATATCAAAATGTTTACACATTTATCGTAAATACATTGGCAGAGATGTTGATATTTCGATGCTTACTGCAACGTAACCCCTTAGCCTGTATGTGTGTGTGCACAAAATAGAATCTGTGCTCCGTGTACTCTGTGTCTCTTCACAAGATTAATTTAAATACACGGAGGTTTCAGCTGAATCTTTCAGAGTCCTGCTGGATCATCAGCATCCACAAAGGAGCTGAAATTCCAATAAGAGAAGACTCTGACATCTCCGCATAAAGGTATGGAGCACGGGTGACGAAGGGGGAGGTAAAAGAAATTGATGAAAGCCGTCGCCTCAGTAATTCCATCTTTTCCCGCCTTCGTATGTATACAAGGTTCAAAGGAGGAACCCTTGTAAGGGTTTCAAAGTGCGAAAAGGATGGGGGGGATAATAAATAAAGTTGCAGGAGAAATTTAGGATCGTCTCACGTTCGCAAAGTAACGACTCAAAAATCTGTGTCACATCTGCAATCCTTTTTCACCTTTGGAACTCACTGCACAATGCAAATATCCCCAACTAGAAAAATGAATAGAAATTACATTATATGATTGGTTCTGAAATTTACAGTGCTTCAACACATGCATTGGTTATTGCTTCAGTCTGAAATATCCCTTACATACTCTTCAGCATTCTTAAACCCGAAGGTTTATGTCTGAAACAACACAAGATCAATCTAGTCTTTTCCATCCTTACCCATTTCCTTTAGGTCCATCTCAACGTTATCCCTCCATCTGCGTCTTGGCCTTCCTGCAGATCTCTTACCATCAGGTCTCCCAACAAGATTCCTGTAAACTCTTCTCTCCTCTCCAATTCGTGCCACCTGACCTACCGGAGTTCTAAATTATGTAACCCTCTCCACTCGCCTGTTTTCTCATCTCCTTTTTAGGTCCAAATATTTTATTTCTGAAATATCCCTAAGATCATTAATTTCTGCTATCGCAAGGAAGTATCGGGTTCGATACCCGGTGGAGGCACATATTCATTCGGATCCAAGTTTAAACTGATGGCCCCGTCCCGATTAGCCTATCTGTACATGAAGTGGACTGTCATTCCGAAATGTCTTCTTCCTGTCTCGAGCGTCATGCAATATCAATAACCGCAAGAGAGACGTGCGGCAAGTGTTGATGAAATCGACGAACGAACAAATGCAAAAATAAAGTTTTCTCCTACTCGCTTCGAACACACATACTGTAATATTATAACCAGGGAATGTATATATATGTAGTAAAAATGTGCTGAATATGTAAACGTATATTTAGTTATTTTCACAAAGGACTTAGATATGAACTTAACATTGTCCTTCGTAATAATAGGTTATAAGACACTAAACAAGCTACATAAAATACAGTACGCTTACATTGACATTAATTGTAAAAGAACACAAAATGTGTTTTCATTTTCTGTTTCCAAAACAATGAAATTTCCTTCTGTTGTCTTAAAATGGATTTATATTGTCTAAAAATGTGTTGAATATCGCAAGAAATAATAGGATTGTATTTCAAATTTGTCAGGTTTTCACCCAACTCTATCGATCACACTGGGACATATACGTATTGCGCGACTATGGAGTATATGTTGAGAAATGTTATGAAATATGGAAAAAAAATGTAAAAATAACTAAAATATGTAAAATATGAGACAAAACCTAATATATGGAAAAATATGGAAAATTAAAACTGCATTTTTCGAGTCTACATGTCATAATACACATGATTTCAGCTTCATAGATAAATATTATATATATATATATATATATATATATATATATATATATATATATATATTATATGTATTCACATATAAATGCGTTCCCGGGTTATAACATTTTATTTATTTGGAAATTATAGCTAGGTATGTTAGCGCAATTAATAATCTAGTCCATCACATGATACGGGTATTGTGTACCCTGGTAATCAAATAATGGTAAGGGCTCTTGTAATGAAGGGAAAAACATAATTTAAGCATTATTAAATCACACAATCAGCTGCTTATTAAGAAAAAAACACAAAATTTCCCTTGATCAGTTTGTAAATACTTCTTGCAAAATCGCAAGTACATCATTATTTTGTATTTTTCTCAGGTGAGACTACCAAGTTGATGTTTTCAAGTAGTCGCTCTTAAAAAGGGAGGCTAGTGGCAACCCTGCCACGCGTCTCTAGAAGATCTGTCAGAGCCATCGTTTGCTGTGTTGGGTTGCATACAGGTTAGATTATCAGCGCTCATAGCGCGGAAACTAGGTGCTTTCGAGTTAATCTTTATGCGGAAAAGTTACTCAAATTTTGACATAGGGGATTTCTGCAGTAAACCACTTTTGTACAATAAAGGAGGGTGTTATGGAATACCATTTTGTATATGGTAATAATTTCATGAGTATTTATGCAAGAGTACATAATTCTTATATGACAACACAGGTAATATAATGCTGTTTATTATATAGTATCAAGAAGTTCTACTTACGCATACAAAACATGTAATCACAAAAAACGAATAAGGAAAAAAGATGGGGGTTATGGAATAGGAGGGGTAGTTATATGGAATACTATTTACTGCAATTGTCAATATAGACTCATTTGCAGAAATCGCAAATGTAAAGGTCTGTTTCACAGCCTGAACAAACTTCATGAACCCACATGTGGCACATGACACATTTTACCCAAGTTTCCCCTCAAACGTCCTCGGAAAATTTGCTGTCGCAGAAGATACAGGTTGCGTCCTCATTGCCATGTTGGAGGTGCACAGGAACGGTTTCATCATCACTACAGTCTTGAAGTTCTATTTGATCTGAATCATTAGACCTAGTGGAAATAATGACTTCTACAACCTGCGTGGTCTTTTTACTTTGAAATAGTTTAGTTGTAGTTCTGATAAGCTTAAGTATTTAAGTAGAGATATTCCATAACACCCTCCCACGTCCATTTTGAATTTCTAGCGTCTACCACGAAATGACTTGATACAACAGCGAAAATTAATTTCCTTCTCAAAATTTAACATTACATACCTACACGCTATACCATGTTATTATACAAATTTGCTATGTGTTTCATATTATCCAATTAGAAAAACGTACCTGTAAAACTTCCTCGAACATGCAAAACACCTTTCGACACAGTACAGCAACACCCCAACATATCAGCACAACGCCATACACTGACGTCATAAGCCTTCAACGATGTAGTATAGACGGCCAGCACAAGAGTGCAGCACACAGCAGAACAGTTATAGGCGTATTCCATATACCCTTACCTATTCCATAATCCCCTCCTTTCCTCTACATTTGTTTACGCCATTATCTGCGGGATATAATAGTGCTCATTTGTTATTATTTTGTTTTCAAAAGGGAAAAAATCGAGTATGTATCGAACAATAGCAAATGTTTTTGTTATTTTCTGTCAAACGTTATTTCTGAAATAAACGATCAATTACTGTTTGAAGTTTCTAGGCATGACAAATGTCCTGCAACTCAAAGTAGGCTAACGAACAAATATCTCTTTTTCTGTCTAGGTACAATTTGAGGCAGCTTTTAATTGATACAGATTTACAACACAGTCACATCCATTAAATAAACATTATATCAATATATTAATTGTAATAAGGGAGGGAAACCCTTTCTATTTACAATCAGATTTTTCAAACTAAACAGGAACGTATATTCAGCGGACTCACAAAAGTATCGCTAACAGTAATTAACGTGTTTAATTATATTTTCATTGCAATTAATAAATCTTCTAAAATGCAATATAAATGTGATATTGTACGCTAGTTCCATCTATTGGGAAAATATATAACTACCAAAGTAATCCATAGCCCGCTACGGAAGATCGTAACGGGTAATGAGTAATCTAACATTAATTGTATAACGACAGAGACAGCTATGGACGCCCGCAGGGTAAGGCAAAGGGGGCAGATGCCCCCTTTAGATTTTTAAAATGGGATAATTTTTATAGGCTGTGGCGCTGACAGAAGTTTATATTAAAATCAACATTTTTAATAAATGGCTATTTTTTTACTTAACATTGATTAATATTTTCGATGTGATCATGTATTTGATACAATGGAGGGGAACGAAACTTGACTTTACCTTCGTAGCTATCCCTTGAGCTGAAACCCGAGCCAAGTCGCGTGCATAAGCAATTATTAAAAGCCAAAGAAAATAAATTCAAAAGTACCTATTTTAGGTAAAATTATGAAAGGTGTTCCTAAAGTATTTCTTTCACCTAAGTGTGAAAAGTTATTTCACATAAATGTTTACTATTATTGCCTTCGCACGCACGAGCTCTTGGCCACGGATTCATTACACGCACTGGCGTATGCAGAGGGACTCTGAGGGGGCTATAGCCCCCACGAAAATTTTTAGGAAAAAATCACAAGGCAGTAATGAAGCCGGAAGAAAAATTAAACCCCGATAACCATTTTTGTGTTTGAATAACTTTTAAAACTGAGTTATAAAATCGTAATTGGAACTCACATCTCATGAAAATAAAACACAAACAACGGGGTATCATCGAAATTGATTTACGGTGATGCATTCTATGATCCAAGCAGATATTTAATCTCACTCTGTTCAGTAAAGTTTAGCTTCGAATTGAACCTGCGTTCACATTCAGCTGTAGATATTGATACAATTGGTACAATGTGTTTTGGATTTTCTTTGTAGATCTGAGTATCTTTAACTAGTGGCGCATACATTAAAGTTCACCTGACATGTCTCCATAAAAACACACGCTCAACTACAAGACATGTGTGTGTGCATTTAATAGTATAACATGTGAAAAAAAAGCTAAGTCTTCACACCGGCTGTTCATATTGTCCACCAAAGATTGAAAAAATTGCTTTTGAACGTATGTTTTTTTCTCTAGCTCCTGAGCTACCTAACCGTCCACCTACATCGTTTTCAATGTTTCAAGAGTAGTCATGGCAATTTCTTCCTTTGCTCTAAGAACTGAAGGATTTCGGTTTTCCATATACAATTATAGTACTTTCAGTACTTTTTGAGAGCCTTGTAGCAAAATCCATCATAAATAACTACTTTGTCAAATGTTTTACCAATCCTTCAAACTTGAACCTCCCACGAGTCGATCGGGTTCCGACTTATTTCTTTTAAGAAACAACAAAATACTACAGATCTCAACAAGCGCTGGAACAGGATTAAACGAAGAAGCGACCAAACACTTCAAAAACACAGCCCAGTTTTAGTATTCGATACAAAAGTACTTGTGAAGCACCCAAAGTCTGAAAAGAATACCGAATACCTGGCATCTAAAAGAGAGCAAATTAGCGACAATTCTTCAAAAAACATTTGGTGAGCTCAAGCACTTGAATTATAAGTTCACAAAACATCACCTAAATTATTGGGTGGAATATGGTCCATACAAATTGGCGCCACTGTACGCAGTTACCATAAATGATGTAATGAAAATTTTGTATATAGCTGTGGTGCGGTAAACTTTATTGACTTCAACTTGAACACCGTAAGTACAACATAGTTTGCAAGTTGGTTGAAAATAAGGATCCCTGGTTGAGATGTGTCATTCATCACGAGAGATTTGATGGTTCAAAACGGGGGGGAATCCCTCCTATCCCCCCCTTGAAATCGCATCCTGCATAGATGAATGTTCTTTCTTTTCAAATGAGCCCAAAACGAGTTGTAAAGCTTTATATATTTCGAAAATATCTGTTTTTAAAATAACCATAAATTCAAAGAAATAAAGAAATAAAATATATTTATGTAAACGTTCGGCTAAAAACCAGGAAATCCTTGTGTGCTCTCTAAAATATAATTTCCCATGCCTAAACATTATACTTACATATATGGACGAATTTTGCATCCCTTAGATGAGAAATGTTCCTGCGCCAGTGAACGCACCTATGCACCTTCCAAGTTCACAAGTTCAGCCCTCCCTTCCCCGAAAAACAAAATCCTGCGTACACCAGTGATTACAGGTGTCAGTGTTGCTGATGTTATGGCTTGTATTTCTGTACGGGTGTTCTGGAGCTGCTTGTTTTTCTGTGGTTTGTTAACATACTTCCGTTCTTTGAGGTATATCTAAACAAAAAAGTCTGGCGAACGTGAAGGCCAATGATTGTCTGCATTTCGTGAAACGATTCAATGCCCGAGAATGGTCCGAAGGAGGGTCATCGTGTCTCTGGGTGTGTGCGCTGTGGCTCCATTTTGTTGAATGGTGTTCAAATGTTTTCCAGTACTTCTATTTTCTAGATAACAAATCAGATATTCCCATAATTAACATGGCCATTAGTCAGTGTTGCAACCCCTTCGTGAATTATGGCCCACGCTGTACACGTTTACTTGTGATTGTGAATTATTTTTAAATAATTAAAATAAATCTATGCGCTTGAGTTGAGGGGATGGCGTCTCACGTTTCGCCGGAAAGCGGCGTACTTCTAGCCGCTACACGGGCATGCCGTCTAGCGGTACCAAAATGTTCATATATAGTTCGGATGGTTTCAAAGATATGAATGAAATAATGATTTTGCTCATTTTTCGTCACCTCACTTTCGGCTAATCGCGAAGATGAAGAAAAGGGATGACGTGATGAGATTGATGAAGCGACACTCACAAAGAACACCCAGTCATGGATTCGAAACCAGAACCCTGCGATAACCACTGCTCCACGAAGGCCGGACAGATCAGGACTTTAACACAGGCGTAAACCCAAACCTTTGACCCAATCAGAAGTGAACTGCGTGTTACATCGGAAACACAGAAGCAAATGTTTGTTCAACAAAGTGGATTCGCCACGAATTGTTCCCACCAGGTGCAATCAACCGTTAACTGCCCACAACAGTGACAGTCAACATGCCACTATACGAAAGCCCGCTTAATGGATCCTTGTTAAGTACACTGATTCAATTGCATTTGGCTTCACAGGTGAGCCGAATTGAGAGCGTTTCGTACGCGATGTACGAGGGGTGTTCATTAAGTTCGTGTCTTTGGGGAAAAGGCGAGGGGAATTATACGAATGGCATATACACGTGATTTTCCATGACTTTGATAGAATCAATTAAGACAGAAGAGGTAGAAGTTGCACCCAGGCAGCTATACCGAACTACAGTTGAAGAGCTGTATCTCTTCCGGGTGAAGCCTGACCAAGCACAACTGCGCAGTAGCAAGAGAAGAAGCTATATTGCGTCATTCTTATCTTACTTCTTTTAACAGCTCTCTCTCTCTCTCTCTCTCTCTCTCTCTCTCTCTCTCTCTCTCTCTCACTCGCTCTCTCTCTCTCTCTCTCTCTCTCTCTCTCTCTCTCTCTCTCTCTCTCTCTCTCAGAGACAGCTCAAGGTCGAGTCTTCAACCCCTACCTTGGACAGCGTCTCTCCCTTCTTTCTGCCTCTCCTCCGAACAGAGTATCCTGGCTGCAGAGTTGACAGTAGCACAGCATTGATTCTCACTAGATCCGTCTCAGACTTAAATTGTATGTGCGTAATCAAATTATCAGTTCTATACAGGGTGGAACAGAAAATCGTGATGATTTTTAAAACGATATAACACAGTAAATAATAAAGAGTTCGTCTTTATTCATGTAATAGCCTCACAGCCATATGTCATTATTATTTAAAAAGAAAATAACGATTTGCACCAACAATAAGTGCGGAAAATAACATCTTGCAAATGAGGCCCCATTTTGGTCCACACATTGATGGAGTCCGTCGCAGAAATTTATCTTTTCTGGGGAAGAAAAACCTACCAATTGTTGTTTTGTTATTTTTTGTATATGTATAAATTTATTTTCTTTTTGTGCTAGCCATAGGCTGTACTCACTACATATTTTTTATTTTTCTACACTATGTTGTTACATTTAGTTTTCTTTTAAGCTGTCTTATACTTTGTCCCCTATATACACATTCTTCCCCTCCCTCAACAGTTCTTCTTCCATTCTTTCTTCCTCGCCCCACTTCTCTTTTCCTGCACTCTCACCAAAAAATGCATACATACTACTTTACACACACTTACACTATACAGATGGCTCGTCTGGAGCATGATCACTCATTTCGCTGCCTTCTCTAATAGCTTCCCCCCCCCCCCGTTCTCTTACTTCTCCCAGGTATTTCCCCACTTTCTGCCCCGCTTCCTTTATCTTTATTCCGTCGTCCAGCACTTCTATCACCTCCCTCCCTGTTAAGTTTTTCATCCATTTGTCCCTTAGGTCACGTGTAGAAGGGCAGTTCAATAGGATATACTTATCCGTCTCCTCCCCCTCGCACAATGGACATATCGTTTTACCTGCTTCGTTTCTCTTTCTTAGTTGTTTCCATCCCCTTAATCTGAGCCATGCCAGCTCGCCTCTTTCATTTTCCCCACAACCTGGATAGATTTCGCTTTCTCCCATTCTCTTACTCTTAGCTGTTCCCTGATTGAGGTCTTTGTTTGGCAGTCTGCTATTATTTCTTGTCTGTCTATGTCGAGAAACCTCTCTCTGATTTAATTTTCTGTTGAGATGGCCCCCCTTCCTCCCTCTTCCCATACTCAATCCATTCCGCTATTATATAAGATATTTTTCACTTCCAGACCCCAGCTGTAAAAGTTTTCCTCCCTTGTGCGTCGCGTGGTGGCGTCGTGGGAGGGGAACTGGTAGGGATTCCACTCCTCAATAGCTGCCATTTAAGTCACCATGGAGCCGTGGAACACAACGTACCACGCTTTCATTGTTGAAACGCCATTTCCAACATGTTATTTTCTGCACTTAATGTTGGTGTAAATCGTAATTTTCTTTTTTCAATAATACTGGCTTACATGTTGCTCACATGAATAGAGATGAACTCTTTATATTTACTGTGTTATATAATTTTAAAAATCATCAGGTTTTTCTGCATCACCTTGTATAACACTGGAATAGGGAACACAATTCAAAAATGTATTATCACTAGAGCCCGGACGTTTGGCAAAATGCCTCTTTTTATTTACTGCATATATTGATAAAATTTTTCCGGATATACGTTTTTTATGTTGTTTCGAATGTTTTAGAAGCCTTTTCATTTTGCCTATTTTGCCTATTTGCGACCCCACTGCCTATTTTTAATTATAATGCCTTTTTCTGCCTTTTTCAATTAAATTTGACCATTTTCTTTAAAAAAATGTTGCCATTTATTTTTCTTCCGTTCATTACATGAATAAATTTCGCCTTATTTAAGTAATATTTAACTGACGCATGTTTCAACATTGCTGAAGGAGAAAAGTGTGAGAAAAAAGTATTTCATGCTGAGTTAGGATATTGCCTTTCGGTTAACATTTCCTTGTGCATGATTGACTGCTGAAGTGGAGAGGTTGATTTCGAACACAAAGAAGATATTTCTGAAATCTCCCAGCGAACCCGAAAATTTCAGGAAGTTACGCCTGAGCTTAGTTTCCCTCCGCAACCAGTCTTGACAAGATGGGGAACCTGGATATCAGCAGCTATATATTATGCTAACAACCTTGAAAAAATCAGTGAGGTGATCGATGCTCATCCAGAAAATGAAGCGGCTTCAATTCGTGAAGTGAAAAACTCCTGTGCTATTCAGAACTGAAGAATGAACTGTCGTTTATTTTTGCACATTATGGTGCATTGCCAGAGACAATTACAAAGCTAGAAAAAAGAGGTGAGACTCTTGTAGCATCCATGAAAATCTTCGAGGAATCTATGCAGCAGATGATGGAAGTGCCAGGAGAAAAGGGGTCAGCTGTTGCGGAAAAGTGCAAACGGGTAGTGAGTGCAAATAAGGACTTGAAACAATTGAAAACAATTTGTGATATTCTAAAAGATGAAAATGCTGTTACCAAAATGAGTCCAGCTACATTAGCTTGTTCTATGTATGCTCCAATAACTTCTGTCGAAGTAGAAAGATCATTTTCTATTATGAAAAACATTCTCTCTGACAGACGACTATCAATGAATGTTGAGAACTTAAAAAAACAGCTTGTAGTTATGTGTAATCAAGACGGAGAAAATTGAAATGCTCTTCCCAATGTAGATTTTAACATGTTGCCAGAAATTATATATAAAAGTAAGCGACTTCCAAATGTGCCAATTTTTGGGTTTATTTTGCCTTTTTTTCATTTTTAGTGCCTATTTTCCACATTATAAATGCCTTTTTGCCTGCCTATTTTAACGAAAATAAATGCCTGAACTTCCGGGCTCTAATTATCACTGTAGCATTTCATGTGAGGCCTGGAGTTGTGGTTGCCAGGAAAGGTACGAAACATTGGCAATCACATGGTTTACCAGTGCTTGGCAGTTGTAACTCGCCTATGAATGTGCGTATGAATTCCCTTCTCACGTTTCTGCAGACAGAGGATTCGGCAGTCATACATGTACATTATTCAAATTATCCTTGGTCAAAATACTCTCTAGCATCCATCGGGCTCTGTCATTAAATAAAACTTTTTTCGCGGCATGTGTTTCTCCGATATTTCTCCAGAAACAACAATTATTGATAGCAACTCGTTTGAATCAGTTTCCAAAAATCAAGTACTTAGGAGTAATACTAACAAATGAAACTGATATTAAAGAAGAAATAAAAAGCAGACTTAATTCAGGAAATGTGTGTTCCTTTCCTCTTCATAAACTTTTATCTTCTCGTATAATATCTGAGAAACTAAAAGTTAAAATATACAAAACAGTAATTTTGCCTGTAGTATTATATGGATCTAAAAAATAATCCCTTACATTCAAAGAGGAACATTAATTAAGAGTATTTTAAAATTAAATAAAAAAAAATATTTGGACCTAAAAGGGATGAGAAGACAGGTGAGTGGAGAAGGTTACAGAATTTAGAACTACATAATTTGTATTCATGTACAGATATTATTAGAATGATTAAATCAAGAAGACAAGTGGGCAGGCCATGTGGCACGAATGGGAGAGGAAAGAAGAGTTTACAGGATTATTGTTGGGAAGCCTGATGGTAAGAGACCTATAGGAAGCCCGAGACGTAGATGGAGAGCTAATGTTGAGATGGACCTAAAGGAAATCTGTAAGGATGGAAAGAGTAGATAGCTTGTATTGCTGCAGCCATAAACCTTCGGGTTTAAGAAGGTTAGAGAGTGAGTGAGTTAGTTAGAAACACTATACGCCGTCATGACACTGGACCTCGATACTCTAAATAAACTGGCTACTTTGTTCACAGACACAGACATCAACAATTCGTTCTCTTTGAAACTGTAAGCTCGGACAAGATTCACTATCAACTACACAGCATGATGCCTACAGATCAACTGAAGCCACCTACTGGTTCGACAGGGTTTCTATCATACATGGATAACTAACACATGTCACAGTGCGTTCATCTTTTGGAGGCAAGCGCGTGTAAATTTCATCCATTCCCACGACGAGATTTTCCATATTCTTGTCCAAGCTTTCTACGTATTTAGGCACCTGACTGGCAACTGTAACCCAAGCATGCGACTGATGTTAACTTTTTAATATTACAGAAGTGCAAATCAACCTAGACACAGACAAGGGAAGAACAAGCATGCACAGTATTGAGGACGGTCATGTATTGGTGGAGTTTCACATATTTCAGAATGGTAATGTGAAATACTTCCACATTGGAAGCAATTTAATATTGCAGTAGCTTAAAGTACTCTATACAGGCCAGTACTCAGGGAAGGGAGAAAGAGAGAAAGATAGTCAGAAATGATGAAAGAATGTAAGAGAAAGATAATGAGAAAGAAATAATGAAAGAAAATCAGAGAGAAAGAATGAAAAAGAGATAATCAGAAATAACTAATGAAAAAGAGAGAAACGATTATCAGGAGATATAATGAATGACAGATAGAGAGAAAGATAACCAGGAAGAGAGAAAGAATTAGAGGAAAAGAGAGAAAGATAATCAGAAATAAATAATGAAAGAGAGAGAAAAGATTATGAGAAGATATAATGAAAGAGGAAGAGAATGAGAAAGAAAGAATGAAAAAGAGATAATCAGAAACAAATAATGAAAAATAGAGAAACGATTATCAGGAGACATAATGAATGACAGAGGGAGAGAAAGATAACCAGAAAGAGAGAAAGAATGAGAGAGAGAAAGAAAAATGAGAGAGAGAAAGAAAAATGAGAGAGAGAAAGAAAAATGAGAGAGATAATATTATCAGATGATAGAATGAATGAGAGAAGGAGATAAAGGAAAATAACCAGAAAAAAAATAAAACGGGGAGAGAAAGCAAGGTAAAAACTTTGAAAGAGACGAAGAGGCAATGCTCTTATGTTTGTGACCGAAGGAACCAAATGCTAAAATTATTTTGTTTCGCTAACAGCCCCTGCCTACTGGCCATACATTGGATACTGTACTGGAACTATTGTTACGTCAGAAACGGAACTTTCAATTTCAAACGGACCTTCAAGCACAGGTCACCACAATTCATATCACCTGGAAGCAACATACTGGATGTGGTGGGTAGAATTCTCAGGGGAGAAGGACTCTATATACCATACATTGTATGTCGACACAAGAACATTGAAATGTGTACCCACCGACCGCCTGTGGACAGAACCAAGCTTGCCCTACTCTGTGCAAATCCACACCAAACATTTATAACAATTTCGACAATAATGACGCATGTATTCCATACCCAGAGATTCGGGCCAATAATACTCGTGTGGTCCAGTTTCCAATTATGGCTCTGTTTTCCAGCACTGATAGGTGTATTGAAGTTAAATGTTAGTCAAACGAGATGAAAATTGTTCCTTTGTTTACGCGGCCCTGTTTTGAACAAACAACCCGTAGCGCTTTCGTGGAAAATTGGTTTGTCGAATGGCCAGTCAAACTTTTTATGTGGTCGTTGCTGCATTTTGCTTTGGACTGCGTTTTCGAATGTGGATGTTCCAAACAGTAATAGCCCTGATTTAGTTCAGCCAGAGGATGTTCTTTTACGTGGCCTCTGCTTCGATGATTTTGGCTAAGATTTCCTCTCTCTCTCTCATTCGTTATTTCTCTTTGTTTCATTCTGACCCTATATCTTCCTCTCTCTCTCTCTCTCTCTCTCTCTCTCTCTCTCTCTCTCTCTCTCTCTCTCTCTCTCTCTCTCGTTTGCATCCTTTCTTCCATCCCTTTCATTACTCTCTTTCTTTCTTTATATTTGACTATCTCTCTTTTTCTTTCTATATTTATGACTATCTCTCTCTCTCTCTCTCTTTCTTTATTTATTTTTGACTATCTCTCTCTCTCTCTTTCTTTCTTTATTTTTGACTCTCTCTCTCTCTCTCTCTTTCTTTCTCTATATTTGACTATCTCTCTCTCTCTCTTTCTTTATTTTTGACAATCTCTCTCTCTCTCTCTTTCTTTCTTCATTTTTGACTCTCTCTCTCTCTCTTTTTCTTTATTTTTGACTATCTCTCTCTCTCTTTCTTTCTTTATTTATTTTTGACTCTCTCTCTCTCTTTCTTTCTCTATATTTGACTATCTCTCTCTCTCTCTTTCTTTATTTTTGACTAACTCTCTCTCTCTCTCTCTTTCTTTCTTCATTTTTGACTCTCTCTCTCTCTCTTTTTCTTTATTTTTGGCTATCTCTCTCTCTCTCTCTTTCTTTCTTTATTTATTTTTGACTATCTCTCTCTCTCTTCCTTTCCTTTCTTTATTTTTGACCCTCTCTCTCTCTCTCTCTTTCTTTATATTTGACTATGTCTCTCTCTCTCTTTCTTTTTTTTTATTTTTGACTATCTCTCTCTCTCTTCCTTTCCTTTCTTAATTTTTGACTCTCTCTCTCTCTCTTTCTTTCTCAATATTTGACAATCTCTCTCTCTCTCTCTCTCTTTCTTTCTTTATTTTTGACTATCGCTCTCTCTCTCTCTTCCATTCTTTATTTTTGACTATCTCTCTCTCTCTCTTTCTTTCTCTATATTTGACTATCTCTCTCTCTCTTTCTTTCTTTATTTTTGACTCTCTCTCTCTCTCTCTCTTTCTTTCTTTATTTATTTCTGAGCCTCTATATTTCTCTATATCTTTCTACCTTTCATTCCCTATTTCTCTTTCTTCCTTCACGACTCACTCTTCCATTCATTCCCTCTTTCATTCTTTCTTACTCTCTATCTCCCTCTCTCTTTCATTATTTTTTCTTACTTCCTTTCTCTCTCTTCTTCATTCTTTATTTCTATTTTTCGGGGTGTAACGAGTGACCTTCCACGTAGGCGACCAAACGTCAACCTCACTTCCCCGTAGCACACCCTGGACTGCATTATGCAGACGCACGAGGCTCTGGCGACTGGTACTATGGCCAGTATAATTTTGTGTGCGTTGTTCTGTTTTCTTGTCCTTGTGTATGTGCTGAGTGCCCCTATACAGCCTCAGCTTTTAACGAAAGTCAGAATATTTTAATATTTTAGTAACACGACACTGCAATTATGCTATTTTTAGTTATGGTAAGGGGCTGGACCCCGTATAATGTGACGGGCGCAATATAGCCTAACGCACCCAAAAATTTAACTTCAATTTCAATTTTTTTATTTTCATTCTCTCTTCTCTTTCATTCTTTATTTCTGTCTCTTTCTCCTTCTTTCTGTCTTTCCTTCTCTCTCATTCTTTCATTCTGCCTATCTATCTTTCCCCCCTTTTGCCTCTCTAGGTTCTATCTGTTCTTTCTACCTCTATATTTTTCTAAGCCTTTTTCAATGTAGCCTAGTAACTTTAGGAAAAAAAATCACCGAACTTTGCAGAAAATTGGCCGAAAAGTCACAATTGGATCTCTCTGAATAACTAAAAGTCCTCAAAAAATCCTCTGTCTGCGTTAACCTAAAATTGTAGGCAAAAATCTGTACCTGTTGTCTCAGTCATATATAGTGATACAATCGACACCATGGGCGTAGGGAGGGGGTCGAACGGGTCGGTGGATCCCCCCGCCTGGAAATTGACATTGTTCATTTAAAGATACAAGAAACCGAAAGTTTGTTACTCTTATTGTTAAGAACAGAAATAAAGAACATTTACTTAGTATTCGAACAGAATAATCAAAGTAAAAATGCATTGGATCGAAAACATTGAGTGGAAAATACAAGAACAAGGTTATATTCTACCATTACATCCAAAGAACAAATGCTTCCACAGTTCTCAAAATTCTAATAACTACAGTTGTAGGTCTGAGGTAACACAACCAACTCATGAAAGAAAATATCCCCCTAATATTTAAAGCCTTTTCTTGAACGAGACGTGCAAAAGTTAATATCAAAATGCATTTCAGATGCTAACTACATAAAATGCAAAATAAATAATGCAAAAGAGTTGTGCTGGTAATCACCCGTTTGGTGGATCGAGTCTCCCCATTTACATAATAATAATAATTAATAATAATAATTATTACTATTTCGAATGAAATTTATTTTTGTTAGTTTATAATTATTTTTATTATTATATAATAACATTTATAACAGTTTGCTACGATCACCAGAATATTCTCAATGGATCTACTTACTTTTATTCCTCAACGGCGATCATGAAACTTATCAGCCTACTTTGAAGCCCTCAGGTTGTGGGAAAACAGATAAGGATATGTTAACGTAAACCTTTCTAACTCTCGCACACCTCTAACTCTAACTCCCTAGCCTTCTTAAACCCGAAGGTTCATGGCTGCAGCAACACAGGCCTTCCATCTGTCCCTATCTTGAGCAAGATCTATATACTCTTTTCCATCCCTACCGATATCCTTTAGGTCTATCTCGACGTTGTCCCTCCATCTTCGTCTTGGCCTTCCTACTGGTCTCTTACCATCAGGTTTCCCAACAAGAATCCTATAAACTCCTCTTTCCTCTCCCATTCGTGCCACGTGGCCTGCCCACCTAAGTCTTCTTGATTTAATTATTCTAATAATATCTGGACATGAATACAAATTATGTAGTTCTAAATTATGTAACCTTCTCCACTCACCTGTCTCCTCGTCCCTTTTAGATCCAAAGATTTTCCTAAGGATCTTATTTTCAAATACTCTCAATTTATGTTCCTCTTTCAATGTAAGGGACCAAGTTTCACATCCATATGATACTACAGGCAAAATTACTGTTTTGTATATTTTAACTTTTAGTTTCTTAGGTATTAAACGAGAATACAAAAGTTTATGAAGAGAGAAGTAACATACATTTCCTGAATTAAACCTACTTTTTATTTCTTCTTTAATATCATTTTCATTTGTTAATATTACTCCTAAGTATTTGAATTTGGAAACTGGTTAAAATGAGTTGTTATCAATAATTAGATTTTGATTATTACCTAACACTTGGTTTCGGCCTGTAAGCATATATTTAGTTTTCTCTTTGTTAACTTCCAAACCTATCTTTTAGCAGTTTTGAAAAATAGTTTAGCACTATTCTTAATTGTATTCACATCATCCCCCAGTAAGTCTACATCATCTGCATATGCTAACAACTGAGTCACACCATTTAATTTTAGTCCTTCTTTAGTTTCTTTTACCTTCCTTACAGCATATTCTAAGGCAAAGTTAAAGAGCAATGGAGATAATGCATCTCCTTGTTTTAACCCATCATGAATTGTAAATTTGTCAGACATATTAATACCCACACGAATTTTACTTTCTGTTTCACTGGTGCATATTTTTATCATACTACGAGGGTCACTATTTATATTTTGAGCCTTGGCAACACTGATTGAAGTTAGGCGCGATTTCACGTTTGCACGGAATCGTCTGGCATTATTGACCATAACCTACTTCAAATGTTTTGTCAATAGCTTCATTTGTGTTATTTATGTTGCCTTGGAGATTGCGCGACAACAATAAAATGGAATTAACTCGTGAACATTTTCGTGCGATGATTTTTTTACGATTTTCGACGTGGATTATCAAGACAAGAGTGCATCGATTAACTTACTGCCACATTTGGCGATGAAGCCCCATCCTTTGCCACTGTGAAACGCTGGTATAACGAATTTAATCGTGGCCGCCATTCGCTCACCGACGAGATTCGCGAAGGTCGTCCAAAATCAGTTGTTTTTCAATAAAGCATTGATGATGTGCAAAACCTAATACTGCAAGATCGTCATGTGACATACTGTGAGATTGAGGCAACCATAGGCATTAGTTCCACCAGCATATATAAAATATTACATGATCATTTAGCTTTGAGAAAGATATGTTCTCGTTGGATCCCACACAATTTGACAGAAACTCAAAAAGACTCTCCCGTCAATTGGTGCAAAAAATGCCCAATAAATACAATCGTGGTGCTTCAAAAGACGTATATAAGATTGTAACAGGTGACGAATCATGGATATATGCATATGAGCCGGAACGTAAACAGCAGTCGACTGTATGGGTGTTTCAAGATGAACCCAATCCAACAAAAGTTGTTCGCGCTCGAAGCACATCGAAACAAATGGTTGCCTGTTATTTCGGGAAAACTTGTCATGTGGCAACTGTGCCTTTAGAGGAACACAGAACGGTCAACTCTGAATGGTACACAACAATTTGTTTGCCAGAGGTCTTCAGTCAAATACGGAAAACAAACAAACGCCGTCGGATCATTCTTCATCAATACAATGCCAGCTGTCACACATCTCGTCTAACAACCGACTTTATGAACAGTCAAAAAATCGAATTGATAGGTCATCCACCGTACAGTCCTGATTTGGCACCCAATTACTTCTTCTTGTTCCCGAATGTCAAGAATAAATTGCGTGGACAACGATTTTCGTCGGCGGAAGACGCCGTTGATGCGTTCAAAAACCATATTATGGAGGTGTCTCAAGAAGATTGGAAAAACTGCTTTGACAAATGGTTCGAACGAATGCAAAGTGTATTGACCATAAAGGAGAACACTTCGAAAAAACAATAAAGCAGTTTTCAATGCCAAATTCCTGTTTTTTCATTGTTAGGCTCAAAATATAAATAGTGACCCTCGTAACAAGCTTCTTAGGTATTCCAAATCTACTAATATATTATATAATTTATCTCTTTTGACCGAATCATATGCTTTTTTGAAATCAATGAATAGCTGATGGACATTTTGATAATATTCCCATTTTTTTCCAGTGTCTGTCTGATGTGAAACATTTGATCTGTAGTTGATCTGTTACGTTTAAATCCGCATTGATAATCACCTATAATTTCATTAGCATATGGGGTTAGTCTTGTTAAAAGAATGTTAGATAATATTTTATATGTTGTTGAGAGTAGAGAAATTCCACGGTAATTATTGCAGTTCATTTTATCACCTTTTTTAAACACAGGAACAATTATGGATTCTTTCCACTGTTGAGGGATTTCTTCTTTATTCCATATTAAACAAATTAATTTATGAATTTGACATATTAATGAATTTCCACCATATTTAATTAACTCAGCTGGTATTAAAGCAATGCCAGGTGCTTTGTTATTCTTTAGCCTTTTAATAGCATCTTTAACTTCAGTCAAGTTAGGTTCTGGAACTAAAGTTTCTGCTGTGTGGACTTAATTTACTTCTGATTTATCTCCTAGATGGACATTTAAAAGGTCATTAAAGTAGTTCTTCCATCTATTTACAGGGTGGCTCAATAAGTCACTTAACACCCCCAGTAAAAGGCCACTGCTGCATGGGACGTGAAAATGGCGATGACCAATCGTTATCAGGCCAAAGGGGAACCACATTGACGTCACCCGCATGGTCGGCAGCCATCTTGATGTCCGCCATCTTGAATTCAACTTCAGAAATTTAATTGGGAAGGGGGTCGTGCAACATATCAAAATGGGCTAGAATGTGGTTCCCCCTTGGCCTGATAACAATTGGTCATCGCCATTTTCACGTTCCATGCCGCAGTGGCGTTGTACTGGGGGTGTTAAGTGACTTATTGAGCCACCCTGTAGAATATCGCTTGGGTCATCTAGAAAATCACCGTCTTTATCTTTTATCAAGTTTACTTTAGGTTGCCACCCCTTTCTAAACTCATTTACACCTTTATATAAATCTCTGATATTTTTATTTTTGCTGTTTGTTTCAATTTCGTTAATTTTGCTTTTCAAGTAATCTCTTTTTTTACTTCTAAACGTGCGGTTAACTTCTCGCTTTATTCGATTTAGATGTCAGTTAATGTTAATATATAACACTTGCAATCACAATTAAACTTCTTATTACAAACAAAATTGTATTAAGATCATAATACTTCTTCACTACACAAATTAACACATTCACATTTCCAAAATCACTTCCATTATCCAGCAACATTCTTCATAATATCACAGATATCTCTCACCTTACAACCCACAATCAAATGTTTTTAAGGTTAGTCCATAACCATAACAAACTATTCAATTGAACAAAACAAATTACGTCATAATAGACAATTAACATATTAAACATATCAAACACTTAAAATGATACAATAAGTGGGTGTGTATCAAGTTGTTTTTCTACTATTCAACTTTTGTCATTTGTCCGAGGCCCCCCGCAAAAATTTTTGGCGACGCCCATGATCGACACCATTACACCTTGCAAGGAAAAGAGAAATGTTCACAGAATATAATGATAACAAAGACCTCTCTTTTAGAGTTTTCATTATAGAAATAGAAATATTATCCAATTAGATTGTTTGAACTTCAGTAACTCTGTAACCATGTGCCGTGTGAAAACATGGTAAGTTATTTCAATAATTTATCTTTCATAGTATGGAATAACATATACTCAAGCTGGTACGCTAATACCATGCAAAAAAGGTATAACTTCACATTAAATTATTCTAGAGGGTATCCCAGTACTGTAATTTCTTAATCATTGGTGTAGATTCGTCTTCAGCGAAAGTAGCCGGAACTTTGCGACGACGCACGAAGATCTCACGTGTTTTAGACGCGCCTTTGTATTGGTCGTAAGATAAACTCTCCGCGCATGCGCGCTCACTTTTTAGAAATGGGAACGAGGTTTGTTAGCCTTTTACCTTCATAATATGAGATTTACATCCAATCCATTAATATGCTCATCAAATCCTGTCAACCAACAGCACGTTGTGGGTTTATGACGCAGTAATTTGTTTGTTCAATACGTTTTCTAGCGCTAACTATCCATATGGAAATGACAGCTTTTGTTTCTGGTAAAACAGTGGTCGCCTTTGTCCCATATAAACAGTTCATTAAGCCCCCCAAATCTCATGGCAAAACATCTACACAATACGTATCACCTGCAAGCAATCAGCATTGTTGTCAACATAGGGATTTAGGAAAGATTTGTCTTGTGTAACTTTACAACAATTAACATTTTCGACAATAGACCTCAGGAAGGGAATTTTTATATGTCGATAAACAGACCAACAACAACAGGCGAGGAACAAGTGGGGACAGGGAGGGTGTTTTCCCCAATAATCAAGGGAGTTTCATTAATTTTCGTAAAGGGAGACGTGCATAAGATACTGGAAGCACCAATATTTACTGTGCCACACTGTCGTATGCACGGAGGGACCTAACGGGGTACAGCCCCTACCGAAATTTGAGAAAAACAAAATTTTGAAATGAAAGCAGGAAAAAGCAAAGTAGGAAATGCAAACCAACCTCAAAATGACTCCGATTAATGTCTTTGTCTTTATACAGCTTCTAAACCACAGGTTTCAAGTGTTAATTACGAAATGTTGTATGGTGTGTAGCACCCAAATCCTACAAAGCAGCTGTGTAATATTCACCTTCACAATTCTAGACCCTTCCGAAAAAATCCTGCTAATTTTCTAACAATCCTGCTATGTGCTTTACGCCACTGACACTGACACCAAGTGCTTTACTCCTTGCGCGTTCCAAGGTTTGATTTTCGTTTACAAAAAAAAACATTTCCGAGAAGTGGCGTTGGAATCAAACAGGATGGGTATAATCAGTACACAGTCTAGCAATGAGATCTCCAATGACTTTTCTTACTGTATTATTAGCATTTTACTGTATTATTAGCATTTTACCAACTAGGACGACGTTTGCAAACAATGAAGTCAGTGGGGGCTTGTAACCACACATTCGCGATTATCTCGAAAACGGCTCGTTTGCGGACCAATGTTTACTGAGACTTTTTTGCTTCTATTATCATGTACTTTCACCTGTGTCAGTTTGCGCTATTACTTATGAGACACCCTGTATCATGAAGTAACAACCTATTATTATATGTTGCCACTAGACCTTAGAGTTGTGTCAAAGGACGGTTAATTTTATCTAGCTGTACTTGTTTGCTCCTGTATGGTAGTCCCCCTACCACTTTCCCTGGCAGCCACTAGTGGAGGTCACCCATAATGCTTTGAGAGGTTTTCAACACAAAAGTTATCTAAAAATATGTTATTCACATCACGTGGGCTTAACCCGAAATTGTTACATATTGGCCATCTGCTTGTTATTTCGTGGAAGAGTGCACAGACGGTTATGCATTGTTAAGTAGGAAGTTGAGGCACTTCTTTGTTGCCTCAGACATTGTTAAAGTTCTGAGAACTTTCTTTACATTATCACAAAAGGAAATTTTAAAACTCCAAGCAGATGGCTACTTATTTTCCGACTTTGCTCCCTAGTGAATGCCTTGCCAGACATGTTCGTGCTTGTTGATGTAGTTTATTCCAGCGGAGGTTCTCGCGTGAATCTGTTGGTGAAAAAGTTTGTTCAAATCGAAAGAAAAAACAATATTACACGTTGGCAGGGCACCGTGCTCAGTGTTGGGAAAGTTAATTTTTGAAAGTAAATCAGTTCAACAAGTAACTGAGTTACTCTTTTTAAAAAGTAACTGTGAGTTACTTTTAGTTACTTTCTGCTTGAAATTTTCTTGCATACAAGTTAGATCAATAATAATTAATTGTAATAAAATAAATGTATGAAGACTTAAATGGGTTGTATTTATGTCTCTGGTACAGTCACGTACACTTCTGGGTTGTAACAATATCACTGACCTTAAATAGACTGGTAACAATCCAGAAGATTCCAGGACTGTACATAATATAAGTCTTCATATATTAATATTATTACAACAAAAGATAAGATGAAACAAAACACTGAAATCTTCAAGTACAATTAGAAATATCGAATTGCAATAAAGCATCGCTGTTTTAAATTTAGCATGAAAAGAAGCGTAGCCTCCCTGCCTTAGGTGAGTCCAAGAAAATCCTTCCATCTTAGCATCCAGAGAAATCACACTGTTGGAAACAGAGTTGCCAATTTGAGCTCTTCCACTACGTTACAAATTTTCAAGTTAACAATTTAAGTGTCGCATAGTAAATGTAAAAGTAAATATTGGTAACGTTACTTCCATCACAAAAGTAACTCTATTAAAGTTAGAATTCCTTAAAAAGTAACTATTACTTGTAACCAGTCACTTCCAAATACTAAGTAGTCCACCAGAGGTCAGTTCCTTGTTAACAAAGAAGAGACAACTGACAAGGAGATTTGACAGATCAATTGTTATATCTGATTAAGAAGTTTGACTGTTGAACAGAACGCTTAGAAAAATTAAGGTGTCCAAAAATGAATTGTAACTATTAGGCCAGCAAAGTCTGATATAAAATTAAACAAATGGTTTCGTTTCTTTTTTCAGTTTCAATCAACAATCTGAGATGATTTGGATACTGATGCAAACTATACGTCCTGCGTAGATCTTGGCTGATTCGGACCAATTTTTAAAGAGTGTCATTGGATAGAATAACTTGGCCGCTGCTTGAAATAGGTTAGTGCTTGATGTTTTTGAATGAAGGTGTGAAAGTGTAACATATTCAATGCAGACACACATACACAGCGTGTAGAGGACATCAAGGAGAACAACTTTCCTCTGTAGCGTTTTGGAAAACGCCTGGAAAAAGTATAAAAGTTTTCGACAGCTAACGTCACACTCATCTTCAAGGTGGATGAGGGCCTCCCCAATGGCGCAGTGATAGCGTCGTCGCCTTGAAATCAAGGGATCCCGGGTTCGATACCCGGTGGAGGCTCATAGTGGTTCGGATCCCACTTTAAACTGTAGGTCCAGTCCCGATTAGCCTTACTGTGTATAAAGTGAACTTAAAACGCCAACTCAATCAATCAATCAAGGTAGATGAGAATAACTTCCACCGTGAAGATGAGAGTGACGTTAGCCTTCGAACGCTTGGATGCCTCTCCACAACTCTCTCGGTCGATATCCCGACAGAATCTCTTCATCATTCGTAGCCAGGAAAGCTTAAAGACTTGCTTGCTGCTATTAAAGTTTGTCTTGAAAATAACCATTAAACTCTTTAAACAATTGAAATTATTTTTTGAATATTGCTTCTTTAAAATTGCAGTACAAGATCAATATATCAACATTTGTCATTTTAGAGCAGGTCAAGTAGCTCTCATTTTTAAAAGAAAAATTAGTAATCATTTATAATCAATTAAACAAGCTATATTCACATTTTTTAATACAAGCTACAGTAAAACCTCGTTAATCCGGACTAATGGGGGGATAACTTAACCGGTTTAACGAAAGTCCGGATTGACTGAAATAACCTAAAAGAACAGTAGAAAGTGCATTAAAACTCCGTTTATAGCAACAAAACACTTGTATTATTGTGTAATTAAAGGACATAGGCCTAAATACACTATACAGTACAGTACAACGTCTGCGGGAAACAGAATTTCATCAGTGGTTGACTGCCTTTTCTTTGGGAAGTTCTCTTGTTGACTTCTAGCCACATTTAAAACCTTGCATTCTGCTTTTTTTTGGCTGTCCGGATTAAGCGAAGTCCGTCTCATCTGGGCCCGGATTAACGAGGTTTTACTGTATTTCGAAGAATGCTTTTAAAAGGATTAAGAATTTAATATTCAGCAACCGATAATCACTGGGCTTCGTTCCACCGTTTTACACTAATTTTAAACAGTTTTTTCCTCATGAAGTTTCAAAGAGCAGTGAGGTAATTAATACGTATCATGTGTATGTGTCCGGTCGTTGAACTTTGAACCTCCCCCTTCCACCAAATTAGAAACGTTCCCATATTTGAATTTTGTTCACTTCGATCGCTATGTATCAGCATCCATCGCATACACAGTTTAAACTTGATCTGTCTTCTTGTTGCAAAAACATATATTTACATTTTCTTGTGTTTTATTGAAATTTTGCAAGAAATTGATAGAAATGACATCGGTGATTCATTACTTAGCAACCCTCTTCCATTTCTTACAATGGTATTTGTTACATTAGTATGCATTCCATTCTGTATTGGAGCAAGATAGAACAACGCCTGTCACACTTTCGACCGAAACCCTTCAGCAGTGTTGCCATAAATAGAGACCAAAATTTCACTTTTTATGGTGCAAAATGTTTTTTTCGTATTGGATTTACCATTCACGTTAGAAAAATTTTAAATATCACAAAACTTCAACAACAACTATTGTTATTGCTATTATTTGGTGCACGAGAAACATCAACTCAACTTAAGGAAATATTGTGAATGATTCAAAAAATGAATAAAAAAAGGAACAACAAAAATTAAAGCAACGACAGAGGTTCCGGGTTCGAATCCGGCATCGACATGGGTGTTGTTTGTGAGTGTTCCTACATCAATTTCATCACATGAATACTCATCTTCATCTTCGCAATTAGCCAAAAGTGGCAGAAAAGCGAGGTATAATAAACCAAATCAATCAATCAATCAATCAACAAAAATTAAGTTCATTTTTTTTTTAATTATGTATTTTCGAAAATTTTCATGGCAATATTAACATTAGGCTTGTAGAAGTTGTTGGATATTGCAAATCTTAATCCTTAAGTGTGGCTTATATTGGGGGGCAATACAGGGTGTCTCAAAGTAATATCTCAAACTGACACAGGTGAAAGTTAGTACACGATAAAGAAGCAAAAAAGTCACATGAAACATGGGTCTGCAAACGAGCCGTTTTCGAGATAATCGCGAATGTGTGATTACAAGCCGCCACTGACTTCATATTTTGTAAACGTCGTCCCAGTTGGTAAAATGCTTTCGAACACCCTTGGTTCATTTCGGAATTTGTTACAAGCATGTACATTTCTCTGTACTGATTGTATCCATCCTGTTTGATTACAACGCCACCTCTCGGAAATGTTGTTTTGTAAATAAAGAGCAAACCTCGGAATGCGCAAGGAGTAAAGCACTCTGTGTTTACAAAATGCAATCAGTGACGGCTTGTACCCACACATTCGCACACATTATTAGCATTTTACCAACTAGGACGACGTTTACAAACAATGAAGTCAGTGGCGGCTTGTAACCACACATTCGCGATTTTCTCGAAAACGGCTCGTTTGCAGACCCATGTTTACTGAGACTTTTTTGCTTATATTATCGTGTACTTTCACCTGTGTCAGTTTGCGCTTATGAGACACCCTAGTTGATGTAGTTTATTCCAGTGGAGGTTCTAGCTTAAACTTTCCCCGAATTTCCCTACTAGGCGGGAAATTTTCCTTAATGTTGCGACACTGCCTTCGCTTGGGGAAATACGTATTCGTGTCCACTCTACAAGTACGTGACTGTGGTTAGTTTCTATGGATTTGATATCCGTTTTCTGAGGGGTTACTTAGGAATCTTGCGGGAAAAGAAATCGTAGGCAGGCTTGACAGTTCAATGTGCAACGTCTATCCCTTTCCTGTTTTCTCAAACTTTTCCTGGTATTCAGGACTGTGACTTTGTTTTGACCTCTGCAAGCAATCACTCTTTAGGAAGTTTCCAGATCGAAGCGACAGACGATAAGGGGGCCATGCTAAGTGGTGCGTTGTAATTTTAAGTTCACTTTATGCACAGATAGGCTAATCAATACTGGACCTACAGTTTAAAGTGGGATCCGAAACACTATGGACCTCCACCGGGTATGGAATCTGGTAACCCCATGATTACAAGGCGACGACCACTGGCGTACGCAAGGTTTTATTTTCGGCAGGGGCTGAAATTGTACAGGTGGACAGTACATAGATGCTTTTAGGGGAGGTGGTATACACAGTATGATACGAGGATTGGGGAGTAAGTCATGGCAACCCAGTAATAATTCAACAATCGAAGGAAGTATTAACAATTTGTTATATGCAACTAAAAGAGTATCCATTATGGATATTTTGTTGGTAGGAATCACGAAAGAAAACCCAAGCAACCCTGTGACATACACATGTATTAATGTACAAGTTACAAAAACCTGTCTGACCCTGTGACATGTGCACATGTTACAAAAACTTGTCTGATTATGACAAACCTTCGAAATAATCTCCCGCATTGTCCACAGCACGATGTGGAAGACGTCGAATACCATCGGTAGCACCATCCTCTTCACCATAGCTGTTTCACGTGCTCATCCAGTACAACACACAGAGCCATCTATTGACCAGCAGGTAAAGTGTCAGGCTTCCTCCCGCAGTCTCCATTACCGTCACCTTTGCATATAATTAAAATATTACTGGGTTGTCATGACTTACTCCTCAACCCTCGTATTTCGTATTTTTAGAATTTTCCACTCTCAAAAATGGCAATGGTAGGTCATTTTAAGCAGTGGCGACTTGTGGGTTTTTTGAGTGTAGGAAGAAATTATGGTAATCCGAGAAAGATTTGAAAAATGCGTTCAATTAGAGTCACACATATCGCTTGTACTATCCATTGCATTTTGAATGTTAAGTGCAGGCCCTTGCCCCCTTGAACTATGAAATATTTTAATGTGAAGCTATGAAAACCTACGAAAATAGCATTGACGATCTTTCAGATTCTGCAAGGATTTCGATTTTGTCCTCTCTCTCTGGATAATAAAAAGTGCTGCTTAAACTCTGAAATTATGCCAAATGCTTCTAAATTGTGTTGTGCTAGGATTTATTATTAATTATTTAAGTTCAATTAAAAATATACTTTTCGAGTTTCGAACTTGCGTTACTTATTATTCATTACAGTTCTGTGATATTGTTAATGGTTAATTCTCCCACAAAATTGTGTAGAATGGCTCAACAAACAAAATGAGTTCAACATAGAACTTGAAACCGTTTGAGAAAACTGTTCACCCCCAACCTTCTATCCATTTTCTGCCATAAAATCTCCTCACGAACAAAATCGACGCGATAAAGAAAAGATAGAGGATGGATCGTGCCATGGTTGTAAAAAAGCTTCCTGTGTATACATACTCCCTCTTCTTTAAACAAGTGCGCTGGTGAAGTATAAATAAGATTTGGACGTAATTTTATTTCTATTTCCTGAAAACATATTCCTTTGAATTCGATTTCCATCTCCCAGGTACTCGCGTTTGCAGATTATGCTAGATTTTACGATTATACCAAAAGCAGGATGCTAGGTGCCAACGAAGATCAAACTGTGCTAGATTTAGTACCATTTTGATGGGGTTGGCACCACTGATCGAGGAACCCCTCGATGCTTCCTCGCTGAATGCTTAACCGCAACCTTCCGTCTGCCCCTTTTCCACTCCTCACCCATCTGTTTAGCGAGGTTCCTCAGGCGGGGTAGCTAAGCGTGTGTGTCCATCGTCTTTGGCGCTGGGGGCTGGAACGAGCGCCACCAGACAACTCTTGACAGTAGCTAACCTAGTCAATTGTACATACATTGCACTCATAATTTTATAATGCGCATTATTATTAAACTCCTAAAAAGTAGAGAACTGGAAGCAAGTATAAAGAATTGTAGGAAGTTCCTCACTTCCTACATGGATGTATCTTACCTTGATTTTAAGAGATGTATGCATTTACCACTCTGGTTTTTGCCCTATTTCTTCACTGCCTTTATTTCAAAATGTTGATTTTTTCAAAATTTCGGAGGGAGCTGTAGCTCCATCAGCCCCTCTCCTCTGTGCACGCCAGTGGCGACGACGTTGCCACAACGCCATTGGACCAAGAGACCCACGCGACTCGATGCACGATATTCAGAAAACGGCCAAGTGGGAGCGACATGCAAGCCACAAACGACATGTACAGCTCGCCGCTCTTGAGAAGATCCCCAAATGAGGGGAGAGGACGTGCGGAGAGACAGGGAAAGACCGGTCTGTTTGCAGATTTTAGGGATAGCAGGAAGTCTTCCGATGCGATCATTGTCGTTGTGGAAGGGCTTGTACGTGGGTGTTTAATTGCGATTTTTGGGGGATTTTTCGCGGTTTTCATGGTGTTTTAAGAGATATGGCAGGAGTAAGGAGGAAAGGTGCTACTGTGCATAGTGAAGTGCGTGAGATTGTCAGCAAAGTTATTGATTTCTGCGATCGTGAATCTGAAGAAAAGCAATATTTGCTGTTAGTTACACAGAGCACCAAGCGTGCATCTGCAGCAACAGGTTTGTCGGAGCCGACAATCAAGAGGATTCGGAAAGAATCGCTTGAACGGAATGATCGGCCACCGATGAGGTAACTCGTTTCCTCCGGAATGATTAGGAAAAGGCCACCTCACCGTAATGTGACTCTCGGTGATTTTGACATGAATGTCATCAGGAATTCAATTCGTTTTGAATTATGAATTTGTTTATTTCTCATTGGTTGCCGTTTTGTTTTTCAGTGTACAGAATAATTTTGTATTGCCTATACTGCACACTATTTAGCCGTGTTGTGTCGGAAACGTTCGAATAAATGAAATGATCAACAATGTCGATATGAAACAATCAGCCAAACGTAGACCGACAAAGTAATGTTTACCATTGTTGACATTTGTAACTTTGCAGATTGTAAATGCAAATAATCGTTGTCCGCTTTCGCAATTCTTTTTTTTTACCACTTTCTTCGAACGCCAGTACTGTAACAGCCAATTCCGTCGTTAAAAATAACATAAACATTGTAGTTGGTACAATCGGCAGGCTCTTTATTTTAAAAGAAAAAAATAAAGCAGTGTACCCAAGAAATCAACACCAGATTGACGATGATCATACCTTGACCGCTAATGTAGATGCCCCTGAGCGTGTGCGGACAGTGATTTGAGCATTGTTTCTGACCCAGGGTGCACTCCCCCAACCCTAATAGTGGAGTCGCCTGCCGCTACGTCACTTGACTTCCGGAAGGGATCTTCTCCTGAGCGGTGAGCTGTACAGCTGTACAGCTTGTCGCCTCGGTTGGAAAATTTATATTTATTTATGAAGGTTTGATTCCAAGCGACACGTGTCGCTTTAATCTGAGAGCGCCCTTAGAGACATCTCTTGTCGCAATTGTGGCAAAGATCGATGACACGTACCGTCACATGATGACAACCGTAACATCCTGCGATAAATAATGAAAAATAACCATCAAAAATCATTCCCAACGTATGAAACTCTCATGAGTAGGATTGCGCCATGTAACCTACAAATTAAAAAAAATAGTTTATGAGTAGAATGATGTAATTTTAGTTATATTTGGCAGAGAAGTGGGACCGGTAGGTAAAGAAACCTGCGCAGTACCGTGTGGCCTGTGCATCGTACTGCCACTGAGGGGAGGGGTAATGGAGTAGTCTTTCTTATGGCCGGAGTTGAACTGATGGAGGGGAAGATGCGCGAAGGATTTTGGCTGAATGTTCTTTAGTTCGTGGTCACTCTATAAGAAAACGTAAATTTTGGGAAAAATGACACCGAAAGTAAAAAAAAAAAAAAAACAATTTCGAAAAAAAAAACCTCGAAAAATAGAAGTCCCTCCCTACTGATTAATTATGTAGAAAACATTCCCAAAGACATTTTTTGTTTGTTGACAGACCTAAAATGTGCAAGTTTATTGCGATATCCACATGCACGATCGGTAAGTCTGTTCAAGAACATGTAAGCAATGAATATTGATTTACCAGTTACCAGTGATGTGCGTCTACACGTAAACAACGATAATCTACATTCTACACGTAGACTATTTTATACACGTAGATGACATAATCTACGTAAACAACATGGCGAAAGGTGATAACTTAGCAAACGGCGCTGTGGAAGTAAAACAAAATTATACTACGTATCAGTTGGTAACGTGTGAGAAGAAACCTTCATAGTCTTCCTTGCAAATTCGAACAATTTCTCACCTAGGAAAAGCATAACACGAAATATTCTAGTGTTTTATGAGAAAAATACTACTTTTGCCTCACGACTGCCATCTGTTGCTTTTCCTTGCATACAATTTATCTTCTTTCATAGTTGATGATGATAGAAGAGAAGAGAAATTTTGTTGTAAATATGATTTTTGTCAGTTCATTATGAACCAATATAGTTTGAAATATCACTTTCCTTTCATGAAAGGGCCTCCCCGATGGCGCAGTGGTAGCGTCGCCGCCTTGAAATCAAGGGGTCCCGGGTTCGATTCCCGGTGGAGGCACATAGTGGTTCGGATTCCACTTTAAACTGTAGGTCCAGTCCCGATTAGCCTTACTGTGCATAAAGTGGACTTCAAACATTAAATCAACTAAATCCTTTCATGAAAGCCTTGAAAATTAATTTTAATGTACTTTAGATTGTCTACGTAGTCTATGTAAACTACAACCCAATGTAATTTACGCGTAGATTACGTGTAGACAACCATGGGCGTCCGGAAGGGGGGGCGGGGGGGGGGCCGTGCCCCCCCCTGGAAAATGAAAGTCAGCCAAAAAATATGTATTTCACACATATATTTTCATTTTAGCCACAATAATATGTGTTAATTATTGCATGAACACCATAAATTCAAATTTAAGCAATTTCAAATTTGGAAAAAATCCTGCGGACGTCCATGTAGACAACGCATGTAGACGTAAACTTATGCGTAGTATAATGCACATCACTGCCTCATTTCGGGGTTAAAATTATTCGCAGCTCGATCTTGCATCACAAAATAGTAATCCCATTCAAGGGCCTCAGGATTCTTAACGTGCGCTCCGTTGATTCAAGTTAACAATTGCTGCGCATGAGAAATATTATCGCATTTACGGGAGAAGAAATCTCTCATTTGCGATGCCCTGAATCCCATTAATGGAAGGTAATTACCCCGGAATAAGAGAAATAAGCGTCTCTGTGTATTTACATAATGGGCTGAGGTTAAAAGGAAGTGAAGAGCCTAATGGCTTTCTTGATTTATTGTGTACAGAAGCGTCCCGTCTGAAATTGCACAGCGTAACTCTTAAAGTGGTTTGCACTGAAGGGTGCTAAGAACTCTTGAGTTTAATTGAAGACGCTAATTGGAGGATGAACAATAGAAAGACTTTTGGAACGTTTCCATAAAATGTTGTTGTGTTATATTCGCCGTAAGATGTTATTTCAGTTAAGAAGCCATTAATTAGAAATTATGCCACTAGATGGCAACCTTAAGTATATTCTTGGAAACTCTAAAATATATTACTTCAAACATCGTTACTCATCCGTCTATATCAACCATATGACCACTTTAATACACTTATGTGTACAGTGGGATCCATGAGTATTACCGTGCAAATTGTCCATGACTATTTTCATTAATTTTTCTCTAACATCCTGTGTGTTTTTAAGCGATGGATTTTTATGTATACTGGTGCAGAAGTTGTCAACAGCTTGTTTTGAGTTTTCTTTTAATTCTTGAAGATCTTATTGGGTCAAATAAAGTGCATGAACATGGTGATGGACAATTTGCGCGGTATTACTCATGGATCCCCTGTACATGTAAATTAATTTATGTTTTTTCACGCAAGGTACTAGTTTGGAAAATAAATTGAAATCTTGTTAGTAAATAAAATATTTCATAACTATAATATGTTACATGAAAAATTCAAAAATTAAAGTACAATTTAACCTAAAAGCTTGATGTATTAGTTCTAAACTAGTTTGTACGCGTAAGAGCATGCAATCAATCGTATTAATATTGGGAAGAAAGTACAATGCTGATGAAATGTCAAAGCAGGCACATGTTTACCTTGACCTGCCACATATAGGTGATTTCAGCTGAGTGAGTGTCGATCCCATCTTTATGAAATTTCCTACAAGGATTCCGGATATTTAAAAAAGTCAGCTTGTTAGGGATTTTTTTAAAATCGCTTAATTATGAAACTTTATTTTCATTTGTTTTTCATGTAGCATATTATAGTTATGAAATATTTTATTTACTGACAACATTTCAATTTATTTTCCAAATTAGTAAGTTGAAGGAAAAAAAATGAATTTACATTTACACATAAGCGTATTAAAGTGCACTTATAGTTAATATACACGGATGAGTAACGATGTTTGAAGTAATATATTCCCCAGTTTCTAAGACTATACTTAAGGATGCCATCTATAGAGCAACCACAAGGATAGAAACCTTGGACGAAAAGTCCCCGCGCAGCTTTCCCTTCTTCCGTCAGCTCGGACTATAAGGAAGAATGGTCCACTCTCCCCCTCCCCTCCAAGCGGCAGTACGGTGCACAGGAGTCGCTGATCTGCGCAGGTTTCTTTGCTTGTGGTTCAACATAGTGGCATAATTTCTAATCAATGGCTTCTTAACTGACACAACACTATAGTTTTCAAGTGTGAGTAAACCGGACTGTGCCTCTTGATGTATGCATCTTGCGCAAAGCTTTTGAATTTGTAATTTTTCATGCAAAATATATATCCTACATTTTCGAAGTGGCTATATAGCATCCACAATTTCATGCACTTTAACTCACCGGTCATCTAATGTACTTGTCCAATGATTTCTGCTGTTCTTGCACTTCTGTGACGTTTTTCACGTGGATCAATTTTAAAGCCTCGCACGGTCAAGTTCAAATTCAGCAGCACATTTTCTAATTGTTGATGTAAAAGGATAAGAGTCCTTAAAACATTTATATACTTTGAATGAATTTTATCACTGCACGATATTTAATTGTGTACATTTTTAGGAATGCACACAACACAACTGTTTAGATAAAGTATTTGATATAATTGCTTGCAATTTTGCAAGTATGCTTATGACTCGTGTATAGAATTAGAAATCTTACAGATAGCATCGCCACGTATGGTACAGGCCGAGAACTTTTCAGACCATCCTCGTACAAAGAAATGCCCATGGCTTATCCCGGTTTAAAACAATGAAAATTACAGCTAACGAAGTAATGACGAGCATTACTTAATCGCACGTCCCCCTTATGCCCCCTCCCCATTTCCCCCCAACCCCCCACGGACCTACGAATCGATAAAAGACAGAGAAACTGATTGCACCCATTTTGACGATCGAGATATCATCTTCAGAGCCCCTTATCAAGCAACGGGTCATCGAGGGTGAAGAAAAACCAATCACGGGCTTGATTGCCGCCGAGACCATTACAACAAACCGCCTCATTGGTCTCAAGGGGGTCAGGATTCAGTCTGCAATCTAAACCAGGATGAAGCTTAGCTTTCAGGCGTTGGAAACTATACTCCCATCCATTGCAAGAACGAAGTGAATGTAAACAATGGCTTCCTTTCCTATTTGTTGGTTCTGGTGTTATCTTACCCGTAAATACGAGGCACGTCCAGAAAGTACTGCCCCTTTAGTAATAAAACAAAAGAACTAAATAATTTAGTTGAACAGAACCATTTTGCCATGAAAGTACATCACTCCTTGAGTTATTCACCCTGGGCTGCATTTTGCAGACAGTCGAGGCTCTGGCGACTGGCCCTATGGCCAGTATAATTTTGTGTGTTGTCCTGTTTTTTGTCTTTATGTATCCTGACTGCCCTTTTACAGCCTCAGCATTTAACGAAAGTCAGAATATTTTAAGATTTTACTTAAGCAACGTTCGAGTTGTTATTTGTAACGGTAAGGGGCTGGACCCCGTATAATGTGACGGATGACGCACCCAAAATTTTAAAATCAAATTCAATTTCCTTGAGTTGTTCTCCTACATAGGCACCCATGGCACTTATCGTATCGGGAGACAATTTCTTGTATACCCTTGTATTTTACCTCGTCAGTCCATTGAGAAATCCAGTCCCCATTTGCTGGAGCTCTTCGTTGTCAGCAAAGCCATATTCTCCCCCCTCCCAAAAAAAACTAGAGGCAGAAATAAATGACGTTGGTGTATAAAAGCTTGTGATGGGGTGTACAGTGACCGGCAATAATATTGGGAAAACTATATCCTGAAATACTCGCTTCCCTGCAAGACGTTGTGTGTGTTGTGTTGTCTAACTTTACGTCGGTGGTGGTAGAATTTGCCACTGAAAATTTTCTATTAAAATCCACGTATCGCCGTACAGTTGGGCAACACACACGTCTTACGGGGAAACAAGTATTTCTAGAATTAGGTGGCTCATTTATATTGCTGGGGACTACTTTCAGGGTAAAAAAGGTTTTCTTCAACTAGCTTATTTTGTAACTTTTTTTATAACGAAACGGTGCGTGTATCGTATGTTGCACATAACTTTACAGGTCATAATAAAATAAGGGTGTTCCGTATAGAACGCCAAATTTTTTCGACTGCTATTGTTTTGTTTCGAGGTTGGCAAACCTGTTCTTACCAATGTTGGTATCTGCTGTCATGCCGATTAATGTAGCTTCAATTGTTTTGACTCCTTTGTTGTGGTTACGATATGGAACAGTTTACGATTGAACAACGTGTACTCATTGTGAAGACATTTTACTAAAGTGGTGACCAGGAATGGCCGGTCATGTGATCTTACACCTGTGATTTCTTCTTATGGGGGTTTGTGAAATCACAGGTGTACGCCAACAAACCACGAAGCCTTTCGGAACTGAAGGCGGAAATCATACGGGTGATTGGAGGCATCGGGAGAGAAATCTGGATTTTTATGACCTTACAATTGCCAAAAAAATGACCTTTCAAAAATGTATTTATGACCTAAAAATTCTGAAAGATTTGTAAAACAAATTTATAAACTACCAAGAGAAATTGAAATTACAAATTAACCGTTACAGTATCTATCACATGTTCATTCCATATGGTAGTACAAGTAAGAAAGTTCACTTTTTATCATCTTTTACACTTTAAGTACCTAGTTGCAGTACACAACGAAAATCATATGAAATTTTTCAAAAGTGAATGATTGTCGGTTTTTGGACAAGAGAGCCTTTTGCACGAAAACATTTCTCTCGACTTCCAACGACACAAGAGCAGCGTACTTGAAATGAACAATATCACTTGTTGTTAAGTCACTTTCAATTCCATAGAGTGCAAATTGCTTCCCTGATAAAATGTCCGATACAAAGCACAAAACTTTGTACCCCTTGTTTTCTTAACAACAATCCATCTGGCGACAATATATTTACTGATAGAGGGGAAATCACATTGTTTGATCTGAATTGTTACACAACAGCTTGTGTCAACAATACTGCACAGAATGTCTTTGTTTCTTCAAACACAGTCGTTCAGAATTGCGCTGAAGGCAATGAGACGAGAGTCGGCAACATCTCTCCTTCAAAGGGTTACATTTGCATGTAAAATGCCCCTTCTTTCACCAAAATGTAGAAAAATGCATAAAATTACTTTTAAAAGGTCTAAAAATGACAAACGGTTTAAAAGTTTAAAAAAATGCCCTTTAGTCCAAAAAGGGTCAAAAAATGCAAAACAATGCCCTAACAAAGGCATCCCAATTAATTCACTTACGTGCAAAACACATTTCTATCTATTTATGCAATGTTCCTGCATTACAAAAAAAAGATGCATTTGCATCAAAATCCTAGCCCTAGTTACCAATAATTTTGTGGAGCGTATGAATGCATGCAGACTCAGTGGGGGTGGACATATGCCTGACATTGTCTTTCATATATAAATGGGAGATGTTACTGCTTACATATATGTGAAATATCTATTTTCATGATATTTTCCCTATTTTTATTTAATTTTCAAATTCGGCGTACTATACGGAAAACCCAATATAGCCATCTGCATTGAAGGGTGCGGCTTTATCCTGGAGCTCCGGGTTCGAATCCCGGCCTGGACGTTCCTTGTGGGTGTCTTATCACCAATTTCATCACATCATCATTCATCCTCATTTACGCGATTAGCCAAAAGTGGCAGGAAAGCATAGTAAAATAAACCGAATCAATCATGTTGCGGTTTTATCAAATGCACCATATTCCTTCGCGCACACCTGTCGTTTGAGAAACCAAAATTATATATATTTCAGAATGTATTTGCTTAATTGCCTTCACTATTACGCACGACTGAGAGGAGTATTATGCACTCGCAGTTCCCACCAAGGATCGAACCAGGAACGATTCGCAGCAAAGACAACAGTCCTACCCATTCGGCTACGCGTGAACTCATTAATTTGCATATATGATTTTTGAACTTTGACGACCATATCATAAAAATAATTCTGCCGTAAATTGAGCTCCATTTCCCTTCAAAGGGCAGCCGATAAAGAAGACCCATGTGGTAATGAGGTTTCAATGGCTGGTTCCGAAAGTTAATTAATTACAAAACTAATAACGAATGATTTTTTGGGTTGAATCAAAATGTAATGCATTTTCTTGCATTTATACGTTTTACTTCATCATTATCTCAAATGACTGCTTAATTTCCATGCATTTTCTCTTAATTTTGTTAACGTTATTCTCGTTAATTTGTTACTAAACAGCAAGCTGAAAATTATTAACCATTATGCAACATATAACATTATTTGCTGCAATAATAGGAAATATTTTTTAAAACATCAGGTCCACTAACATTTGAAGAATTCAAAATTACTTAGATTTTTCATACACATTTTATCCAGCTGTGTAAGTTGAAGATGAGAATGAGTGATGAAATCCATGAAGGGATATTCACAAAGAACATCCATGCACAGATAGGGATTCAAATCTGAGACCCCTGGCGTCGTAGCGCGTTGATCTGGCCATGGTTCGTCACCTCGATGTATAGTTTCAAAATTACTCATGATTAGGGAGTGGAAGTTGATGAAATGTCATCTTTTTTCTGACATCTAGGACACGATGCACATTAAATATACACAATATTACACTTCGTCTCGAACCCAAAAAAGGTAATAATAAAGTGCTTTTTTTTTTTTTTTTTTTTTTGCATTTTTGCCATTTTTCAGGTTGTAGGTCATTTTCCCGTCATTTTTCGCAATATTCGGTATGTTGTTTCGTCATATTTTATCACTTCTTTCATTTTGGTAATATTCCTGAGTCTTTTCACCAAGGTGAATTAATGCATTTTACACCAACCAATTCATTCAGTATATACATACTTTTTCATTTAATTGTTTTAAAATTATTCAGTCGTTTCCATTGGAAATCCTCGTTGCATATTTTAATTGAATGTGCATATGGTATCATTTGGTGCCTTTTTTTAAAAGCAAGATTGCATTTTTCTAAATTTCCTTTTCATTTCAATTTTTAACCTGAAACTAACAAATTTAATGGTAATTTTTTCCCATTATTTAGGACATTCTATAGGTCATACTCATATACCTATATTTTTTTAGGTCATCAACTTCCGCTCCCTACTTCCATGACAAAGTGAACCTACCACTCAAAAGGTAAAATTGGTCCAAATACTATTTAAACAACATTAAACTTAAGTTTTAGTTTTAGCTTAGTGCGGGGCACTAAATAGTTACTAATTTGATATTTACATGTCCTTGAATGGCTTTAAGAATACAGATTAACAAAGACAAGTGTAAAATGTGATAATGGTTGTCTTTCTTACATTAAGACTTGAGTGTATAAGCAATGCTCGATAAATTTGTAATTTTCACAAATAAATTTGGTTATTATTAAAATTTATGAGTTGAGGAGGTTCTATCCTCCTTTGATATTGTTCAGTTAAATTATTAGGTGAGTAATATGGTATTAAATGGAGTTAATACATGAGGTAGTCACAAAGGTCACTCCAGGAAGTTTGAATGGTCACACCCGGAACTTTTTTAAGAAATTAATGACAGTAAAAGTAAAAATGTTTTCACTGGAATACAGAAGGTTGTTCGGGATCTCTGGTGGCGATTTTGAAAGCCGCTGTCGGCGCTGTTATCAACGTCAGTCCGTCCAAACGGTGCATGCTGAGCCACGTCAGTACCAAGAACGCGTGCAGAGTGTTGTGCCACTTACCTACAACGATGCCGAAGAAAATTGAACCATACTGGGAGGGCTACATAACAGCCCTTTCCGATGCTAAATATAGCTATTCGGCAATCAAAGGAATGTGCAAGAAGCGTGGTTTTGTGATATTGAAGAACGGAATCGGTGCGGTATTGAACAAAAAAGGCAAATGCCGACTGGGCCTAATTCCACAGGGGAAGAAACAGGCAAATCCACGAGCAGCTACGAGTCGTACACCGAACATAGTGAGAAAAGTGAAGGCCCTTGTGTCAGGTGGTAACCCTGCCCTCCAAAGGAGTATCGCACGTAAGTTGGGAATGTCTGTGTCAACAGTCAACACCATAATGAAGAAGAACCTGCAACTAGAAATGCGGCATAAGCGGCGAGTTCACAAGCTGTTGCCTCGTCACATTGCGGAACGTCGCACGAACGCTAGAAAGCTCTATGAGACCTATCTTGCAGGGGAGAGATGGAAAAATGTGGTGACATTAGACGAAGCATATGTCTACCTTAGTGACTGTCACAAACCCCGCGTGATTTACTACCGCCGTCGCTACAAAAACAATTATCAAACATTGTATCGAGAATGCCAGGAAAGTTCTCCACGGGGTTTCATGATCATCGCTGGATACTGCTATAATGGCAAGCTAGCAATTCGCCATGTAGCTAATAATGTGAAGGTGAACTCCACGTACTATCAGGATGAGGTTTTAACACCCATTTATAACATAGATATCCCGGCACTGTATGGGGGGGCCAAAAACCAGGTCTGGGTGCACCAAGATAAAGCATCCATCCATACCTCCCGTTCGACTCGTCTGTTCTTACAGCAAATGGAGGCGGAAACTGGCATCCGTGCAATTCCTTACAGCGACATTCCGGTCAAGGCGCCAGATGGGTCACCCATGGACTTCTGTGCATTTGGACTCCTAAAACGGGCCTTAGGAAAGAGACGTCCACGCACTCTCAATGGCCTCTGGAAAGCCTGTCAGGAGGAGTGGGAAAAGTTGGACATGATAACTCTTCGGAAAAGTCTGTTGCAATGGAAATTACGTTGTCGGGCTATAGCGCGGAATGCTGGTTTTCCAATTGAGCATGATCGTTGGTGACGACATGGGTTTTCATGAACTTATCACCCTTTCAACATTGTCCTCAGAGATTCCGAACGACCTTCTGTAAAATAGTTACATGAGATGAAAGGTTACAATCTACATTTCCCCCCAAAAAATATGATGGATAAAAAAGTTGTAAAAATTCACAGTTTTCAAGTTGTATGGTGGTACGTGAACCTTTTACCGCCGTGTGAGTCATACCCGGAATTCCCGTTATTCTTGAATTGCTCCAAAACAACGTTGTTCACAGAGGTCACTCTTCAGGACAGTAACAATGCCATCATTCTGAAACTATAATGATGATATGGAAGAGCTAGCTCACTGTCCTTGTTCGTAAAGTATTTGGATTTGCAGCGTGTGATTGTCACACCCGGAACTTATGGATTGGCCCATGTGTCAACTCAAGGGAGCAAGAAAATACGAAAAATCAATGCTAATTGCAGGTGAATTTCCCGTAAAAAGTAAGATAAATGCTGTATACCTCAACATATAAATCACACAATTATCAAGGCAAGATTGCAACACAGTAAAGTCACTCTGCTACATTTTCTTGTACGAAATTAATCCTGCAGTACTGTTTTTCTGCCAAATTAATCTTCTTGAACTTACTACCAGAACTATTTGTTCAAGTTTTAATTAAATTTTAGAATGAAACTTTTATTGATTTATTTCTTACGAAAGAGAAGTGAAGGAATTCCTTGGTGACGTAAACTCCCGAAATTTCGTTTTTCGTTTCATTCAGTGGTGCTGGGGAGAAAAATTGGTTCTCTCTTTCTGTAATGAGTCCTTAATTACGGAAATAGATCTTAAAATCTATCAGGGATTTCAGGACACCTGTGAATGTGTGGAAGTATAAATAATAGTTCAAAGAAAAGCGGGGAAATTTGAGAAAATGAAGTTGAAATGCGATGAGAGAACTTAAACGGGAACAACATTTGATACGCGTAGCACAAATGAACAAAGAATATTTTCGAGAAGTAAATAACACAACTTAGAGAAATTTTACGATAATAAACATTTTAGTAATAATTACGGCTAGAATTGTACAAAATATGCACTATAATTTGAAAAATATTCACATTAGACAGACACTTGAAAAAAAGTGGGAATATAATCAAAATGTCCATCAGCTATTCATTGATTTCAAAAAAGCATATGATTCGGTCAAAAGAGATAAATTATATAATATATTAGTAGAGTTTGGAATACCTAAGAAGCTTGTTAGTATGATAAAAATATGCACCAGTGAAACAGAAAGTAAAATTCGTGTGGGTAATAATATGTCTGACAAATTTATAATTCATGATGGGTTAAAACAAGGAGATGCATTATCTCCATTGCTCTTTAATTTTGCCTTAGAATATGCTGTAAGGAAGGTAAAAGAAACTAAAGAAGGACTAAAATTAAATGGTGTGACTCAGTTGTTAGCATATGCAGATGATGTAGACTTACTGGGGGATGATATAAATACGATTAAGAATAATGCTAAAATATTTTTCAAAACTGCTAAAGAAATAGGTTTGGAAGTTAACAAAGAGAAAACTAAATATATGCTTACAGGCCGAAACCAAGTGTTAGGTAATAATCAAAATCTAATTATTGATAACAACTCGTTTGAACCAGTTTCCAAATTCAAATACTTAGGAGTAATATTAACAAATGAAAATTATATTAAAGAGGAAATAAAAAGTAGGCTTAATTCAGGAAATGCATGTTACTTCTCTCTTCATAAACTTTTGTCTTCTCGTTTAATATCTAAGAAACTAAAAGTTAAAATATACAAAACAGTAATTTTGCCTGTAGTATTATATGGGTGTGAAACGTGGTCCCTTACATTAAAAGAGGAACATAAATTGAGAGTATTTGAAAATAAGATCCTTAGGAAAATATTTGGACCTAAAAGGGATGAGGAGACAGGTGAGTGGAGAAGGTTACATAATTTAGAACTACATAATTTGTATTCATGTCCAGATATTATTAGAATAATTAAATCAAGAAGACTTAGGTGGGCAGGCCATGTGGCACGAATGGGAGAGGAAAGAGGAGTTTACAGGATTCTTGTTGGGAAACCAGATGGTAAGAGACCTGTAGGAAGGCCAAGACGAAGATGGAGGGACAACGTTGAGATGGACCTAAAGGAAATTGGTAGGGATGGAAAAGAGTATATAGATCTTGCTCAAGATAGGGACAGATGGAAGGCCTGTGTTGCTGCAGCCATGAACCTTCGGGTTTAAGAAGGCTAGAGAGTTAGTTAGTTATTTGAAAAATATGCCCTTATAACTAGACTGTTTGAAACATCAATATCAAAATGCTGAGATATTTTGATATACATAATACGTACTATTTTAGTTCACTTTATAGGCCCTGAGTTGCAATGCACAATGAATACTTTATTTAAATTTTCAAATGAAAATGAAAAAAATATATGCTGCAGTAAAAAAAAACAGTCAACATGGGAGGTAAGAAGGAGTCCACTTCGAAAATGACTGTATATTTCTTGAAAAGCCGAAAATATACTAAATATGACCGAAAATCCATGAAAATATGCTCTACCACACAGATATGGCCAAATATGCCAAATATACCCTTAAAAAGCACCTTAATTTAATTAGTTTCTTCATAATATGAATTTCTACATGTTTAGGGAACACATCACCCTTAGCAAAAACAAATGTTAAATCATGAAAATCCTAGCCCTAGTGAAAATAAACTATTTTCTGCGAAATATGTTATAACTAGCGTCCTGTCTGTGTTGTATATTTTATATGGCTCCCTCTCGCCCCACCCCCCAATCGCCGCCACGGCAAGAATATGAATATGGAACGTATGTCAAACAATTTTGAAAATATGTACAAATATTTAAAAATATGTGCCGAAACCTAATATACATGTAAATATGTGGAAAATATAAATAGTATTTATGGATCTTAAGTACCACGATTCACAAAAGTAACACAAAATACAATTTATTTGAGCTATATGTGAATATATGTACGTACAAGGTAACCAAAATAGTTCTTGCCGTTTTTAACATCACATGGGAAGAAGTGATCACTGATAGGAAAATATGTGTGCCACGTGCTGGAAAAGTGGTCAGGGTGGAAGTGGGGACATTAGTCTTGCCGAATACAGACACATTGCGCACTCATAGCAGCCATAGCTTGAGCAGGGGCGAAAAGAAATGGAAGTGTTGAAGCAGCTCGTTTGGGGTTGCCTGTTTATGACTTTAAGGTGGGCTTGTTCGGAGCAGAATCACGTCGCCGAATATGTCAAGCCTTTGGAGATAATGCTGTGAATGAACGCACCAATAGGAATTGGTTCCAGAAGTTCAGGTTGGGACATCTGTCACTTTCTGAAGAACCGAGCAGTGGCCGACCACAGGTAATGGATGATGAGGCCTTGAAGAGAGCCATACAGGAGGACAGCAGCCTAAGGTGTGGTGAGCTTGCCAACCACTTCCAGGTTTCCGATAAAACAGCCAGACTGCACCTGTATCACATAGGAAAGACGTTCAAGTTGAGCAAGAGGGTACCTCATACACTGTCAGAAGGCAAGAAGCAACAACGAGTGACAGCCTGTTTCTCGTTGCTTTCTTGGCACAGCAGCACACCCATATTCGGTCGAGTGCTCACCAGTTACGAAAAGTGGGTCCCATATGACACTCCCAAGTGTGCCCGATATTGGTTGTCAACACGGGACTTTGTGCCTCACGCCACAAGACCACCTTCACACCCATGCAAGATCATGCTCCGTATGGTGAACTAGTCGCCAAGTGGTTCACTATGAGTTGCTACCAACGGGCCAAACCATCACTGGGGGACCTCTACTCGCAGCAGTTGCAACGTGCGCAACAGGCACTGAAGCATAAGGAGCCAGCATTGGTTAATCGCAAGTGTGTACTGCTTCTTCACGACAATGCCAAGCCGCATGTGGTGCGGATGGCCAAGGATACCATACAGTGACTTGGCTGGGAGACACTGTGCCATCCACGGTACTTCCCGGACCTTGAGCCAGCATATTATCACCTCTTCCATTCCCATTTCACCTTCGTGTGAAATCCTTCGCAAATGAGGCAGACTTGAGGCAAGCACTCACGGACTTCTTTCCGTCCGAGACCCAGAGATTAATCGACAGGGCACTGTACAGCTGGAGGCATGTGACAAAAGGTGCTGGATACCGATGGGGATTACTTTGAGGACTAACAGTATGTGACATTCTTTGCATACCTTTTTGTTTCTGATTATCAAAAACGGCAAGAACTTTTTTTGCTTACCTTGTATTTGCACAAAACTTCATTCCCTGTTTATAAGAAAAGTGATGTATAAGCAATGAAACAGGATGAAACAGAAAAGAATAATGATGAAATGTAATTTTGATCATTATGTAAAAGTTAAATATGGGAATGAAAAACAAAAATAACTTTTGAGGTAATCTAAATATCGGAACGTGTGAAAGAGAATAAGGCAACGATAGGATTGAAAGCGGAGTAATACATACAACGAAACGAGGAACAAATACCCAAACGAACGAATCCATTATGAGGCAAGGCTCCTGCATTACGAGATGGAGTCTCTGAGGCGAACATGATCCAATATCGCCAGAACCGTGTTTATGAATGTCCGTAGAGGCATAGCACAAGAATATGTCCAGCAATTTTTTTTTTCTCTCGCCGTCAGTTTCAAAAGATCCCATTCACGGCCGGTGCCTGCATTGGCAAGTGTGTTCTCAATGGGGAGCTCAAATTTCAGATGCACTCCCAATGCTGTCCATTCGATCCTAGCCACGGAGCGTGGAATAAATAGACTCGTCGAGGTGGAAGCAAGTGCGATAGAAATGGACGGAATATGATGCTTCTCTAGGATAGAAAACAGAGCGTCCCTTTAGGAAATCAGTTTCACTTTGGTGTACGATTGGAGCTGATAATGGAAAAGACATTAACATAAAATATTACATGAGTCAAATGAAAAACCTGGTAACAGTTTGTTATATCGGAGACACTTTTCTTCAAATTTGCAGGAGAAATCAGTTTCTGTAGCATTGTCAAAGTTCTTCGAGGTATTTTCTTTCGCGGAAACTGAAAACTTTACCATAGAATGCTGCAGAACAAGTAGTAATAACTTTTTATGTAAGGAACTTGCATTTTCTGTAAAGCGACAACATTATGCCGTTGTTTCCATTATGTACCTGGAGATGGCGCGAGCGTCGAAAGCCACGCGGTCTCGTCAGTGTTTCCAAACGTGCCTTTTTTTTACGAGAATTTTTTTTTTTAACTATGCTTAGCTTACCTAACCTAACCTTGCCGAAAATGGTCCATGGGGCTATCGTGAATGGTTTTTGGGGCTATCCGTCAATGGCTTGTGGGGCTATCGTGAATGTTTTTTGGGGGCTATCCGTCAATGGTTTGTGATGACATAATGAACACGAAAGAAAGTATTTTTCGGTTAAGAAGGTTGAAACAAAATCCAAATCGACAAAACACAAACACGACGCGCGATGATCCACAGCTGTGCGCGCCATATTGTATGTTCCTCAACGGAAGAAAGGAACCAAAAGAATTACTCGTAATGTAAAAAATCGATGTTATTTTCGTGTAAAAAGCATAATGGCACCTTCAACTATGTTCCGCAATACACAATTCGTAAGTACGAACCATGAGAAACACAAAATATCCGATTGTAATGTGTATCCGATATAACGAACTGTTACCAAAAACATTAAAAGTCCGAGAAAAATTACAGCGCATGCTGTATACAGCTCAAATTTACACGAGGTATGAACTGTTATTTGCAAAACGACCTCAAGGCTGCAACACTGTTCAAGTCAGCTTCAAGACGCCATTCTTGCGATTTTAAAGATGGCGCCTCCTGTACACACTTACACCAGTGAAGAGGAGTGTCTTCTTGCCCTTTGTAAGACTAAAACGTACAGAAATTTCTCGGCAAGTGAAAATTCAACATCCCTCTTCAGCATAACACACCAGCAATGAAGATACTAATGAAGTAGGAAGTTCGACAATGGCCTCAGTTCGTAGGCAGATGGGTGGAAAAGCCTTCGCAGTGGCTCACAAGTTACTGCACGTGCACCCCAAAGACATATTCTTCTTAAGGTATACATGCACTAACTCACAGTTGAAAATATATGTAGATCAACAATAGGTCTGTGCTAAAATGCAGCAAACTTGTGCAACCCTACATACAGAAATCTCCAAGATAAGAAACAAAAGCAAATTAAGGTTTTCATTTTCATGTCTGCATTTATTTATTTTCCATCACATTAGAACTATTGGGGTATCAATTAGCTTATTACATTGCGTGATGTCATATCCGTTGTTGAACTTGTGTGTAAATCAGAAATGCGCATATGTACCTCTTTATTTATGTAATTCGGAGTCGCTTTTCTGCAACTTCTTGTCTAAACGCGACGATGAGGATGAATTGTTGGTTTGTTGTTTTAAGACCACTTTGTGCACAGAATGGCTAATTGGGACTGGACCTACAGTTTAAAGTGGAATCCGAACCACTACGTGTCTCCACCGGGCATCGAACCCGGGACCTGATGATTAAATTGCATTGATAAGGGAAGAACACGCATGCTCAGGCTATGCACACCTTCGTGGCAGAGTGCTTAGCACAGCAATCTACGACCCCCGGGATCCCGAGTTCGAATCCCGACCTGGGCATGGGTGCTCTTTGTGAGTGACTCTTCATCTTCGCAATTAGCCAAAGGTGGCAGAAGAAGCGACGCTAATTTAAAAATAAAAATAAAAGAGGAACATCCATACCCAAGGAGGGATTCCACTTTGGTCGAGAGGTCATATAATCGACTACGGTTACGTAATGCTGCTCCTACGTCCAAATGTGCGTTGTTCTTCAACAAATCGCCATCATCTTTCATCAGCGTCAATTTTTTTCTTACATCGTGTATGGGAAAACCTACTGAGCGAAAGCAGAGATCTAATAGATAACGTTGTTAAATTCTTGAGAAGTTGCATATATGGCAAAAGGGGCACTCGGGCACAAGCGAAGGATAAAACTTTTGTCTACGGTGACTGTGAGACGATTAAACAAATGTCTATCCACTTTAGTTCGCGAGTTGACCGCTGTTGTTCTCTTGTTTGTAACGAACCTGCGTGTTTAAAGTTAGATACTCTTCAAATGATAAGATTTTTTATAGTTCATTATTTCGAACAACATTAATGAGGTCACAGACGACTTTAATTAGAAGAAAGATCCGTTAATTGGATTAGGAGGAATTCAATCTTCAAAATGTGTCATAACATCCTACCGATGACGTCACATTTCTAACTCGCCAGGTCAGATGAGTTAACCAGCCCGTGTACTCACACCTACAGCCGGGAAGGAATAACATGGCAGTGACGCCACTCCTTGCTAAGTCAGCGTTGCCAACTACTATGCAAGGAATTATAGCACGAGTAAGAGTACGAGAAGTAAAGATCGCGGTGCAACTACCAATCTTCAATTTAATGTGAGCACTGCTAGATGTTTATTTTATGTTTGTTTATTTTAATTATTTCATATAATTCGGCTTTCAACAAACCTTCTGCATGCGGAATATTGTGAGATGACAGCCACGACTTCATTTCATCCTTCCTACTGTTTGATGTTAAAATTTTTACACTAACTTGTTGTGGTACGGAGGATTGTGACACACAATAACAAGTTTGGGAGCAGATTTGGAAGAAGCTGTTCTTCGAACCACAACATAAAATTGTTAGTGTTCATCTCCCCATGATAGTCCCCAGAAGTTGTTTTTGAAAGGAATCCTAACTTCGCCCCCTCCAGAAATCCACTTTCACCACCGGCATGCACAATAATAAACCTGGGACTCTTTCCTGTTGGCAATTTTAACCCCCCCCCCCCAAAATCTTTGGGATGCAACCAAACTTTGGGGACAGTGTGGTGTGTGTTCACGAAAATTTCATCCATGGAAATGAAAGACCGGCGGTTTGCTCTCTGCGCAGTTCACGCAAAAATGATCGCCGCCCGCAACGCAACGATGATGTTTCGTTCAAGGAGTAGCTTCCTGCTGCTTACGCTATGCTTTTTTTTAAAATCTGAACCCTAATTTTCTTATGATCATATGCAACGACCAACGCGAACCCTTAAAATTAATATTTTCTTGCAGTTCCTTCATCAGTTTATGTACGGTGACAACAATGCCTGTCGTGTATAAATCATGGGTTGTTCAGCGCACGACTGCTTCATCAAAGGAATCCAGATTTGACAACTACAAACCTACTACTTGTGTTTTTAGTAGATTATGATTGAAATTCTTTAAGAAATGTTCTTCAGGCCAGTAGCGGCGATAGGGTGCCAAAACTACGGGGTCAAGGACAATCAACTTTCTCTTTGTGGACAAGGCTTATCATTAAAAGCTCACAGTGGTGGGAGGGGTCAATCTCCCACGCTCCCCTCCACAATCGCTGCCACTGCTTCAGGCTCTAACTGATTATACCGCGTTTGTTACAACCTGTCCCGGTTCCCGCGCTAGTTGCTCCCTAGCTTTTCTCGGTGCTGGGGAAAGTCAAAGCTAGGCAGCCAATTAAAATACGCAACGTCACAACAGCGTCTACGTCAGCGCCTCTCTTCTGGCTTCCATTCGCTCCTCGCTGCCCAGCAGAAGATTTTTTCCTCGTTTGTCATTGGCACCGAAACCGTCGAGCGCTCCCTAGCGCGGGAAAGGGGACAGGTTGTAACAAACGTGGTATAAACTATCCTCTGTCCCGGTTGTCTCTGGAGCAGGTGACCGAAAACAAGTATCTGTTCAAGTAGTGACGCGAGACGGATCCACCAATGAACATGTGAGAGGGAATGGGATTGCGTGGATGGGGAAGCGAATGCAGTTACCAGCCTTCGCAGCAGTGTGTACTGCTTCGCTCTGCCCACTCGATTTTCCCCCTTCTAAGCCGCTATGCGCGGCCTTGCTCCAGAGATAATGAAACATAGTATAGAAAACGGATATCAATTGATTGTAAACTCATACACAATGGTTAATATATGTAATCATAAATTTTCGTCTATGATAACCGAGTCGTGTTTTTACCCAGCAAGCCTGAAGAAAATAAACTTTGCTCCAGACAAAGAGAATAAGCAAGCGTACTATGCCGCGGGTTGTGAAATACGAAGGAAAAAATTATCACTGGTAAGGAATAAAAGTTACTCTCGTTACTTAGTACACTTGGATCCATCTAGTTAAAGTTCTTGGCATCCATCTTTCGTTAATCTGCACACTGTTAACTACAACCACAAAGGAAAATATTCATCGTAATACAGAGTCATCTATTGGTCCAATATTATATAATTCGTTTCAAATAAAATATGTTATTTCTATCAACAATTTCAGTACATTTGTATTTAGAATTAACTTGAATAGTTGAATAAGAACCAGCGAATAGTCGTTCGTACATAACCATTAACTTTGCAATATATAAATGACACAAATATAGTTTACGTACATTTTTTAGTATCACACGGAAGCCTCGAACCAGCCTGCTTGGACAACAGCAAGGTTCTGGGTTCCAAAGGCGTGCGCAGACCCTCTGATTAGGGGGGGCAAAGGTCTTGATGAAAGTTCAGTCGGGAAAGAAAGACCTCATTGCATCTCACTGTTTTATTGTATTGAAACAAGGGCGTATGTAGTGTGTGTGTCCGGACAGAACGAAAACTTCCTTAGTGTAATTTTGGGCTTTATGTAAACCATAAGATTCCTTTTCACTAAATTTCTAGGTGAATGTATAATAATCTAGGGCATGGACGCGTCTGGAAGGTGGGGGCAAGGATGGCCACACCTCCTCCCTAGAAAACAATGTCAACATAAAAGTATATATTTCACACGTATTATTTCAGTCAAAGTAATTTACATTCATTATTGTACTGGGGATGCAGGAACGAGGTAATTTCGAATTCAAGTTGTTTTTTGAGCGGCAACACTATTAGTGGGATAATATGCCTCGTTTACTTCCCTGGAAACCCCCGTGTGCACTCCTATGCTAGGTTCTATTCCCGTTCTATTGCCCCTACCTTTTCTTATGAACTCCATCAACTATTTTATTGCATTTTAGTTACAGTAAAACCTCGTTAATCCGGATCCCGATAAGACGGACTTCGCTTAATCCGGACATGTAAAAAGCCAAAGAAAAAGCAAAATGCAAGGTTTTACATGTGGCTAGAAGTAAACAAGAGAACTTCCCAAAGAAAAGGCAGAAATTCTGTTTCCCGCAGACTTTGTACTGTACTGTATAGTGTATTTAGGCCTATTATGCACGATAATAAACGTGTTTTGTTGCTATAAATGGAATTATAATGGACTTTCTACTGTTCTTTTAGGTTCTTCCAGTAAATCCGGACTTTCGTCAAACCGGTCAACTTATCCCCCCCCCTTAGTCCGTATTAACGAGGTTTTACTGTTATTCGAAAATTCGTACCTTATTTGCTGTGCTTCCGAGTCTGGAAACTATGAAGCGCTATTTCTCGCTGGCATCTTGGCATACGTATCAGTACCTTAGGGTACACTACCACTACACGAAGTCTCGTCCCAAACTCTCCTTGTAAGTCTCGTCCCCAGATCGACACGCTTTATTCGCTTTCCTGCAAGGCATTATGTGTGTTGTATAACTCTCCCGCAATAAGTGGATTTTAATAGCAAAATTTCCATGGCAACCAACGCCGTGGAGTTAGGCAACACACATAACGCCTTGTTGGAATACGAGTATTTCAGGATCTAGGTGTCCGATTATTATTGCCACTGACTGTACATGTAAAACTGCTTTGATCGATTGGGTTGGTTTGTTTTATGTAAAACCAGGGTTGTTAAAGGTCCAGGAAGGTTAAATAAATTCAATTCCGGTCCAGGAGAGAAAATCAGTGAGCGTTAAATAGGTTCTGGACCGTAAAGAACCTTTTTGTGTGTAAAGTATTTCAATTCGGTCCAATAACGTTTTTAACAGATCAATTTAAATTCGGTCCAGGAACTTTTTTCCGGTTCAATTTAAATTCGGTCCAGTAAGCCTTTTTCCTGATCAATTTAAATTCGGTCCAGGAACTTTTTTCCTGCTCAATTTAAATACGGTCCAGTAAGCCTTTTTCCTGATCAATTTAAATTCGGTCCAGGAACTTCTTTCCTGCTCAATTTAAATACGGTACAAGAACCTTTTTTCCGGATCGATTTAAATACGGTCCAGGAACCTATTTTTCCATTAAACAAAACGCAACTTGGACCGAATTTAAATTGTGCGAGAAAAAAGGTTCCGGTCCTGCAGCGGAACCCATTAGAATTTATGGGTTCATAGGCCTTTAACAACCCTGTGTAAAACTGCATCGGAATTTTGTTTCCTGACAAATGTTCGGTGACTCGGGGACGCTGTTCTGTATGAATTCCTTTGAAGAAACAGCACCCTTCTGCCAGTGGTAAACAGACTCGGAAAACTCGTTGACTTGTTCCTGAAGGCAGGTTCGAAGCATCTCAGCCAACCTCGGTGGCGGAGTGGTTAGCGTAGCGACCTACGACGGTAGAGGTCCCGGGTTCGAATCCCGGTCTGGGCGTGGGAGTTCCTTGTGAGTGTCCTTTCATCAATTCCATCATATCATCATTCTTCATCATCTTCGAGATTGGCCAAAAGTGGCATATAAGCGAACTATAATGAACCAAATCAAACAGTGGATGGATCTGAACTCGTTTCCGGTCCCGGCTCGAATTTCAAGACCATACCGGGACGTGTCTCGACTCGGAATGTCTCTGAAGTTAAGAAACGTTAATTAATTTGATTTTTTTTAGTTGCTTTATTTTACTTCGTGTTTTGTGCCACTTTTGACTAATTTGCGAAGATGGGGATGAGTGACATTGATGAATGGACACTCACAAAACATCCATGCCCAGGCCGGGATTCCAACCAGGGACCCCTGGCGTTGTAGCGCGATCTGCTAACCACTCCGCCACGGGGGCCAGCGCGACACGTCAATTAAACTCGTCGTTGGTCGACATGTTAGCGATGCGCTAACATTGAAATTTATGTGCTTATATCTCTGTTGTAAAATACGAGAACTTTTCTATTTTATTTTATAAAAGAGATATATTTCAACATATTTCAGTACACATATATACATATATGTTACATATTTCGAAATGAAGGGGGGGTATGCGCTTATGTCCTCGTGCCTTTAAATAAACCAGAATGTCAGTTGCTCTGAATTTAAACGGTTCCCCCGCCTTTTCCTATTTCCTTTTCTGTTTATTATTCAAAATATACAATATATAATACGATAATAATAATGATAATAAAAACATGGTATTATAATATTGCTTGTGAGATTTTACACATTTGAATATATGCTAACCCATTCTGGGAGCCAGAACGGTAATTATATTTAATTTGGTTAATATAACAATATGATTAATGATTGGTTAGTTAATAGAGTTAATTTTCATTAGTATTATATAATTAATTAGAAGTTAGTTAAAAGATGTAGGTGAAGAATTAGTTATACGAGTTATTTATATGCTTCTTCATATTATTATCATTTCCGATTCGTGAATTAGTTATGGGAGAATTGAATAACTTGCATATGCACTTTGAAATGTGCGATATATGTTAACCATGATAATGACGATGAGAAAAATTCAAATGGGTTGGTTTCTGTTAATTTTTTTATTCTGGTAAACAAAAACAGATTTCGTATAATGGATTTCCACAGCTAAAATTTACTAAAGTTCACCATTATGTATTATGTTTTCCTTAAACAAGCGAAAACGTTCCCCTCCCGATTCTGGGGACCACAACAGGGCCCGATTGCCCGGCTGCAGCAAGCTACCCTACGTTTTTGAGACAGACAGTTCTTCGCTGCTCATTAAGGTTTTTAACCTCTTGTAATTCCACCGATGTCGCGTGTAGTGATATGTTCGGTACACTATGCTGATAGGAATTCAGCGTCTGCGTTCTTTCTCGGGGGAGAGATGACTGCAGCCGTACAAAGTGCAACGTCCGCGTGTAGAATGTCGTTGCCGCAGCTCTGGGAGTTTCTCGCATTTAAAGTTCGTCTTATAAGTGCGCTGGAAAATGAATATGATATTGGTTACATATTATTTAGAATACGAGAACTTTTGAGATGCAGCTTATATATCGTTTTTTCTTTGGTTTTGCTTTTACTAGAGCAGTTTTTATTCTGTCGTCGAACAACGTCAATAACACAAAATTAAACCAGCAGTGAATTTTTATATTTAAGTATCTAAGTATTCATACACCACAAAATACAGTATTAATATTTATTAAAGGCCCAGGCACCTGACGTCTGTGGTTTACAAACGATTCCGGAATACACAGATTAGTCAGCTTCCGGTGTGAATTTGTTGAGATAGACCAAACTTTGTTCTTAGAGGTTATTTCACAGAGTACTTACGTCTTCGATGTAACTACTTCGGTATCTACTTCGCTTGGCGATAAACACGCTGAAAAACACTAACGTTGAACACTAAGGGGGAGTTGGGGAGAAAGCACAAATCTTGCTGATACCGAGTTCGACGTCTTCAATCTTCTAATCCTCCTGTCGTTGGTTCATAATAAACATGTAGCCTCTCTTCTTTAGTAACCTTTTCTCAGGTTCTGGTAGAGATACTGCACAGGCCGATAGTCCACTCACAGTTCGTTCCTTAGACATTATATCTCTTTCCGGTTAAGATTATATCCGATAGTTCACTCACAGTTCGTTCCTTAGACACTATATCTCTTTCCGGCAGAGATCACGGCCGTTAGTTCAATTACAGTTTTTCACAGCCCGCGAAACCAATAACCAACGTAACACGAATCCTAACCGTATCAATGCGTGACTCGGACTGTCTTCTCTACAGCGCACATCAACCGTTCGCTAGAAAAGACGACGTTAGCTTATCTTGCCGCTCTTTTCTCGCCAGCGAGGGCGGGTCAACTTTTATAAGGGGTGCGTTAAGATCGGTTACACTTAGCTGTCTTTTGTTTTTTTAAGGGTGGGAAAATATAATAGGGTGGACCGTTTCCTTCCATTGTTAGGAGCTGTGCTGTGATTCTGTCAACACATTGTCAGACCAACCGCAGGACTTGATTTTCTTTCGTGAATTGTATAATTCTTAGTGCCTTTAGTGACTTTTTCATGATGGACAATGCTCATATATTGCAATGGTTATGTAAAACTAAATATGCTGACCAAGGCAGTAATTTATTTTATTAAAAACATAAATTAAACGTAACGTTTCAACCTTCTAGCAAGGTCTTCATCAGACTCTGTATCAAGTACACCACAAAATACAGTATTAATATTTATTAAAGAAGAAGACCTTGCTAGAAGGTTGAAACGTTACGTTTAGTTTATGTTTTTAATAAAATAAATTACTGCCTTGGTCAGCATATTTAGTTTTTCATATCATGGAAACAAGGCTTAATGGTGTTATTGCTGCAATGGTTAATACACAATAGAAACTATGAAAGTGTACCTGAGGAGCAGTGCGATATTCTTTATTCAGAAGATAGTGAGGTGAAGCAGCCTGGCATAAGTAATCATGAGAGGAACAGTGAAACATCTAACTAACTCTCTAGCCTTCTTAAACCAGAAGGTTCATGGCTGCAGCCACACAGGCCTTCCAGATCTACATATACTTTTCCTCAACGTTATCTCCCCAACTTCGTCTTGATCTTCCTACAGGTCTCTTACCATCAGGTTTCCCAACAAGAATCCTGTAAACTCTTCTTTCGTCTCCCATTCGTGCCACATGGCCTGCCCACTTAAGTCTTCTTGATTTAATTATTCTAATAATATCTGGACATGAATACAAATTATGTAGTTCTAAATTATGTAACCTTCTCCACTCACCTGTCTCCTCATCCCTTTTAGGTCCAAAGATTTTCCTAAGGATCTTATTTTCAAATACTCTCAATTTATGTTCCTCTTTCAATGTAAGGGACCAAGTTTCGCATCCACATAATATTACAGGCAAAATTACTTTTTGTATATTTTAACTTTTAGTTTCTTAGATATTAAACGAGAAGACAAAGTTTATGAAGAGAAAAATAACATGCATTTCCTGAATTAAGCCTGCTTTTTATTTCCTCTTTAATATCATTTTCATTTGTTAGTATTACTCCCAAGTACTTGAATTTGGAAACTGGTTCAAAGGGGACAGTGAAACATCAGCCGTCGGAAATGAGCATCAAACTCCAAGATATGTTCATTGGTCACAGTACACTGGACGTGACGATACAACAACATGGAATGTTCACATAATGAACAAAGAATGATATTGAGAACAAAAAAAAGATCAACGAAATTTGTAAAAATGGAGATGTTAGCGTGGTACGACTATCGGCATTACTCTGACATCAGTACACCTACGCCGGGTTAAATCAACATGGCAACTTCTGGATATTTTCATCTCTATGTGCGTCTTTCACGATGTTGCCGTTTGTAATGCTGGCTTGCGAGAACGAGGCAGCGCACCAAGCCTTACGAAAAACGGTTTCTCTCGGTGGAAACAGGCGTGGGGAAAGGTGGGGGGAAGAGGTTTCAAAATTGCCTGTGTCCTCTCACACGAACAACATACCTTCCCATTCCGAGAAGTAATGAAAAGACGTTCTCTTCTTACGGAACGGCTAAGTCTGGAAAAGATAGCAATCCCAAAAGACGGATCGCGTGCCTCGTGGCAGACAACGAGCTGCTGTCAGTGTTCAAGTGACGAGGTATTAACAAACTATACGCGAAAGAAGCAACTGAAACGTAAAACGTAACATATGCAGTATTCATGCTCTTTCTTCCTCTTCGTGATGTTCTGTCAACACTTCTTTTCACATTCTTTACGTTCATTATTCATCATTTCTTAAGTTTACTCTTGATATTTTGTCATTCTTTTAAAAAAATATATATTCTTTCGTTATCTTTGTTCATGTTTATTGTCATTTATCTCTTCGTCTTAGCCCACTTTTATGCTCACAAGTAAAGGCACACTTACGGTGATTGATTGAGTTGGTGTTTTAAGTCCACTTTGTGCACAGTAATGATTGTGACAAATTTACTTCCTTAATATCGTATAGGAAATCTTCAAAATCTATGTATTTGATGTATTTTGGTAAAAACTATAGTTACCTCAAGATTTTCATGTAAATGTTTATATTACGACGTACCTATTTACTATTTTACATTTGCATTATATGTGTAATACACGCAACCATTGTTACTTCTTTCGTTGAATGTTGTATCCTTTACATAAACAAAATTAAATAAATGCAAAAACAAACATTAAGATACATTTTTTACGGAAAATAAAGCACACTGCACTTCCTACGAACCGGGCCACCTGCCTGCAACTGAATTGTAACCTTGGTGGCGCGCAATGAATTTGATATGCGAGACAGCCCGCATAAACAAACCACGATTGCGGAATAAAAAACGGTGCTGTGGAGTAACAATGCATTCTAAAAATAACTTCAAACAATTGTCAACACTTTTCTTGCTTGGTCTGTACGTGTATCGCGACAAACCGAAAAGTTTCTCGCTAACCAACTTTTTCGTGTTACGGTCTAATGATTTATACAAAATATCCAATGAATATATATATAGCTCTTGTGGTAAGCAAATTATATCACTGTGGCGAAGAATATCATATCTACAAACATCATAGATTCCATTGAAAAAAAAAACTGGCGAAGTTGTTTCATATTTATGGCTTTTGGAGTATTTACTAGAAAAAATTAAGCGTCTTGCAAAATTGCATAATTATGTAAATTTCAGATGACATGAATTTATGACAAGTTATATAATGCCGTCAATAAATAGAGCATAAAAACTCTACAGGATAATGATTTCAATGTTTGAAATTTGACTTTTACATTTTGTAAAGTTTGTAACATCTGGCGAAGCAGCGGTGGTAGAGAAGGACAGAGCTATTGGCAAAATTCATGTATTAGAGAGGGAAGTACTCCATTTTCTTCCATACTGACTTTTAAGGTTGAGACACACTATATATGCCTCCACCGGGAATCGAACCCGGGACATCTTATTTACGGTGAAACAAGTTGCCCGGTAATGCATATATTTTTGGAAAGTACTCATCTGAACTGGGGTACAGGTGAAGTTTTAGAGACAATGGGTCAGAGGTTAAAGAGGTAAGGAGTCTCAAAGTTAACTGATACTAAAGCAGGGTTGGCATTTTTACCGTTTTTCGAGAAACCCAACCCAGGTGGGTTTTTTTCAGTGTTTTCAGATAAAACCCGAAAAAAACTGGCAAAACTTGGTTTTATTGGGTTTTTTCAGGTTATGTTTAAAAATATGTATTTTAAAATGAAATACATTTTTTCCCTAGTAGTAATGTATCGTAACATTCAATTTGTATTGCTTATACCCTGTCTCAGCTCTCTCTCTGGAGCAAACGAACGAAAACACGTCTCTGCGCAAGTAGTGACGCGAGACGGCTCCCCCAATGAACACGTCAGAGGGAACGGGATTGCGTGGAGGGGGAAAGCGACTGCAGTTACCAGCCTCCGCAACAGAGTGTACTGCTTGCTCTGCCCACTTGACTTCCTCCCCTTCTCTGACGCTACGCGCAGCCTTGTCCCATTGATTGTATCATTCTTTGAATGTAATTACCATGTTTTCTGCTTTCAAATAACAAATTACTTTCAAATTTCATAACAAAATGTGTTATAATTTGGTTGTGTTCAGTACTTGGACATCCATTTCCTCTAAAAATCTCACCACTCTATGTTTGGAGTGAAACACTAGTGCTTTAGTGTCAGTTGGAGACGGATTTTAAAGTCTTCCCATAGACTCCCATGTTAACTCTGATACCCCTTATCTCCTTAACCACTGACCCATTGCCTCTAATACTTCACCTGTACCTTAGCTATGATGAGTGCTTTCCAAAAATATATGCATTACCGGGCAACTTGTTTCACCGTAAGTGACCCTTTTCTTGTCAGATAAGGCTAATCGGGTCCGGACCTACAGTTTAAAGAGGAATACGAAACACTGTCCAATGCCCCGGCCAGGACATGTGTCTTTGCATGTATCCATTCACCAGTTTTATCTGACCATCATGCATCGTCGCGATTAACCCAAGAGGCAGAAAAAGGACCTAAAATGACAAAGCACCATTTACTTTTTTATTTGTACAGTGGTATAATTAGCTGACGGTTTTAAAATAGCAGAAATTAATGTGGTATCTTATTTTCCTTGTTAATGTTAAAAATGTTATTCCCTTACAAATGAAATATATAACTTTAAATTATAAAACCTTCCTTTTACAGCACAAAGTGCTGCCCCTCAATAATATTTTAACAAAAGTTGTATTATTTCCGTTATCAACGGAAAAATTAGAAAAACACCCACCCTTTACTTCACAAATCGGACGTATGTGCACAAGTTAGTAGGAAAAATATGTTCGAATTTCATTCAAAGCTAATTGAAACTTATCACTAGTATCAGTAACGTATGTACAGATATAATAGCTTTAGTTATCTATTTATGTAGAGAATAACTACATTTTAGTATTTGCTTAAAACTTGCAAATAAAAATAAACATGTTTTGTTCAATCCTTAATGAAACAGGTTACTTTATTGTGCTGCCATCTTTGAATGATATACTAAGTTTGGAAACCATACACTACAATCATTGCTACCTTGAGATTATTTTAACGTATCTGACTGTTCAGGTGGCAGATGATTTCAGTAAAAGGAAACAAAGAAGACATTCTTTCAGAACACTCAAACAAATCGGACATTCTTTCAGGAAACTCAAACAAAGCGTACATTATTTCAGAAAACTCAAACATTCTTATTGAAAGCTTTGGCGACATTATCTCCTTTGAAACTATTACTCATAAGTACTACGTAATACATCTCCTGTCGTACCTAAATCATAACGTAAACTCCAGTAGGCACTGAAGGACAGTAAAAATACAGTAACATACGTAGGGATTTTGACGGACGTTTATAAACCAGTGTCCTCGTCTCTAGCATGTGGCTGGTTTGCCGAACGTATGTCTAAATGAAAATTATTCGAGTTAGCCAACTCCCTGTGTTCTGAGTGTAGCAGGGGCGATGCACAGAAGACAAGACTGCCATCTACCGAATCAAACGCGAATATCTACCCGTTCCGAGTAAAGAAACGGTCGTCATTGTCATCTTAAAGAACAAGCAAGTTAAGAAAATCCGGCTTCCTCGGACGGAAAGCCGAAAAGACGACATCTTGTTTTAAAAATGGGAACGAAACGAGAAATGAGAGAATGGGCTCCTCTCTTGAGGAGAAAGAAGAAGCGTCATTTTGTGACGTAAGCACAAGCAGGATTTCCAGTTCCCATTGTCGTAATGGCCATCCCACAGGGTTGTAGAGTGGATGACGGTGTTTGACCACAGGAATGGAGTTTCTCTGTCGGAAAGGATTGACAGAATGGAACGCCGGTGGCGACTCACAGTGGTGTTTTTTCTAAACTATCGTTCAGCCTCATCGGTGTTTGCCGTTCTGATTAAACCAGTCCCTACAGTAACCGCGCATTCGTCTTCTGTCCCTGGGTTTAATGGAAAGATAAACCCCAGTTAAGCCTTAACAAGGACTTCCTAGGGGAAGGGGGAGGAAGACAGGATTTTGCCGGAGGAGTGGAATTGCTGATTTACTCCCTAAGCACTAATAATTTATGCATGAGGACGCTGTTGGGATAAAACCTGCACGGAAGAGAAAATTTCCAAAATTGAGTGCAATGTAATCTTAAGCTAATATGCAGTCAAGCTAAGACTAAGGATAAATTCAAAATTAATGAATTTTCAGATACGGCTCTTAAACATCTTTTACTAATTTTCTACGCTCCGAAACGCCATGTAGCAAACAAAGCTAAGAATATGCATTCAACGCTGGCCTAATGAGGTAGCTGGCTGCTAGCAGTGTTACGCACTGTCAAGGAAAGTGAAATACGATATTCGAATAGCAAAGATAATTAAATCAATTTTCGGAACGTTGGTGCAGTAAATGAAGATATCGAAAAGTGGTTCTCTAGGAACATCCTTTCTAAGCGGTCAGATAAAATTTGAAAACTTTCTGTCGACTGGTTCTTGAGATAATCGTGACCAAATATACTCCGTAAGCTTACACAGGCTGACGAGGGCATTGTCTTTCGGATCCCACATTAAATTGTACATCCACAGACGATTTATGCATAATGTGAACTTAAAAGAAAAACTCATTTCGAGAGAGCAGAATTCGAACACTCAACTTGGCCTCCGAGATGTTCCATCTTAAACGACCTCAATGCTTTGATTGATCGATTTTGAAATAATGAGCACATCGGCTGTTCTTTTTCCCTCACGCAATACGGCGATAAGCTTATTAATTAGAACAAAACTGAGAATGGGTATTAAGAAAGGAAAAGAATAGTTGTGTTAAAAACTACATAAATCAATACATAAAACTAAAACTGTCACAAAGTACTAACAACAACTACAACCGGGGTTGTTAAAGGTTCAGGAACTCATAAATTATAATGGGTTCCGCTGCAGGACCGAAACCTTTGTTCTCGAATAATTTAAATTCGGTCCAAGATGCGTATTGTTTCATTGAAAAAAAGGTTCGTGGACGGAATTTAAATTGATCCGAAAAAAAAGCTTCCTGGATCGTATTTAAATTGATTCCGGAAAAAAGGTTCCTGGACCGTATTTAAATTGATTCCGGAAAAAAGGTTCCTGGACCGTATTTAAATTGATTCCGGAAAAAAGGTTCCTGGACCGTATTTAAATTGATTCCGGAAAAAATGTTCCTGGACCATATTTAAATTGATTCCGGAAAAAAGGTTCCTGGACCGTATTTAAATTGATTCCGGAAAAAATGTTCCTGGACCGTATTTAAATTGATTCCGGAAAAAAGCTTCCTGGACCGTATTTAAATTGATTCCGGAAAAAAGGTTCCTGGACCGTATTTAAATTGATTCCGGAAAAAAGGTTCCTGGACCGTATTTAAATTGATTCCGGAAAAAAGGTTCCTGGACCGTATTTAAATTGATTCCGGAAAAAAGGTTCCTGGACCGTATTTAAATTGATTCCGGAAAAAAGGTTCCTGGACCGTATTTAAATTAATTCCGGAAAAAATGTTCCTGGACCGTATTTAAATTGATTCCGGAAAAAAGGTTCCTGGACCGTATTTAAATTGAACCGGAAAAAACGTTCCTGGACCGTATTTAAATTCAGTCGGAAAAAAGGTTCCTGGACCTTATTTAAATTGATCTGGTAAGACGGTTTCTGGACCGAATTGAAATACTTCACAGAAAAAAAAGGTTCTTTACGGTCCAGATTCCATTTACGCTTGCTGATTTTCTCTCCTGGACCGGAATTGAATTTATTTAAAATTCCTGGACCTTTAACAACCCTGACTACAACTATACTGTTTCTATGGGGAAAATGTCCATAGGAAGCTGAGGCTGTTAAGGGGCACTCAGCATACACAAGACAACAAAAGCCCCACACAGGAGTGTGGCATGTTTGGAAAGAATGACGAACGAGGACGTGTAAGCGTCAGCACGAGCTAGAATGCGGAATGGTGCGAGAGGAAGATGTGGGAAGGGCGTTGACGTAGAGACTTGAATTATAGTAGTTTTGGTGGAAAAGGAAGAACGAGAGTAGATTGGATTGGATTGATTTGGTTTTTTAAGCTCACTTCATGCACAGTAAGGCTAATCGGGACTGGGTCTACAGTTTAAAGTTGGATCCCAACCACTATGTGCCTCCGCCGGGTACCGAACCCGGGACACCTTGATTACAAAGCGACAACGCTACCACTGCGCCATCGGGGAGACCCCTGGTAGAGCAGTTGAATTAGAGTCGACATCCATCCAGGAGATGGTCCTCACACATCCCAGATAAATCATACTAACCTAGCAACTAAATGTGAATCTGTCTGTCTTTGTATAAATTACACTGCACAACACGAAATTTCCCCTTTAGATGAAAATGTGTGATTGTAATGTATGTATTTGTGCATGACAAAAACGAATCTGCAATTTGTTTCCGTGTATCACGTATAATTTAGCCAAAAATACAAAATTTGAAAGTTACAATAAGGTACAATAGCCGAAAGTATGTTTCTCCTGTTACAAGGAATGAATGCTCGAAATTATACATTGGTATGATAGGATAAGATGTTCGAGGGTCACTATTTATATTTTGAGCCTAACAATGAAAAAACAGGAATTTGGCATTGAAAACTGCTTTATTGTTTTTCGAAGTATTCTCCTTTATGGTCAATACACTTTTGGATTCGTTCGAACCATTTGTCAAAGCAGTTTTTCCAATCTTCTTGAGACACCTCCATAATATGGTTTTTGAACGCATCAACGGCGTCTTCCGCCGACGAAAATCGTTGTCCACGCAATTTAATCTTGACATTCGGGAACAAGAAGAAGTCATTGGCTGCCAAATCAGGACTGTACGGCGGATGACCCATCAATTCGATTTTTTGACTGTTCATAAAGTCTGTTGTTAGACGAGATGTGTGACAGCTGGCATTGTCTTGATGAAGAATGATCCGACGGCGTTTGTTTGTTTTCCGTATTTGACCGAAGACCTCTGGCAAACAAATTGTTGTGTACCATTCAGAGTTGACCGTTCTACGTTCCTCTAAAGGCACAGTTGCCACATGACCAGTTTTCCCGAAAAAACAGGCGACCATTTGTTTCGATGTGCTTCGAGCGCGAACAACTTTTGTTGGATTTGGTTCATCTTGAAACATCCATACAGTCGACTGCTGTTTACGTTCCGGCTCATATGAATATATCCATGATTCGTCACCTGTTACAATCATCTATACGTCTTTTGAAGCACCACGATTGTATTTATTGAGCATTTGTTTGCACCAATTGACGCGAGCGTCTTTTTGAGTTTTTGTCAAATTGTGTGGGATCCAACGAGAACATACCTTTCTCACAGCTAAATGATCATGTAATATTTTATATATGCTGGTGGAACTAATGCCTATGGTTGCCTCAATCTCATAGTATGTACATGACGATCTTGCAGTATTAGGTTTTGCACAGCATCAATGTTTTCTTGAACAACAACTGATTTTGGACGACCTTCGCGAATCTCGTCGGTGAGCGAATGGCGGCCACGATTAAATTCGTTATACCAGCGTTTCACAGTGGCAAAGGATGGGGCTTCATCGCCAAATGTGGAAGTAAGTTGATCGATGCACTCTTGTCTTGATAATCCACGTCGAAAATCGTAAAAAATCATCGCACGAAAATATTCACGAGTTAATTCCATTTTATTGTTGTCGCGCAATCTCCAAGGCAACATAAACAACACAAATCAAGCTACTGACAAAACATTTGAAGTACGTTATGGTCAATAATGCCAGACGATTCCGTGCAAACGTGAAATCGCGCCTAACTTCAATCAGTGTTGCCAAGGCTGAAAATATAAATAGTGGCCCTCGTATGCAAGAAGGTTACACGAAATACTGTTGCTTGCTCTGTGAGTGGGACAGTCAGGACAGAGATAATCATTATGTCCGTAAACACTGGCCGCTACTACAGGCATTAAGAACACATCACGATATCTAATTGAGAAGCTCCAAAATGTGGGATGCGGCAACGAGAGAGAAGTTATTTTAATGTAATCTTCAATCAGAATGTATTTCTGTCCCATTACACATCAAGCTTGGTCTGATGAGAATCTTCGTCAAAGCACTAGGCCGAGAAGGCCAAACTTTCAGGTACCTGTGGACGAAATTCCCACAGTTAAGTGAGGCAAAGGCTAAGGAAGGTGTGTTTGTTGGCACAAAGATTGGAGCCGTTTGATTCTACACTTTCTGACCCAGCAAATGCAGCATAGCAGGCATTCAAGTTGGTGTGTTCTAGTTTCCTGGATAATGTCAAAGCACACAAATATGAAGTCACTGTTCGTGACATGGTGCACTTATTTCATATCATGGGGTGCCACATGTACCTCAAATTACACTTTCTGGACTCACATGGGTGCTTTTCCCGAAAAACGTGGGAGCACTCAGTGATGAACATGGAGAAAGGTTCCACCAGGACATGCTGTGTTTCAAAAGTGGTTGGAACGCCAGTATGCTTGCTGACTATTGTTGGTCTATCATCAGCGAGACCCCTACAGATACGTACAAGCGTAAATGCTCCACGTCATGTTTGTAGGTATTGTTACTGTGCTTTCTTACTGTACAGCGTATTGTAATATGCCTTTCACATATGGCTGTCCAATGAAAATGATGTTTTGATTTGATGCTCTCTCTCTCTCTCTTAGGTCATTTTTTCAGTATTTTGGAGGTTCATTTTTCTCCTTCCCCTGTTGCTTCGTGAATTGTAAAGGCATTTGCTAGCATAACTTACATAATTTAATTTCCTGAGATGTCCGTTTAGCAAGTTCGCCATTATTCAAAAATACGGTCAATGGAAAATCACAATATTATATTTAACTGAAATGTTTGGAAATGGATTAAAGGATTAATTTTGCTAATTTTATTTCTAATCCAACAAACTTAAAATACTTTGAGCGAAACCTACTTTGAGCTTCCCTTGCTGGCCACTAGGATCGCTTTAATCTGTGGTTTTAGAGTAAACTTAGTCACAATATAAAAATAAAATTATAACCTGATGTACCCGAAACACAACTGTATTTTCAGATGCTGCTACTACTGTTTGATTGAAGGCTCAGTATGAAAGGAGGTGAATGACTTACACAGAAAAACCTTTGGGGGGAGGGGGTATTTTATGTAAAATTGAAGTAAAAATAAGCAAAATTACATTAGCACTTAATTGCTTTCCCCCCCTTTTTTCATTTTCCCCCTTAAGTACTTTAAACCACCAAACAACAGCTTTTATCAAATTATTCAACTACTCTCTTGAAATTTATGATAAAATCAAAGCTATCATTTTAAGAGCGAAAATTATTTTTAGGTTATTTTTTACCGTTTTTGGTATTTTTTTAATATTTTTAAGACCATTCTTATGTCATTCTGTTCTCCAGTCAACGCCATTTTCCTGCTCGCTGCTGACTCCTAGCGGTAGAAACTGGAAACACTGCGTGGAAACTAAACTTTGAAAGTTAATCTTTCGAATCGCATGTCTCACAATAACATATGTTTATTAGATTTCACAGAATAAATTTCTGTAATCGGGTCCATCATTTTGACTTACCCTTTATATATAAACACAGTCAAAAAAGTTTTGCATCAGGACGGAAAATGACAAAAGATATATGAAGCACAATGGTTTATTGGCAATGACAGTGGGAATACAAAAGAAAAGATGAAGAACAAGACATGTTGAATGAAAAGGGAACAAAAAACGTACAATTTTCTCAGAAATGTGTTTAAAACGAAAATGGCACAATTCATGATGGAGGCGAAAAAACAAAGAACTGTCACAAGAAGACTGTTCGTCATAGCGGATCCACCAGAAACATTGTCTACCACGTGTTGAGTCCTCCCCTGGCTGCTAGAAGGTTTTGAACACGCTGTTGCATACTGAGGATCAGACGATCAAGGTGATCTTGCGGTAAGCGATCCCATTCGTCCTGTGCCGCAAAAAGAACTTCACGAAGATTGGTGGGAGCCACAGGACGGTTTGCAATGACATTTTTTAGCATTGCCCATGCATGTTCGATGCAATTCATGTCGGGACTTTGCGCTGGCCAGAGCATGCGACGGATATTCGCCGCCTGCAGATAATCGTGCACCATCTGTGCGCGCTGTGGACGGGCATTGTCATCCACCAAGACAAATTCGTCACCAATTTCCTGATGATATGGTTCCACAGTCGTCTGGAGAATGTCTCTGACATAACGAACAGCTGTTTCTGTCCTTCTAATTGGAATTAGGGGCGTTCGACGTCCGAGCATGATCCTTTCCCACACCATGATTTCTCCTCCTTGGTATGGATGGACCCCCTGAACACCACGAAGCCGCTCCTGCAGTCCAGGGCCTCGCCACACCCGTCCTCTTCGTGAATCTGGCCTTAGACAGAGCCTACATTCATCGGTGAAGAGCACATGAGCCCAATGATCGGGTCCCCAATTTCGATGTGAACGGGCCCAATGCACATGGTCACGCCGATGTCGTGGCAATAGGTACTGGTGCCGGAGAGGTCCTCTGGAACGTAAACCACTTTCTCGGAGTCTGTTACGGACAGTTTGGTTTGACACACGCACACCAGAGGCTGCCTGGAGGGCATGAGTGATGTTCCTTGCCATCATGGTATTCGCGATTAAAATTACCACCTGAGCGCTAGTGTCGCTTCCAATTAGGCCGCTCTACGTAGGATAGGTCTTTGTTTACATTTAGTAGTAGTACCTAATAGCAGCGTGTTGTCATTGCTGGTATGGAAGAAACGTTTAAATTACGCGTTATATTTAAATATTGCGAATGCGATGTGAATTCCAGGAACATAACAAAGGTGAAGCTGTGCTGAGCGCGAAGCATTTAATTATGATAATAAAAATAACACGGAAAATGCACACGAAACTAATGTATACGCACTGGTTTTTCAAAGAAATTATTTGAAAATAAAGCAATTCACCTGTATTGCAAAGCTTGGGAGGAAATAAATGTAAACATGCTGTTGCAGTTTTTTCCCCAAAGAGGCAGGCTGGTTTAATAACAACACCGGATAATGATAATAATAATAACAATAACAACACAATATCATTGACACTATTTTCAGTCTTCACTGAAAATTAACATACTGAATGAAACAGCAACATTAGCATGTCAATTATGTTTTTCTGACTTACCTTTATGATTACGGACATTAATTAATTCTCAAACTAATTTCATCTTTGTTCTTAATCTACTTGCACCTGTTCCAAATTACATACATAATACATTGTTTTCGAAAAAAAATTTATATTCATAAAGAACAATTTAAAACTTACTTTCATGGAAATGAAATCATCTTTCCGAAAGATTATTTCGGAAAATAGAGTGAACAGACTCGTACATTCTTCGTAATTTCCTTGCCGCATTTCAGTTATGCCAATCTTGTCAATTAGTTGTGTTCTCTGATTTATTTAAAAAATTCATTTTGTTGATTCCACGGGGCGGAAAACATATGTAAGCTTTACACTTGTCCTGAAATACAAAACGATTTAGAGCAAAAAACTGAACTGTATACGCTACTTTTTCGCATGTTCCTCATGCATTGAACGGCTTCAACACGGCGACGTGCAGCGAGGTGTCCTACGAGGAGTGGTTCCTGGAAATCTCACCAGATGGCATATCGGATAATTTTAATCGCGAATTCTGTCGCCGAGCTGAGAGTCGTACATAGCGGTCTTGTGCTGGTGTTGTGACCCGTGGACGACCTGTCCGTTGACGATCTGCTACTATTCCTGTGTCTGTATACCGCATGCAGGTCCTACAGACATCGCTTTGCGCCACTCCAACAGCCCTAGCTTCAGCCCGTTGTGACATGCCAGTCTGCAGTAGCGTGATGATCCTGGCCCAATCAAACTGCACTATCGTACGCCTAGGCATGCCTTGCACACAGCTGCACTCGCTCGCCTTCGCTAACTGGACACAAGGAACACCTAACCAACCTTCGCCGACTACCGTGGTGCTATGCTCGATCACACGCATGCATTTGCCGACTCCGGTAGTCGTCTGTGGTGATCGGCATTACACGTCGACCGCGTTACTTCGCACAATGACCTCTTCTTCATTATTTCTTGTCTGCTTCGGAATGTTGCGGACGCTATTTTCATCACTTCTCGGGTGATGCAAAACTTTTTTGACTGTGTTTATATATATATATATATATATATATATACCGCGTGAGGCACCTAAAAGTACCACCTGAAATAGCGAAGAAACCAGAAACAGTAGCGATGTGAGGTTTGCGGGAAACAATAATATCAAATGGGGCTCGTAAATCGGAGGTATATGGTGGGTCGAAAAATATCGACAAATGGGACATCTGGACTGGCCAGATCCGGATCCTGGCGGATCCGAAATCCGGATCCGGTTGGTTCCGGATCCTTAGGATCCTAAAATTTTTCGGATCCGGATCCGCGGATCCGGAATTTTCAGATCCGGATCCAGAACTTTCGGATCCGGATCCAGAACTTTCGGATCCGGATCCAGAACTTTTGGATCCGGATCCAGAATTTTCGGATCCGGATCCGTTTTGCCATCCCACATGCGCTTCTTTGGAGAGTAATAATGTGCTCATAACATATTGTTACCTGCTAATATACATATATATATATAATATACATACATACACACATATATATAGTGTGTGTACGCGCGTGCGCGATTTGTATTTAATTAATACACTTACAAGGGAGGTCTAAGTCTTCCCCTCCGATTTCCATGAAACTTGGCAGGTGTATATAGACCCCCCCCTCAAATGTCAAGATGAGGAGAAATTGAAGTGGGGATGTGACCCCGAAACCACGTAAATATGGCATAGGAAGAAACAGGGGGCATAGGGCCTCTCTATACACCTGTCAAATTCCATGGAAATCGGAGGGGGACACAGGGGTCAGATGATCCCCAGGTCAATTTGTCCTCATCTTGACATTTGAGGGGGTTTTGCCTCCTAAAACAGTTTTTTAGCTGAAACAAAAAAACACATATTTCTTCCATTGGGCCCCACTATACACCTGCCAAGTTTCATGGAAATCGGAGGGACACAGGGGTCAGATCCTCACTTCGATTTGTCCTCATCTTGACATTTGAGGGGTTTTGCCCTCTAAAACCGTTTTTTTTAGCTGAAACAAAAAAACACGTAATTCTTCCATTGGGCCCCACTATACACCTGCCAATTTTCATGGAAATCGGAGGGACACAGGGGTCAGATCCTCACTTCGTTTTGTCCTCATCTTGACATTTGAGGAGGTTTTGCCCCCTAAAACCGTTTTTTTTAGCTGAAACAAAAAAAAACACTTATTTCTTCCTTTGGGCCCCACTATACGCCTGCCAAGTTTCATGGAAATCGGAGGGGGACACTTAGATAACCTCCTTTGTTAGTCTTACACTTTGTAATTATATAACACTGCATATATTATAATGTTTTATTTTAATTTGTAAAACTGTAACTGTAGAACAATTGTATAATTTTTGTATAACATTTCTATCTTGTTATATGTGTTAAAGGTTTCATCCTGGAATTGAATGTCTCACATTTATGTATGTTTTCATTTCCAATACATTCGAATCAATACAAATTCGTTTCAATGGCATTTACAAAATCACCTCTGACATTTTATGTTAAACAAGTAAGATTATTTTTGTGCACGTGTGTGTTAGCCGATGCCTAGCAAAGTATTTTAGGAACAACACTTGAAAAATATTCTTGTAGGACTAACTAATGAAAAATTTCTTTGTAATCGAAGATCATAATACCTTTTAAGGTGTGGTAATATTATAATGGGATTGAGATACGAAACTCTCGGATCCGGATAAAAAAAATCCGAAATTTTTGGACCCGGATCCGGATCCGAAATTTTCGGATCCGGAACTTTCAGACCCTGATCCGGATCCGAAATTTTCGGATCCGGAACTCTCGGATTCGGATCCAGATCCGTAACTTTCGGATCCGTTCGGCCATCCCTAATCTGGAGCAAAGTCATATTTTTTTTTAATGGAACGATATACAATAACAAGCATAATATAAAAGAGCACACGCAGAGAAACACAACGCCGTTGGTCTCATGCATCTACTGCACATAGGAACGAAGATATGGTCATGTGAAAATATGTAAACAAACTAACAAGTGTATAACCGATTATTGTTAAGACTTTTCCTCCGGAACGAATGAGGAGAAAGAACACTTCACTCCCCTCTTAAGTAATAGACTGTTCTGGACTTTTGGCGCACAAAGAGGGCAGTCGGCGAAAGAGAGTTACAGCGTCTGGTCTTTGTGGTTGAAGTCCGCGCGTGCGTTGCTGGAAAAACGCGAAAAAGTTTGCAGTCGTTCGAGCTGTTGACATTTTTTAGTTTTCATCACCGCGAGACCCAAAAGTGCTTAGATAGTTCGAGCCCAAAGGAGAACACGAATGGTGAACTTGTAGTTTGAAAGACGAAAAGACTTGTAGTGTGATGAATCGGCGAGAGGTGACTTCTACCGGACTTTTTAAGGATACAGACAGGAGGAATGAAGTGGAAGTGCTAACCAGAAGTTGAAGAATACTAGTGCTCAGTGATTTGATAGTGAATATTCTTTAAGTGTTGAGAGCTCTCAAATATATGGCCTTTTTAGCGTCGATCGTTACAAAGTTAAAAGTACAGCGCTGAACTATACAACCGTGAGTAATAATTTTCAATGTGTTATATTAGCTTCTATCTTGTGTTATTTTTTAAGTATGGTTACATTTTTTAATCTTCGCCGATACAATCGGGGCACTCTCCGTAAATTCCTGTATCTGAACCTTTCAGTATAAATCAGGTGAAGGAGACTTACCAAGGACCTCCTCATAATTGTTTAATGTTAATTAGAACTTCAGAAATAAAAGTTTGTAAAAGGTTATTTTCTTTTCTGCTTTATACAGCAAGTCAGGTTTTGTAAAAAGCTGAAAATCCTATTTAGCTTGAACGAAAGCAGTAAGCTCATTCTTAAGCTAAAAACAACTTTTAATGTTATAAGTGGCCCACTTGACCGTCAGTACCACGGCATGTAAGACTTCTCAGGTGCCTGACAGAACTGCCTTTACGCAGAGCAAGTTTTGATAGCAGGTCAACGAGATCGTGTTAGTTCATAGCAAGCAGTCGTAGTGGTAAGAGCGAAGATTATGGTGTTCACAAACATAGAAAAAGCGGACATGATCCTGATTTATGGGGAATGCCGAAAGAATGCCTCAGAAGCCTACCGTGTGTACACAGAGAGATATCCCGACAGACGACAGCCATCTCGACGTCTGTTTGGTAAGTTATTTATTAAATTAAGATACACCGGACGTGTAACACCACGAGCACGTGTGCGGAACAAGCCAACTACAGGTGAGGCAGGTGCAACAAATGTTCTCGCCGCTGTTGCTGTAAATTCGCACGTTAGCTCCCGTGAAATTGCCAGGGATGCTGGGATGAGTCAGCGAAGTGTATTGCGCATTCTGCACACACACAAGTTTCACCCATATCATATCTCCCTCCATCAGGAACTTCACGGGAATGATTTTGTGGACCGTGTTCGGTTTTGCACATGGATGTTACGACACGACACACCCGATTTGTCATGTATCCTACATCTCATTGGCCCTTTTTTTATACAAGGGACACTGAATGCTGACCGATACATACAGTTTTTCCAACATGAACTGCCTGTACTATTGGAGGACATACCACTTCAGACAAGGAGGGAAATGTGGTACCAACATGACGGGTGCCCAGCTCACAGTGCAAGACGCGCTACAGCATGTGTGGAAAATACATTTCCAAATCGTTGGATTGGACGTGGAGGGCCTGTCAAATGGCCGGCTCGTTCCCCAGATTTGACACCTTTAGACTTTTTCCTGTGGGGAAAGCTGAAGGACATTGTCTACCGGGATGTGCCAACAACTCCAGAGGATATGCAACACCGCATTACTGCGGCCTGTAGGGACATTCCCTACGAGATGCTACATTCTGTGCAACGATCTTTGCGTGGGCGCCTCGTTGCCTGTATCGCAGCTGACGGCCACCACTTTGAACACACATTTTGACAGGTTTTCGCTTCTTACGCAGTGGTTCTTCGACATACTGTCATGGTCATTTTCATTATGCTGTAACACTGTCAAATACATGGTGCTGACGATGTCTACTGTATTTTTCTTCCTTTAACACGTTCTGTCTTCATCTTGTCCAATGGCTTCCGACATCTCATACTTGTACATGCCGTGGTACTGACGGTCAAGTGGGCCACTTGTTAGTTTGTTTACATATTTTCACATGGCTATATCTTCGTTTCTATGTGCAGTAGATGCATGAGACCAACGGCGTTGTGTTTCTCTGCGTGTGCTCTTTTATATTATGCATGTTATTGTATATCGTTCCATTAAAAAAAATATGACTTTGCTCCAGATGCCCCATTTGTCGATATTTTTCGACCCACCCCATACCTCCGATTTACGAGCCCCATTTGATATTATTGTTTCCCGCAAACCTCACATCGCTACTGTTTCTGGTTTCTTTGCTATTTCAGGTGGTACTTTTAGGTGCCTCACGCGGTATATATATATATATATATATATATATATATATATATATATATATATATATATATTATTTCTTTACTACAGAAAGGATGTTTAAGAGATGATGAACTGATGATGATTCGAATTGAGAATGTGCAGTAAAAACGTAGTCGAAAGAAGGTAAAGTTGCAAAAAGAAGCCGTTAAGACCTAAAAAAAGCTAAAAAAGGACCAATAAGCCAAAAAATGCCGAAAGAGGCAAAAAAGGACAAATAAAACTCACCTTTTTCTGGCCTACAATGACCCAAAATGAACATATATTATGTTGGGCCTCGCCTTCGGACACTAAGGAAAAAAAAAGGATATTTCCTCAACTTTCGAATCCTTCTCATAAGATACCTCTGACATAAGTAGGATGGGGATTGTATTTCAGTTATTGATCGTATTGGCGCTAGTATCGCCACATCTCAGCCGAGCGGATACTTCTCGCAACTGAAACTTGGATCGTCTCAGATTTTCTCGTAAACACACAGCATCCAACTGTTGATCTTCTGGCGTTAAGAGATAACGGAAATGCCTAGCTTCTCCAAAGCATTACGCCGGAAGCAGCACGAAGGTAAACCTTTTACAGCCATGTTGCTCTACAGTGTTGCGCTCTGGCGGGCATGAGGGCAAAGCGTAGGAGTTATTCGGTTCTAATGAGCTTGTTACAAGCCACAGGCCTCTTCCGGTGTGATGGACAAGGTCGTAAATAAGCTTAAGTGCATAGGCGTAACTTGGCAGGGGCAAGAGATGGCACTTGCCCCCAAAAATTTTCGGGTTCATTAAAATTTATAATTTAGGGGACCTGAGATCCAAAGTAATAAAGAGTAATATTTGTGATTTCGCAATCGTCACAGTTATTTAGGAAATAATCCTGAACGCTGTTTTCATTGGATGGAAAACTTTCCGAATCTCTTCCCCCAAAAGTTAAGCCCCAGGTTTAACTCTGCCCCTCAAAATTAGGACCAAGTTTAATTCTGTCCCCTCAACATTAGGCTCAAGTTTAATTCTGCCTTCTGAAAATTAGGCCCAGCTTAAATTCTGCCCCCTTAAAATTAGGCCCAGTTTAATTCTGCCCGCTCAAAATTAGGCCTAATTTCATTCTACCTCTTCAAAATTGCAAAATTAGGCCCAGTTTAATTCTGCACCCTCAACATTAGGCCCAAGTTTAATTCTGCCTTCTGAAAATTAGGCCCATCTTAAATTCTGCCCGCTTAAAATTAGGCCCAGTTTAATTCTGCGCGCTCAAAATTAGGCCCAATTTCATTCTACCTCTTCAAAATTACAAAATTAGGCCCAGTTTAATTCTGCACCCTCAACATTAGGCCCAAGTTTAATTCTGCCTTCTGAAAATTAGGCCCAGCTTAAATTCTGCCCCCTTAAAATTAGGCCCAGTTTAATTCTGCCCGCTCAAAATTAGACCCAATTTCATTCTACCTCTTCAAAATTACAAAATTAGGCCCAGTTTAATTCTGCACCCTCAACATTAGGCCCAAGTTTAATTCTGCCTTCTGAAAATTAGGCCCAGCTTAAATTCTGCCCCCTTAAAATTAGGCCCAGTTTAATTGTGCCCGCTCAAAATTACGCCCAATTTCATTCTACCTCTTCAAAATTACAAAATTAGGACCAGTTTAATTCTGCCCGCTCAAAATTAGGCCCAATTTCATTCTACCTCTTCAAAATTACAAAATTAGGCCCAGTTTAATTCTGCACCCTCAACATTAGGCCCAAGTTTAATTCTGACTTCTGAGAATTAGGCCCAGCTTAAATTCTGCCCCCTTAAAATTAGGCCCAGTTTAATTCTGCCCGCTCAAAATTAGGCCCAATTTCATTTTACCTCTTTAAAATTACAAAATTAGGCCCAGTTTAATTCTGCCCGCTCAAAATTAGGCCCAATTTCATTCTACCTCTTCAAAATTACAAAATTAGGCCCAGTTTAATTCTGCCCGCTCAAAATTAGGCCCAATTTCATTCTACCTCTTCAAAATTACAAAATTAGGCCCAGTTTAATTCTGCCCGCTCAAAATTAGGCCCAATTTCATTCTACCTCTTCAAAATTACAAAATTAGGCCCAGTTTAATTCTGCACCCTCAACATTAGGCTCAAGTTTAATTCTGCCTTCTGAAAATTAGGCCCAGCTTAAATTCTGCCCCCTTAAAATTAGGCCCAGTATAATTCTGCCCTCTCAAAATTACACCCAAGTTACGCCCATGCTTAAGTGTGTCGTGGCGCTTTGCCAGGAGATCTGAAAACGAGGCTCTGAAAAGAATATAAAAGACTACCCCTTAGGCCTACCACCTTAGGAGAAAACAACCCTTCGGATTCAGGTAAAGTGGATAAAATAGACAATGTCTTAGTAAAAACACTTTACATAATACCTAGGCGCTATTCTCCAAGTGCTGAACGGCCACGGTTCAAGATTCAGATTTCGCCCGACCCTGTGGCCGAGTGGTTAGCACATCGCGTTGCGACGCCAAGGGTCCCGGGTTCGAATCCCGGTCGGGTATGGTTGTTTGTGAATGTCCATTTTCATCCATTTCACCATTTCATCACTCATCCCCATCTTCGCAAATTAGCCAAGAGGCACAAAACGCGAAGTAAAATAAACTAAATCAATCAATCAAGATTCAGATTTGCAAGAAATGCGTCAACAAGTAGCACTTAGACCATAAGAACCAGTAGATCAATTGAAGAGTTGTTTATTAATTCTATGTATTTTTCGGATGTTAGGAGTGACCCTTTCCGAAGACACCCTGTGCATAGAATTTGGCAGACTAGCGAGGCTCTGGCGTCTGGACTCCCAGCCAGTATAATCCTCCGTGGGGCTCGTGTTGTCGTGTTCCTTTATGTTTGTGATGGTCCCTTCATCTATTTCTAATAATCCCCGTCCATTATAATGATAATTATCATATGCGAGATTAGCCCAATGTGGCAGAAAAGCGATGTGAAATAGACGACATCAACAACAACAAAACTATACATTCTTCTTACTATTAGTCGCTCTACTGTCCCTTTACGCTAATCGCGAAAATGAAGATAGAGAGACTCCGAAGCCTCAACTCTTCGCTGGAGAGATCGTGAGTCAATTACTCTGGACGCTTGGACTTAACCTTCTCTTCGAGCAGAACACATTCTCCAGGAAGCAAGATCAACTTGCCTTTCGAGAGAATGATTGATTGAGTTGGTGTTTTAAGTCTACTTTATGCACAGTAAGGCTAATCGGTACCAGAGGTGGTCACCCTCCGGAGGGCGACCCTCATGAGGGTCCCTCACCATCCGAACACTTGTGAGGGTGTGTGAGGGTTAGGTCGATCCGTGAGGGTCAGGGCGTGTGAGGGTGTGTGAGGGCGAAGTTTATCCGTGAGGGTTAGGGCATGTGAGGGTGAGGTTGAAAGGCGAGTCGTGAGGGTGAGGGCGTCTGAGGGTGAGGGCAAAATTAATCCGTGAGGGTGAGGTCGTGTGAAGGTGAGGGCGAAATGCTAGTCGTGAGGGTGTGTGAGGTGAGGGCGAAGTTGATCCGTGAGGGTAAGGACGTGTGAGAGTGAGGTTGGAAGGCGAGTTGTGAGGGTGTGTGAGGGTGAGGGCGAGATCGACCCGTAAGGGTGAAGGAGGTTGAATAAAAATGACCACCTCTGATCGGGACTGGACCTACAGATTAAAGTGGGATCCGAACCACTATGTGCCTCCACCCAGGACCCCTTGATTACAAGGCGACGACGCTCCACTACGCCATCAAGGAGGCCTTTGGAGAGAATGAGACAATATAGTGAATTGATTGATTGAATTGAGTTACTTTAGGTCGCTTTTCTTCAGTTTTGACTAATCGCAACGATGGAGATGAAAGGTGTTAGGATGAGATGGATGAAGGGACATTCATAAACACTTGAAGGTCCAGGCATCAGGGCTTCGTTAGTCTGCGAACTCCAGTCCAGGGTGTACTATAAGACAAGTGCTTACTGGATAGTCACACCTTACGCCCCAGCAGCTAACTGCTAACCATCTGCCAACACCGTGATGTTATGACTAGCCATCTTCACCCCTCTCCCCAAACATACACCCCAAAGTTTATTTTGTCCTCCCCGATACAGTGGTAACGTCGTCGCCTTGTAATCAAGAGGCTCTGGGTTCGATACCAGGTGTAGGCACGTAGTGGTTCGGATTCAACTTTAAACTCTAGGTCCAGTCCCGATTAGCCTTACTGTGCATAAAGTGGACTTAAAACACCAACTAAGACAAACAAAGTTTATTTTCTCTGCCCGAGAATTTAATATCCCAAAAAGGTATCCAAGACAGATATTTTAAACTATCATCAGAATATGGAGGCTTGCAACATTGGTAAACTCGTCGTTCAACACCTTGCAATGCTGTGTTCAATGTCCCTCATAGCAGGTCAGTGATCCGAGGTTCAAAATCGTGGTTCCAATATTGATACTTTGCCTCCATTTCGACTCCATCGTAAACCATGCATTGAATTACAAAGGTTTTATTAAAAACGCATTAGTTCGAAAAGCACCCAAAGAGTCTTCAGGGATTCGTCTCCCAATGTAGAAAAATGTAGTCGTCATATACCAGCAGAATTTAAAGCTCTCGCAAGTAAGCAAAGTGAGGAAAATCAGTTTTGTGTACGCCAGTTTGAAATACTTCGACAGATTTCTCTCAAATTCAATATCATTTCAGTTTCTGAAGGCATTTAGCTTCTAGAGGAATTTCGACTGAAAGGCTCTATATTTAATTGAGTTGTCCTTATGACAAAATTGGCGACTTGCGAACCCTCAACTTTATCCCTCAGCCCCATAAAACTAAACCCCCCCTCTATAGAACCGGCTTCGATTCCTCAATATGCAAGGTTCTAAAGTTTCTTCTCTTCGCTTGTAACGGACATCATTTGACCCAAAACCTGACCGCGGCTATTTTGTTTTCAAGCTGATCCGAAAGCGGTCCTGTACGCTTCGGCAAAGATCTAAGAGTGTTTCCATGTTTCTCAGATCGCGACAAACTAAGTGATTCCCTTTATAGCTTTGGGCCTCCGGGTTCTGCTTCTACTGCCCTTCCAATAGTCCCCTTGTTTTGCCTCGGTGTGGAGGCGTCTTGTACTTCAGCCTTCGGCGGATACGAAATAGGATTTATTGATGCACTGAGGAGCTTTGGATGCTTCAGTAACTTCCGAGCCATCTTTGAGGTCTTTCAGCAGATCGATATACAAATCGAAAACAAGAACGGACATTCTACAGGAATAACATGTTTTCCAAGGATTTCTATGTAAGATTTGGGGAAATAGCTGCTCTAGCAGCCAATAGAGGCGTTTGTTTTGTTTCAGATGTTCTTGCTACTCTGTTTCATCTGTCTCTAGAAGAAATGTCGGCTTGTGACTTTGCAAGGGTTCATGCTACAGTTGTTCAGATCCTTCTTATATTCCCAATTAGAAGCTGAGTTAAAATTTAAAAGAAAAATACACCTCTTCATAAAAAGAGATGGACATCTAAAGGTTCCGACATGTAAGTCAAAAGCAGGAGCCTATAGTCAAGGCTAGCTGGACTATATGCGAAGCCTCATCCCCAGAGACTAAAGTACTGAAGAAAAATCAACTATAAATTGTGAATAAAAATGTTCATATCAGTAAGATGATAATGATCCTGAAGTTAGCAACCTGATTTCTTATGAGTTGGCAACCTGACTTCTTAGGAGTTGGTAACCTGACTTCTTATGAGTTGGCAACCTGATTTCTTAGGAGATGGCAACCTGACTTCTTACGAGTTGGCAAACCTGATTTCTTAGGAGATGGCAACCTGACTTCTTAGAAGTTGGCAACCTGACTTCTTACTAATTGGCAACCTGATTTCTTAGGGGCTGGCAACCTGATTTCTTAGGAGTTGGCAACCTGACTTCTTATTAGTTCGCAACCTGATTTCCTAGGAGTTGGCAACCTGATTTCTCAGGAGTTGGCGACCTGACGTCTTAGGATTTGGCGACCTGACTTCTTAGAAGTTGGAAATCTGATTTCTTAGGAGATGGCAACCTGACTTCTTACGAGTTGGCAACCTGATTTCTTAGGAGTTGGCAACCTGACTTCTTAGAAGTTGGCAACCTGACTTCTTACTAATTGGCAACCTGATTTCTTAGGGGCTGGCAACCTGATTTCTTAGGAGTTGGCAACCTGATTTCTCTGGAGTTGGCGACCTGACGTCTTAGGATTTGGCGACCTGACTTCTTAGAAGTTGGAAATCTGATTTCTTAGGAGTTGGCAACCTGATTTCTTAGGAGTTGGAAACCTGATTTCTTAGGAGTTGGCAACCTGATTTCTTAGGAGATGGCAACCTGATTTCTTAGGAGTTGGCAACCTGACTTCTTATAAGATAGCAATCTGACTTCTTAGGCGTTGGCAACCTGACTTCTTAGGGTTGGCAACTTGATTTCTTAGGAGTTTGCAACATGACTTCTTAGAAGTTGGAAATCTGATTTCTTAGAACTTGGCAACCTGATTTCTTAGGAGTTGGCGACCTGACGTCTTAGGATTTGGCGACCTGACTTCTTAGAAGTTGGAAATCTGATTTCTTAGGAGTTGGCAACCTGATTTCTTAGGAGTTGGCAACCTGATTTCTTAGGAGTTGGCAACCTGACTTCTTATAAGATAGCAATCTGACTTCTTAGAAGTTGGAAACCTGATTTCTTAGGAGTTGGCAACCTGACTTCTTAGAAGTTGGCAACCTGATTTCTTAGGAGTTGGTAACTTAGCTGCCGTTGACATAGCAATGTGTCTTCCTTGAAGGTGCAGAGAACGATCAAAATGGAATTGTCTAACCACTTTCACATGGCGTTTACGAAAGCCTAAGCGGTAATCGGCTTCCTTCCTCCGTTGCCTAGAACCACGTGTCATAGCGAGATAGTCCAGATGTTGAACTGATGATACGCCACTGGTCAAAAGTAATGTGCTTACAATGGACATTACAGTGTGTTGGGACTACCAACAGTCCTGATCGTGAACAGTTCTGATTACAAGCATTCATAATAACGAACAGCCTTGATAATAAACAAACCCGTTTTGGGACAATTCTGTTTAAGAACAGTCCTGATTGGGAGCAGTTATAATAACGAACAGCCCCATTTGCGTACAGTTTGGAGCCATCACAAGAACGAACAATCCAGTTTGCGTAGCTACCTACGTGGCGAAGTGGTTAGCATATCGCGTTACGACGCCAGAGGTTCCGGGTTCGAATCCAGGCCTGGTCATTGGTGTTCTCTGTGAGTGTTCCTTCAGAAATTTCATCATATCATCATTCATCCGCATTTTCGCGATAAGGAGTGGCAGAAAAGTCAAGTGAAATAAAGCAAAGCAATTAATCAATGAAGTCCTTTTTGTGAACAATTCATATTACAAGCATATTACAAGTCCCGTTTGCGAACGGTTAGAAGCAGCAATAAGAACGAACAGTCCTGATTATATGAGCAGCCATAAGAACGAACAGTCTTGATTATATGAGCAGCCATAAGAAGGAACAGTACTGATTATGAGCAGTCATAATAATGAACAATCCTGTTTTCCAACGGTCCTGATTACATGAGCAGTCATAATAATGAACAATCCTGTTTTCCAACAGTCCTGATTACATGAGCAGCCATAAGAACGAACAGTACTGATTATGAGCAGTCATAATAATGAACAATCCTGTTTTCCAACAGTCCTGATTACATGAGCAGTCATAAGAACGAACAGTACTGATTATGAGCAGTCATAATAATGAACAATCCTGTTTTCCAACAGTCCTGATTATATGAGCAGCCATAAGAACGAACAGTACTCATTATGAGCAGTCATAATAATGAACAATCCTGTTTTCCAACAGTCCTGATTATATGAGCAGCCATAAGAACGAACAGTACTGATTATGAGCAGTCATAATAATGAACAATCCTGTCTTCCAACAGTCCTGATTACATGAGCAGTCATAAGAACGAACAGTACTGATTATGAGCACTCATAATAATGAACAATCCTGTTTTCCAACAGTCCTGATTACATGAGCAGTCATAAGAACGAACAGTACTGATTATGAGCAGTCATAATAATGAACAATCCTGTTTTCCAACAGTCCTGATTACATGAGCAGTCATAAGAACTAACAGTACTGATTATGAGCAGTCATAATAATGAACAATTCTGTTTTCCAACAGTCCTGATTACATGAACAGTCATAAGAACGAACAGTACTGATTATGAGCAGTCATAATAATGAACAATCCTGTTTGCCAACAGTCCTGATTACATGAGCAGCCATAAGAACGAACAGTACTCATTATGAGCAGTCATAATAATGAACAATCCTGTTTTCCAACAGTCCTGATTACATGAGCAATCATAAGAACGAACAGTACTGATTATGAGCAGTCATAATAATGAACAATCCTGTTTTCCAACAGTCCTGATTACATGAGCAGTCATAAGAACGAACAGTACTGATTATGAGCAGTCATAATAATGAACAATCCTGTTTTCCAACAGTCCTGATTACATGAGCAGTCATAAGAACGAACAGTACTGATTATGAGCAGTCATAATAATGAACAACCCTGTTTTCCAACAGTCCTGATTACATGAGCAGCCATAAGAACGAACAGTACTCTTTATGAGCAGTCATAATAATGAACAATCCTGTTTTCCAACAGTCCTGATTATATGAGCATCCATAAGAACGAGCAGTACTGATTATGAGCAGTCATAATAATGAACAATCCTGTTTTCCAACAGTCCTGATTACATGAGCAGTCATAAGAACGAACAGTACTGATTATGAGCAGTCATAATAATGAACAATCCTGTTTTCCAACAGTCCTGATTACATGAGCAGTCATAAGAACGAACAGTACTGATTATGAGCAGTCATAATAATGAACAATCCTGTTTTCCAACAGTCCTGATTATATGAGCAGTCATAAGAACTAACAGTACTCATTATGAGCAGTCATAATAATGAACAATCCTGTTTTCCAACAGTCCTGATTACATGAGCAGTCATAAGAACGAACAGTACTCATTATGAGCAGTCATAATAATGAACAATCCATTTTTCCAACAGTCCTGATTACATGAGCAGCCATAAGAACGAACAGTACTGATTATGAGCAGTCATAATAATGAACAATCCTGTTTTCCAACAGTCCTGATTACATGAGCAGTCATAAGAACGAACAGTACTGATTATGAGCAGTCATAATAATGAACAATCCTGTTTTCCAACAGTCCTGATTATATGCGCAGCCATAAGAATGAACAGTACTGATTATGAGCAGTCATAATAATGAACAATCCTGTTTTCCAACAGTCCTGATTACATGAGCAGTCATAAGAACGAACAGTACTGATTATGAGCAGTCATGATAATGAACAATCCTGTCTTCCAACAGTCCTGATTACATGAGCAGTCATAAGAACGAACAGTACTGATTATGAGCACTCATAATAATGAACAATCCTGTTTTCCAACAGTCCTGATTACATGAGCAGTCATAAGAACGAACAGTACTGATTATGAGCAGTCATAATAATGAACAATCCTGTTTTCCAACAGTCCTGATTACATGAGCAGTCATAAGAACGAACAGTACTGATTATGAGCAGTCATAATAATGAACAATCCTGTTTTCCAACAGTCCTGATTACATGAGCAGTCATAAGAACGAACAGTACTGATTATGAGCAGTCATAATAATGAACAATCCTGTTTTCCAACAGTCCTGATTATATGAGCAGTCATAAGAACGAACAGTACTGATTATGAGCAGTCATAATAATGAACAATCCTGTTTTCCAACAGTCCTGATTACATGAGCAGTCATAAGAACGAACAGTACTCATTATGAGCAGTCATAATAATGAATAATCCTTTTTTCCAACAGTCTTGATTATATGAGCAGCCATAAGAACGAACAATACTGATTATGAGCAGTCATAATAATGAACAATCCTGTCTTCCAACAGTCCTGATTACATGAGCAGTCATAAGAACGAACAGTACTGATTATGAGCACTCATAATAATGAACAATCCTGTTTTCCAACAGTCCTGATTACATGAGCAGTCATAAGAACGAACAGTACTGATTATGAGCAGTCATAATAATGAACAATCCTGTTTTCCAACAGTCCTGATTACATGAGCAGTCATAAGAACGAACAGTACTGATTATGAGCAGTCATAATAATGAACAATTCTGTTTTCCAACAGTCCTGATTACATGAACAGTCATAAGAACGAACAGTACTGATTATGAGCAGTCATAATAATGAACAATCCTGTTTGCCAACAGTCCTGATTACATGAGCAGCCATAAGAACGAACAGTACTCATTATGAGCAGTCATAATAATGAACAATCCTGTTTTCCAACAGTCCTGATTACATGAGCAGTCATAAGAACTAACAGTACTGATTATGAGCAGTCATAATAATGAACAATTCTGTTTTCCAACAGTCCTGATTACATGAACAGTCATAAGAACGAACAGTACTGATTATGAGCAGTCATAATAATGAACAATCCTGTTTGCCAACAGTCCTGATTACATGAGCAGCCATAAGAACGAACAGTACTCATTATGAGCAGTCATAATAATGAACAATCCATTTTTCCAACAGTCCTGATTACATGAGCAGCCATAAGAACGAACAGTACTGATTATGACCAGTCATAATAATGAACAATCCTGTTTTCCAAGAGTCCTGATTACATGAGCAGTCATAAGAACGAACAGTACTGATTATGAGCAGTCATAATAATGAACAATCCTGTTTTCCAACAGTCCTGATTATATGCGCTGCCATAAGAATGAACAGTACTGATTATGAGCAGTCATAATAATGAACAATCCTGTTTTCCAACAGTCCTGATTACATGAGCAGTCATAAGAACGAACAGTACTGATTATGAGCAGTCATAATAATGAACAATCCTGTTTTCCAACAGTCCTGATTACATGAGCAGTCATAAGAACGAACAGTACTGATTATGAGCACTCATAATAATGAACAATCCTGTTTTCCAACAGCCCTGATTACATGAGCAGTCATAAGAACGAACAGTACTGATTATGAGCAGTCATAATAATGAACAATCCTGTTTTCCAACAGTCCTGATTACATGAGCAGTCATAAGAACGAACAGTACTGATTATGAGCAGTCATAATAATGAACAATCCTGTTTTCCAACAGTCCTGATTACATGAGCAGTCATAAGAACGAACAGTACTGGTTATGAGCAGTCATAATAATGATCAATCCTGTTTTCCAACAGTCCTGATTATATGAGCAGCCATAAGAACGAACAGTACTCATTATGAGCAGTCATAATAATGAACAATCCTGTTTTCCAACAGTCCTGATTACATGAGCAGTCATAAGAACGAACAGTACTCATTATGAGCAGTCATAATAATGAACAATCCTGTTTTCCAACAGTCCTGGTTATATGAGCAGTCATAAGAACGAACATTACTGATTATGAGCAGTCATAATAATGTACAATCCTGTTTTCCAACAGTCCTGATTATATGAGCAGTCATAAGAACGAACAGTACTGATTATGAGCACTCATAATAATGAACAATCCTGTTTTCCAACAGTCCTGATTACCTGAGCAGTCATAAGAACGAACAGTACTGATTATGAGCAGTCATAATAATGAACAATCCTGTTTTCCCACAGTCCTGATTACACGAGCAGTCATAAGAACGAACAGTACTGATTATGAGCAGTCATAATAATGAACAATCCTGTTTTCCAACAGTTCTGATTATACGAGCAGCCATAAGAACGAACAGTACTCATTATGAGCAGTCATAATAATGAACAATCCTGTTTTCCAACAGTCCTGATTATATGAGCAGCCATAAGAACGAACAGTACTGATTATGAGCAGTCATAATAATGAACAATCCTGTTTTCCAACAGTCCTGATTACATGAGCAGTCATAAGAACGAACAGTACTGATTATGAGCAGTCATAATAATGAACAATCCTGTTTTCCAACAGTCCTGATTATATGAGCAGCCATAAGAACGAACAGTACTCATTATGAGCAGTCATAATAATGAACAATCCTGTTTTCCAACAGTCCTGATTACATGAGCAGTCATAATAACGAACAGTACTCATTATGAGCAGTCATAATAATGAAAAATCCTGTTTTCCAACAGTCCTGATTACATGAGCAGTCATAAGAACGAACAGTACTGATTATGAGCAGTCATAATAATGAACAATCCTGTTTTCCAACAGTCCTGATTACATGAGCAGTCATAAGAACGAACAGTACTGATTATGAGCAGTCATAATAATGAACAATCCTGTTTTCCAACAGTCCTGATTACATGAGCAGTCATAAGAACGAACAGTACTGATTATGAGCAGTCATAATAATGAACAATCCTGTTTTCCAACAGTCCTGATTACATGAGCAGCCATAAGAACGAACAGTACTCATTATGAGCAGTCATAATAATGAACAATCCTGTTTTCCAACAGTCCTGATTATATGAGCATCCATAAGAACGAGCAGTACTGATTATGAGCAGTCATAATAATGAACAATCCTGTTTTCCAACAGTCCTGATTACATGAGCAGTCATAAGAACGAACAGTACTGATTATGAGCAGTCATAATAATGAGCAATCCTGTTTTCCAACAGTCCTGATTACATGAGCAGTCATAAGAACGAACAGTACTGATTATGAGCAGTCATAATAATGAACAATCCTGTTTTCCAACAGTCCTGATTATATGAGCAGTCATAAGAACGAACAGTACTCATTATGAGCAGTCATAATAATGAACAATCCTGTTTTCCAACAGTCCTGATTACATGAGCAATCATAAGAACGAACAGTACTCATTATGAGCAGTCATAATGATGAACAATCCATTTTTCCAACAGTCCTGATTACATGAGCAGCCATAAGAACGAACAGTACTGATTATGAGCACTCATAATAATGAACAATCCTGCTTTCCAACAGTCCTGATTACATGAGCAGTCATAAGAACGAACAGTACTGATTATGAGCAGTCATAATAATGAACAATTCTGTTTTCCAACAGTCCTGATTATATGAGCAGTCATAAGAACTAACAGTACTGATTATGAGCAGTCATAATAATGAACAATTCTGTTTTCCAACAGTCCTGATTGCATGAACAGTCATAAGAACGAACAGTACTGGTTATGAGCAGTCATAATAATGAACAATCCTGTTTGCCAACAGTCCTGATTACATGAGCAGCCATAAGAACGAACAGTACTCATTATGAGCAGTCATAATAATGAACAATCCTGTTTTCCAACAGTCCTGATTACATGAGCAGTCATAAGAACTAACAGTACTGATTATGAGCAGTCATAATAATGAACTATTCTGTTTTCAAACAGTCCTGATTACATGAACAGTCATAAGAACGAACAGTACTGATTATGAGCAGTCATAATAATGAACAATCCTGTTTGCCAACAGTCCTGATTACATGAGCAGCCAAGAGAACGAACAGTACTCATTAAGAGCAGTCATAATAATGAACAATCCATTTTTCCAACAGTCCTGATTACATGAGCAGCCATAAGAACGAACAGTACTGATTATGAGCAGTCATAATAATGAACAATCCTGTTTTCCAACAGTCCTGATTACATGAGCAGTCATAAGAACGAACAGTACTGATTATGAGCACTCATAATAATGAACAATCCTGTTTTCCAACAGTCCTGATTACATGAGCAGTCATAAGAACGAACAGTACTGATTATGAGCAGTCATAATAATGAACAATCCTGTTTTCCAACAGTCCTGATTATATGGCGCAGCCATAAGAACGAACAGTACTGATTATGAGCAGTCATATAAATGAACAATCCTGTTTTCCAACAGTCCTGATTACATGAGCAGTCATAAGAACGAACAGTACTGATTATGAGCAGTCATAATAATGAACAATCATGTTTGCCAACAGTCCTGATTACATGAGCAGCCATAAGAACGAACAGTACTCATTATGAGCAGTCATAATAATGAACAATCCTGTTTTCCAACAGTCCTGATTATATGAGCAGCCAAAAGAACGAACAGTACTCATTATGAGCAGTCATAATAATGAACAATCCATTTTTCCAACAGTCCTGATTACATGAGCAGCCATAAGAACGAACAGTACTTATTATGAGCAGTCATAATAATGAACAATCCTGTTTTCCAACAGTCCTGATTACATGAGCAGTCATAAGAACGAACAGTACTGATTATGAGCACTCATAATAATGAACAATCCATTTTTCCAACAGTCCTGATTACATGAGCAGTCATAAGAACGAACAGTACTGATTATGAGCAGTCATAATAATGAACAATCCTGTTTTCCAACAGTCCTGATTATATGCGCAGCCATAAGAACGAACAGTACTGATTATGAGCAGTCATAATAATGAACAATCCTGTTTTCCAACAGTCCTGATTACATGAGCAGTCATAAGAACGAACAGTACTCATTATGAGCAGTCATAATAATGAACAATCATGTTTTCCAACAGTCCTGATTACATGAGCAGCCATAAGAACGAACAGTACTCATTATGAGCAGTCATAATAATGAACAATCCTGTTTTCCAACAGTCCTGATTACATGAGCAGCCATAAGAACGAACAGTACTTATTATGAGCAGTCATAATAATGAACAATCCTGTTTTCCAACAGTCCTGATTACATGAGCAGTCATAAGAACGAACAGTACTGATTATGAGCACTCATAATAATGAACAATCCTGTTTTCCAACAGTCCTGATTACATGAGCAGTCATAAGAACGAACAGTACTGATTATGAGCAGTCATAATAATGAACAATCCTGTTTTCCAACAGTCCTGATTATATGCGCAGCCATAAGAACGAACAGTACTGATTATGAGCAGTCATAATAATGAACAATCCTGTTTTCCAACAGTCCTGATTACATGAGCAGTCATAAGAACGAACAGTACTGATTATGAGCAGTCATAATAATGAACAATCATGTTTTCCAACAGTCCTGATTACATGAGCAGCCATAAGAACGAACAGTACTCATTATGAGCAGTCATAATAATGAACAATCCTGTTTTCCAACAGTCCTAATTATATGAGCAGCCATAAGAACGAACAGTACTGATTATGAGCAGTCATAATAATGAACAATCCTGTTTTCCAACAGTCCTGATTACATGAGCAGTCATAAGAACTAACAGTACTGATTATGAGCAGTCATAATAATGAACAATCCTGTTTTCCAACAGTCCTGATTACATGAGCAATCATAAGAACGAACAGTACTGATTATGAGCACTCATTATAATGAACAATCCTGTTTTCCAACAGTCCTGATTACATGAGCAGTCATAAGAACGAACAGTACTGATTATGAGCAGTCATAATAATGAAAAATCCTGTTTTCCAACAGTCCTGATCACATGAGCAGTCATAAGAACGAACAGTACTGATTATGAGCAGTCATAATAATGAACAATCCTGTTTTCCAACAGTCCTGATTACATGAGCAGTCATAAGAACGAACAGTACTGATTATGAGCAGTCATAATAATGAACAATCCTGTTTTCCAACAGTCCTGATTACATGAGCAGTCATAAGAACGAACAGTACTGATTATGAGCAGTCATAATAATGAACAATCCTGTTTTCCAACAGTCCTGATTACATGAGCAGCCATAAGAACGAACAGTACTCATTATGAGCAGTCATAATAATGAACAATCCTGTTTTCCAACAGTCCTGATTATATGAGCATCCATAAGAACGAGCAGTACTGATTATGAGCAGTCATAAAAATGAACAATCCTGTTTTCCAAAAGTCCTGATTACATGAGCAGTCATAAGAACGAACAGTACTGATTATGAGCAGTCATAATAATGAGCAATCCTGTTTTCCAACAGTCCTGATTACATGAACAGTCATAAGAACGAACAGTACTGATTATGAGCAGTCATAATAATGAACAATCCTGTTTGCCAACAGTCCTGATTACATGAGCAGCCATAAGAACGAACAGTACTCATTATGAGCAGTCATAATAATGAACAATCCTGTTTTCCAACAGTCCTGATTACATGAGCAGTCATAAGAACTAACAGTACTGATTATGAGCAGTCATAATAATGAACAATTCTGTTTTCCAACAGTCCTGATTACATGAACAGTCATAAGAACGAACAGTACTGATTATGAGCAGTCATAATAATGAACAATCCTGTTTGCCAACAGTCCTGATTACATGAGCAGCCATAAGAACGAACAGTACTCATTATGAGCAGTCATAATAATGAACAATCCATTTTTCCAACAGTCCTGATTACATGAGCAGCCATAAGAACGAACAGTACTGATTATGACCAGTCATAATAATGAACAATCCTGTTTTCCAAGAGTCCTGATTACATGAGCAGTCATAAGAACGAACAGTACTGATTATGAGCAGTCATAATAATGAACAATCCTGTTTTCCAACAGTCCTGATTATATGCGCTGCCATAAGAATGAACAGTACTGATTATGAGCAGTCATAATAATGAACAATCCTGTTTTCCAACAGTCCTGATTACATGAGCAGTCATAAGAACGAACAGTACTGATTATGAGCAGTCATAATAATGAACAATCCTGTTTTCCAACAGTCCTGATTACATGAGCAGTCATAAGAACGAACAGTACTGATTATGAGCACTCATAATAATGAACAATCCTGTTTTCCAAAGCCCTGATTACATGAGCAGTCATAAGAACGAACAGTACTGATTATGAGCAGTCATAATAATGAACAATCCTGTTTTCCAACAGTCCTGATTACATGAGCAGTCATAAGAACGAACAGTACTGATTATGAGCAGTCATAATAATGAACAATCCTGTTTTCCAACAGTCCTGATTACATGAGCAGTCATAAGAACGAACAGTACTGGTTATGAGCAGTCATAATAATGATCAATCCTGTTTTCCAACAGTCCTGATTATATGAGCAGCCATAAGAACGAACAGTACTCATTATGAGCAGTCATAATAATGAACAATCCTGTTTTCCAACAGTCCTGATTACATGAGCAGTCATAAGAACGAACAGTACTCATTATGAGCAGTCATAATAATGAACAATCCTGTTTTCCAACAGTCCTGGTTATATGAGCAGTCATAAGAACGAACAGTACTGATTATGAGCAGTCATAATAATGTACAATCCTGTTTTCCAACAGTCCTGATTATATGAGCAGTCATAAGAACGAACAGTACTGATTATGAGCACTCATAATAATGAACAATCCTGTTTTCCAACAGTCCTGATTACATGAGCAGCCATAAGAACTAACAGTACTGATTATGAGCAGTCATAACAATGAACAATCCTGTTTTCCAACAGTCCTGATTACATGAGCAGTCATAAGAACGAACAGTACTGATTATGAGCAGTCATAATAATGAACAATTCTGTTTTCCAACAGTCCTGATTATATGAGCAGTCATAAGAACTAACAGTACTGATTATGAGCAGTCATAATAATGAACAATTCTGTTTTCCAACAGTCCTGATTGCATGAACAGTCATAAGAACGAACAGTACTGGTTATGAGCAGTCATAATAATGAACAATCCTGTTTGCCAACAGTCCTGATTACATGAGCAGCCATAAGAACGAACAGTACTCATTATGAGCAGTCATAATAATGAACAATCCTGTTTTCCAACAGTCCTGATTACATGAGCAGTCATAAGAACTAACAGTACTGATTATGAGCAGTCATAATAATGAACAATTCTGTTTTCAAACAGTCCTGATTACATGAACAGTCATAAGAACGAACAGTACTGATTATGAGCAGTCATAATAATGAACAATCCTGTTTGCCAACAGTCCTGATTACATGAGCAGCCAAGAGAACGAACAGTACTCATTAAGAGCAGTCATAATACTGAACAATCCATTTTTCCAACAGTCCTGATTACATGAGCAGCCATAAGAACGAACAGTACTGATTATGAGCAGTCATAATAATGAACAATCCTGTTTTCCAACAGTCCTGATTACATGAGCAGTCATAAGAACGAACAGTACTGATTATGAGCACTCATAATAATGAACAATCCTGTTTTCCAACAGTCCTGATTACATGAGCAGTCATAAGAACGAACAGTACTGATTATGAGCAGTCATAATAATGAACAATCCTGTTTTCCAACAGTCCTGATTATATGCGCAGCCATAAGAACGAACAGTACTGATTATGAGCAGTCATATAAATGAACAATCCTGTTTTCCAACAGTCTTGATTACATGAGCAGTCATAAGAACGAACAGTACTGATTATGAGCAGTCATAATAATGAACAATCATGTTTTCCAACAGTCCTGATTACATGAGCAGTCATAAGAACTAACAGTACTGATTATGAGCAGTCATAATAATGAACAATCCTGTTTGCCACCAGTCCTGATTACATGAGCAGCCATAAGAACGAACAGTACTCATTATGAGCAGTCATAATAATGAACAATCCTGTTTTCCAACAGTCCTGATTACATGAGCAGTCATAAGAACTAACAGTACTGATTATGAGCAGTCATAATAATGAACAATTCTGTTTTCAAACAGTCCTGATTACATGAACAGTCATAAGAACGAACAGTACTGATTATGAGCAGTCATAATAATGAACAATCCTGTTTGCCAACAGTCCTGATTACATGAGCAGCCAAGAGAACGAACAGTACTCATTAAGAGCAGTCATAATAATGAACAATCCATTTTTCCAACAGTCCTGATTACATGAGCAGCCATAAGAACGAACAGTACTGATTATGAGCAGTCATAATAATGAACAATCCTGTTTTCCAACAGTCCTGATTACATGAGCAGTCATAAGAACGAACAGTACTGATTATGAGCACTCATAATAATGAACAATCCTGTTTTCCAACAGTCCTGATTACATGAGCAGTCATAAGAACGAACAGTACTGATTATGAGCAGTCATAATAATGAACAATCCTGTTTTCCAACAGTCCTGATTATATGCGCAGCCATAAGAACGAACAGTACTGATTATGAGCAGTCATATAAATGAACAATCCTGTTTTCCAACAGTCTTGATTACATGAGCAGTCATAAGAACGAACAGTACTGATTATGAGCAGTCATAATAATGAACAATCCTGTTTTCCAACAGTCCTGATTACATGAGCAGCCATAAGAACGAACAGTACTCATTATGAGCAGTCATAATAATGAACAATCCTGTTTTCCAACAGTCCTGATTATATGAGCAGCCAAAAGAACGAACAGTACTCATTATGAGCAGTCATAATAATGAACAATCCATTTTTCCAACAGTCCTGATTACATGAGCAGCCATAAGAACGAACAGTACTTATTATGAGCAGTCATAATAATTAACAATCCTGTTTTCCAACAGTCCTGATTACATGAGCAGTCATAAGAACGAACAGTACTGATTATGAGCACTCATAATAATGAACAATCCTGTTTTCCAACAGTCCTGATTACATGAGCAGTCATAAGAACGAACAGTACTGATTATGAGCAGTCATAATAATGAACAATCCTGTTTTCCAACAGTCCTGATTATATGCGCAGCCATAAGAACGAACAGTACTGATTATGAGCAGTCATAATAATGAACAATCCTGTTTTCCTACAGTCCTGATTACATGAGCAGTCATAAGAACGAACAGTACTCATTATGAGCAGTCATAATAATGAACAATTCTGTTTTCCAACAGTCCTGATTACATGAGCAGCCATAAGAACGAACAGTACTCATTATGAGCAGTCATTATAATGAACAATCCTGTTTTCCAACAGTCCTGATTACATGAGCAGCCATAAGAACGAACAGTACTTATTATGAGCAGTCATAATAATGAACAATCCTGTTTTCCAACAGTCCTGATTACATGAGCAGTCATAAGAACGAACAGTACTGATTATGAGCACTCATAATAATGAACAATCCTGTTTTCCAACAGTCCTGATTACATGAGCAGTCATAAGAACGAACAGTACTGATTATGAGCAGTCATAATAATGAACAATCCTGTTTTCCAACAGTCCTGATTATATGCGCAGCCATAAGAACGAACAGTACTGATTATGAGCAGTCATAATAATGAACAATCCTGTTTTCCAACAGTCCTGATTACATGAGCAGTCATAAGAACGAACAGTACTGATTATGAGCAGTCATAATAATGAACAATCATGTTTTCCAACAGTCCTGATTACATGAGCAGCCATAAGAACGAACAGTACTCATTATGAGCAGTCATAATAATGAACAATCCTGTTTTCCAACAGTCCTAATTATATGAGCAGCCATAAGAACGAACAGTACTCATTATGAGCAGTCATAATAATGAACAATCCTGTTTTCCAACAGTCCTGATTACATGAGCAGTCATAAGAACTAACAGTACTGATTATGAGCAGTCATAATAATGAACAATCCTGTTTTCCAACAGTCCTGATTACATGAGCAATCATAAGAACGAACAGTACTGATTATGAGCACTCATTATAATGAACAATCCTGTTTTCCAACAGTCCTGATTACATGAGCAGTCATAAGAACGAACAGTACTGATTATGAGCAGTCATAATAATGAAAAATCCTGTTTTCCAACAGTCCTGATCACATGAGCAGTCATAAGAACGAACAGTACTGATTATGAGCAGTCATAATAATGAACAATCCTGTTTTCCAACAGTCCTGATTACATGAGCAGTCATAAGAACGAACAGTACTGATTATGAGCAGTCATAATAATGAACAATCCTGTTTTCCAACAGTCCTGATTACATGAGCAGTCATAAGAACGAACAGTACTGATTATGAGCAGTCATAATAATGAACAATCCTGTTTTCCAACAGTCCTGATTACATGAGCAGCCATAAGAACGAACAGTACTCATTATGAGCAGTCATAATAATGAACAATCCTGTTTTCCAACAGTCCTGATTATATGAGCATCCATAAGAACGAGCAGTACTGATTATGAGCAGTCATAAAAATGAACAATCCTGTTTTCCAAAAGTCCTGATTACATGAGCAGCCATAAGAACGAACAGTACTCATTATGAGCAGTCATAATAATGAACAATCCTGTTTTCCAACAGTCCTGATTATATGAGCATCCATAAGAACGAACAGTACTCATTATGAGCAGTCATAATAATGAACAATCCTGTTTTCCAACAGTCCTGATTACATGAGCAGTCATAAGAACGAACAGTACTCATTATGAGCAGTCATAATGATGAACAATCCATTTTTCCAACAGTCCTGATTACATGAGCAGCCATAAGAACGAACAGTACTGATTATGAGCACTCATAAAAATGAACAATCCTGTTTTCCAACAGTCCTGATTACATGAGCAGTCATAAGAACGAACAGTACTGATTATGAGCAGTCATAATAATGAACAATCCTGTTTTCCAACAGTCGTGAAAATATGCGCAGCCATAAGAATGAACAGTACTGATTATGAGCAGTCATAATAATGAACAATCCTGTTTTCCAACAGTCCTGATTACATGAGCAGTCATAAGAACGAACAGTACTGATTATGAGCAGTCATAATAATGAACAATCCTGTCTTCCAACAGTCCTGATTACATGAGCAGTCATAAGAACGAACAGTACTGATTATGAGCAGTCATAATAATGAACAATCCTGTTTTCCAACAGTCCTGATTACATGAGCAGTCATAAGAACGAACAGTACTGATTATGAGCAGTCATAATAATGAACAATCCTGTTTTCCAACAGTCCTGATTACATGAGCAGTCATAAGAACGAACAGTACTGATTATGAGCAGTCATAATAATGAACAATCCTGTTTTCCAACAGTCCTGATTACATGAGCAGTCATAAGAACGAACAGTACTGATTATGAGCAGTCATAATAATGAACAATCCTGTTTTCCAACAGTCCTGATTATATGAGCAGCCATAAGAACGAACAGTACTCATTATGAGCAGTCATAATAATGAACAATCTGTTTTCCAACAGTCCTGATTACATGAGCAGTCATAAGAACGAACAGTACTCATTATGAGCAGTCATAATAATGAATAATCCTTTTTTCCAACAGTCTTGATTATATGAGCAGCCATAAGAACGAACAGTACTGATTATGAGCAGTCATAATAATGAACAATCCTGTCTTCCAACAGTCCTGATTACATGAGCAGTCATAAGAACGAACAGTACTCATTATGAGCACTCATGATAATGAAAAATCCTGTTTTCCAACTGTCCTGATTACATGAGCAGTCATAAGAACGAACAGTACTGATTATGAGCAGTCATAATAATGAACAATCCTGTTTTCCAACAGTCCTGATTACATGAGCAGTCATAAGAACTAACAGTACTGATTATGAGCAGTCATAATAATGAACAATTCTGTTTTCCAACAGTCCTGATTACATGAACAGTCATAAGAACGAACAGTACTGGTTATGAGCAGTCATAATAATGAACAATCCTGTTTGCCAACAGTCCTGATTACATGAGCAGCCATAAGAACGAACAGTACTCATTATGAGCAGTCATAATAATGAACAATCCTGTTTTCCAACAGTCCTGATTACATGAGCAGTCATAAGAACTAACAGTACTGATTATGAGCAGTCATAATAATGAACAATTCTGTTTTCCAACAGTCCTGATTACATGAACAGTCATAAGAACGAACAGTACTGATTATGAGCAGTCATAATAATGAACAATCCTGTTTGCCAACAGTCCTGATTACATGAGCAGCCATAAGAACGAACAGTACTCATTAAGAGCAGTCATAATAATGAACAATCCATTTTTCCAACAGTCCTGATTAGATGAGCAGCCATAAGAACGAACAGTACTGATTATGAGCAGTCATAATAATGAACAATCCTGTTTTCCAACAGTCCTGATTACATGAGCAGTCATAAGAACGAACAGTACTGATTATGAGCACTCATAATAATGAACAATCCTGTTTTCCAACAGTCCTGATTACACGAGCAGTCATAAGAACGAACAGTACTGATTATGAGCAGTCATAATAATGAACAATCCTGTTTTCCAACAGTCCTGATTATATGCGCAGCCACAAGAATGAACAGTACTGATTATGAGGAGTCATAATAATGAACAATCCTTTTTTCCAACAGTCCTGATTACATGAGCAGTCATAAGAACGAACAGTACTGATTATGAGCAGTCATAATAATGAACAATCCTGTCTTCCAACAGTCCTGATTACATGAGCAGTCATAAGAACGAACAGTACTGATTATGAGCAGTCATAATAATGAACAATTCTGTTTTCCAACAGTCCTGATTATATGCGCAGCCATAAGAATGAACAGTACTGATTATGAGCAGTCATAATAATGAACAATCCTGTTTTCCAACAGTCCTGATTACATGAGCAGTCATAAGAACGAACAGTACTGATTATGAGCAGTCATAATAATGAACAATCCTGTCTTCCAACAGTCCTGATTACATGAGCAGTCATAAGAACGAACAGTACTCATTATGAGCACTCATAATAATGAACAATCCTGTTTTCCAACAGTCCTGATTACATGAGCAGTCATAAGAACGAACAGTACTGATTATGAGCAGTCATAATAATGAACAATCCTGTTTTCCAACAGTCCTGATTACATGAGCAGTCATAAGAACGAACAGTACTGATTATGAGCAGTCATAATAATGAACAATCCTGTTTTCCAACAGTCCTGATTACATGAGCAGTCATAAGAACGAACAGTACTGATTATGAGCAGTCATAATAATGAACAATCCTGTTTTCCAACAGTCCATATTATATGAGCAGCCATAAGAACGAACAGTACTCATTATGAGCAGCCATAATAATGAACAATCCTGTTTTCCAACAGTCCTGATTACATGAGCAGTCATAAGAACAAACAGTACTCATTATGAGCAGTCATAATAATGAACAATCCTGTTTTCCAACAGTCCTGATTATATGAGCAGCCATAAGAACGAACAGTACTGATTATGAGCAGTCATAATAATGTACAATCCTGTTTTCCAACAGTCCTGATTATATGAGCAGTCATAAGAACGAACAGTACTGATTATGAGCAGTCATAATAATGAACAATCCTGTTTTCCAACAGTCCTGATTACATGAGCAGTCATAAGAACGAACAGTACTGATTATGAGCAGTCATAATAATGAACAATCCTGTTTTCCAACAGTCCTGATTACATGAGCAGTCATAAGAACGAACAGTACTGATTATGAGCAGTCATAATAATGAACAATCCTGTTTTCCAACAGTCCTGATTACATGAGCAGTCATAAGAACGAACCGTCCTGATTATGAGCAGTCATAATAATGAACAATCCTGTTTTCCAACAGTCCTGATTATATGAGCAGCCATAAGAACGAACAGTACTCATTATGAGCAGTCATAATAATGAACAATCCTGTTTTCCAACAGTCCTGATTATATGAGCAGCCATAAGAACGAACAGTACTCATTATGAGCAGTCATAATAATGAACAATCCTGTTTTCCAACAGTCCTGATTACATGAGCAGTCATAAGAACGAACAGTACTGATTATGAGCAGTCATAATAATGAACAATCCTGTTTTCCAACAGTCCTGATTATATGAGCAGCCATAAGAACGAACAGTACTGATTATGTGCAGTCATAATAATGAACAATCGTGTTTTCCAACAGTCCTGATTATATGAGCAGCCATAAGAACGAACAGTACTCATTATGAGCAGTCATAATAATGAACAATCCTGTTTTCCAACAGTCCTGATTATATGAGCAGCCATAAGAACGAACAGTACTGATTATGAGCAGTCATAATAATGAACAATCCTGTTTTCCAACAGTCCTGATTATATGAGCAGTCGTAAGAACGAACAGTACTGATTATGAGCAGTCATAATAATGAACAATCCTGTTTTCCAACAGTCCTGATTACATGAGCAGTCATAAGAACGAACAGTACTGATTATGAGCAGTCATAATAATGAACAATCCTGTTTTCCAACAGTCCTGATTACATGAGCAGTCATAAGAACGAACAGTACTGATTATGAGCAGTCATAATAATGAACAATCCTGTTTACCAACAATCCTGATTACATGAGCAGTCATAAGAACGAACAGTACTGATTATGAGCAGTCATAATAATGAACAATCCTGTTTTCCAACAGTCCTGATTATATGAGCAGCCATAAGAACGAACAGTACTCATTATGAGCAGTCATAATAATGAACAATCCTGTTTTCCAACAGTCCTGATTACATGAGCAGTCATAAGAACGAACAGTACTGACTATGAGCAGTCATAATAATGAACAATCCTGTTTTCCAACAGTCCTGATTATATGAGCATCCATAAGAACGAGCAGTACTGATTATGAGCAGTCATAATAATGAACAATCCTGTTTTCCAACAGTCCTGATTACATGAGCAGTCATAAGAACGAACAGTACTGATTATGAGCAGTCATAATAATGAGCAATCCTGTTTTCCAACAGTCCTGATTACATGAGCAGTCATAAGAACGAACAGTACTGATTATGAGCAGTCATAATAATGAACAATCCTGTTTTCCAACAGTCCTGATTATATGAGCAGTCATAAGAACGAACAGTACTCATTATGAGCAGTCATAATAATGAACAATCCTGTTTTCCAACAGTCCTGATTACATGAGCAGTCATAAGAACGAACAGTACTCATTATGAGCAGTCATAATAATGAATAATCCTTTTTTCCAACAGTCTTGATTATATGAGCAGCCATAAGAACGAACAATACTGATTATGAGCAGTCATAATAATGAACAATCCTGTCTTCCAACAGTCCTGATTACATGAGCAGTCATAAGAACGAACAGTACTGATTATGAGCACTCATAATAATGAACAATCCTGTTTTCCAACAGTCCTGATTACATGAGCAGTCATAAGAACGAACAGTACTGATTATGAGCAGTCATAATAATGAACAATCCTGTTTTCCAACAGTCCTGATTACATGAGCAGTCATAAGAACGAACAGTACTGATTATGAGCAGTCATAATAATGAACAATTCTGTTTTCCAACAGTCCTGATTACATGAACAGTCATAAGAACGAACAGTACTGATTATGAGCAGTCATAATAATGAACAATCCTGTTTGCCAACAGTCCTGATTACATGAGCAGCCATAAGAACGAACAGTACTCATTATGAGCAGTCATAATAATGAACAATCCTGTTTTCCAACAGTCCTGATTACATGAGCAGTCATAAGAACTAACAGTACTGATTATGAGCAGTCATAATAATGAACAATTCTGTTTTCCAACAGTCCTGATTACATGAACAGTCATAAGAACGAACAGTACTGATTATGAGCAGTCATAATAATGAACAATCCTGTTTGCCAACAGTCCTGATTACAAGAGCAGCCATAAGAACGAACAGTACTCATTATGAGCAGTCATAATAATGAACAATCCATTTTTCCAACAGTCCTGATTACATGAGCAGCCATAAGAACGAACAGTACTGATTATGACCAGTCATAATAATGAACAATCCTGTTTTCCAAGAGTCCTGATTACATGAGCAGTCATAAGAACGAACAGTACTGATTATGAGCAGTCATAATAATGAACAATCCTGTTTTCCAACAGTCCTGATTATATGCGCTGCCATAAGAATGAACAGTACTGATTATGAGCAGTCATAATAATGAACAATCCTGTTTTCCAACAGTCCTGATTACATGAGCAGTCATAAGAACGAACAGTACTGATTATGAGCAGTCATAATAATGAACAATCCTGTTTTCCAACAGTCCTGATTACATGAGCAGTCATAAGAACGAACAGTACTGATTATGAGCACTCATAATAATGAACAATCCTGTTTTCCAACAGCCCTGATTACATGAGCAGTCATAAGAACGAACAGTACTGATTATGAGCAGTCATAATAATGAACAATCCTGTTTTCCAACAGTCCTGATTACATGAGCAGTCATAAGAACGAACAGTACTGATTATGAGCAGTCATAATAATGAACAATCCTGTTTTCCAACAGTCCTGATTACATGAGCAGTCATAAGAACGAACAGTACTGGTTATGAGCAGTCATAATAATGATCAATCCTGTTTTCCAACAGTCCTGATTATATGAGCAGCCATAAGAACGAACAGTACTCATTATGAGCAGTCATAATAATGAACAATCCTGTTTTCCAACAGTCCTGATTACATGAGCAGTCATAAGAACGAACAGTACTCATTATGAGCAGTCATAATAATGAACAATCCTGTTTTCCAACAGTCCTGGTTATATGAGCAGTCATAAGAACGAACAGTACTGATTATGAGCAGTCATAATAATGTACAATCCTGTTTTCCAACAGTCCTGATTATATGAGCAGTCATAAGAACGAACAGTACTGATTATGAGCACTCATAATAATGAACAATCCTGTTTTCCAACAGTCCTGATTACCTGAGCAGTCATAAGAACGAACAGTACTGATTATGAGCAGTCATAATAATGAACAATCCTGTTTTCCCACAGTCCTGATTACACGAGCAGTCATAAGAACGAACAGTACTGATTATGAGCAGTCATAATAATGAACAATCCTGTTTTCCAACAGTTCTGATTATATGAGCAGCCATAAGAACGAACAGTACTGATTATGAGCAGTCATAATAATGAACAATCCTGTTTTCCAACAGTCCTGATTACATGAGCAGTCATAAGAACGAACAGTACTGATTATGAGCAGTCATAATAATGAACAATCCTGTTTTCCAACAGTCCTGATTATATCAGCAGCCATAAGAACGAACAGTACTGATTATGAGCAGTCATAATAATGAACAATCCTGTTTTCCAACAGTCCTGATTACATGAGCAGTCATAAGAACGAACAGTACTGATTATGAGCAGTCATAATAATGAACAATCCTGTTTTCCAACAGTCCTGATTACATGAGCAGCCATAAGAACGAACAGTACTCATTATGAGCAGTCATAATAATGAACAATCCTGTTTTCCCACAGTCCTGATTACACGAGCAGTCATAAGAACGAACAGTACTCATTATGAGCAGTCATAATAATGAACAATCCTGTTTTCCAACAGTCCTGATTATATGAGCAGCCATAAGAACGAACAGTACTGATTATGAGCAGTCATAATAATGAACAATCCTGTTTTCCAACAGTCCTGATTACATGAGCAGTCATAAGAACGAACAGTACTGATTATGAGCAGTCATAATAATGAACAATCCTGTTTTCCAACAGTCCTGATTATATCAGCAGCCATAAGAACGAACAGTACTCATTATGAGCAGTCATAATAATGAACAATCCTGTTTTCCAACAGTCCTGATTACATGAGCAGTCATAAGAACGAACAGTACTCATTATGAGCAGTCATAATAATGAAAAATCCTGTTTTCCAACAGTCCTGATTACATGAGCAGTCATAAGAACGAAGAGTACTGATTATGAGCAGTCATAATAATGAACAATCCTGTTTTCCAACAGTCCTGATTACATGAGTAGTCATAAGAACGAACAGTACTGATTATGAGCAGTCATAATAATGAACAATCCTGTTTTCCAACAGTCCTGATTACATGAGCAGTCATAAGAACGAACAGTACTGATTATGAGCAGTCATAATAATGAACAATCCTGTTTTCCAACAGTCCTGATTACATGAGCAGCCATAAGAACGAACAGTACTCAATATGAGCAGTCATAATAATGAACAATCCTGTTTTCCAACAGTCCGAATTATATGAGCATCCATAAGAACGAGCAGTACTGATTATGAGCAGTCATAATAATGAACAATCCTGTTTTCCAACAGTCCTGATTACATGAGCAGTCATAAGAACGAACAGTACTGATTATGAGCAGTCATAATAATGAGCAATCCTGTTTTACAACAGTCCTGATTACATGAGCAGTCATAAGAACGAACAGTACTGATTATGAGCAGTCATAATAATGAACAATCCTGTTTTCCAACAGTCCTGATTATATGAGCAGTCATAAGAACGAACAGTACTCATTATGAGCAGTCATAATAATGAACAATCCTGTTTTCCAACAGTCCTGATTACATGAGCAATCATAAGAACGAACAGTACTCATTATGAGCAGTCATAATGATGAACAATCCATTTTTCCAACAGTCCTGATTACATGAGCAGCCATAAGAACGAACAGTACTGATTATGAGCACTCATAATAATGAACAATCCTGCTTTCCAACAGTCCTGATTACATGAGCAGTCATAAGAACGAACAGTACTGATTATGAGCAGTCATAATAATGAACAATCCTGTTTTCCAACAGTCCTGATTATATGATCAGTCATAAGAACTAACAGTACTGATTATGAGCAGTCATAATAATGAACAGTTCTGTTTTCCAACAGTCCTGATTGCATGAACAGTCATAAGAACGAACAGTACTGGTTATGAGCAGTCATAATAATGAACAATCCTGTTTGCCAACAGTCCTGATTACATGAGCAGCCATAAGAACGAACAGTACTCATTATGAGCAGTCATAATAATGAACAATCCTGTTTTCCAACAGTCCTGATTACATGAGCAGTCATAAGAACTAACAGTACTGATTATGAGCAGTCATAATAATGAACAATTCTGTTTTCCAACAGTCCTGATTACATGAACAGTCATAAGAACGAACAGTACTGATTATGAGCAGTCATAATAATGTACAATCCTGTTTTCCAACAGTCCTGATTATATGAGCAGTCATAAGAACGAACAGTACTGATTATGAGCACTCATAATAATGAACAATCCTGTTTTCCAACAGTCCTGATTACCTGAGCAGTCATAAGAACGAACAGTACTGATTATGAGCAGTCATAATAATGAACAATCCTGTTTTCCCACAGTCCTGATTACACGAGCAGTCATAAGAACGAACAGTACTGATTATGAGCAGTCATAATAATGAACAATCCTGTTTTCCAACAGTTCTGATTATATGAGCAGCCATAAGAACGAACAGTACTCATTATGAGCAGTCATAATAATGAACAATCCTGTTTTCCAACAGTCCTGATTATATGCGCAGCCATAAGAACGAACAGTACTGATTATGAGCAGTCATATAAATGAACAATCCTGTTTTCCAACAGTCCTGATTACATGAGCAGTCATAAGAACGAACAGTACTGATTATGAGCAGTCATAATAATGAACAATCCTGTTTTCCAACAGTCCTGATTATATGAGCAGCCATAAGAACGAACAGTACTCATTATGAGCAGTCATAATAATGAACAATCCTTTTTTCCAACAGTCCTGATTACATGAGCAGTCATAAGAACGAACAGTACTCATTATGAGGAGTCATAATAATGAAAAATCCTGTTTTCCAACAGTCCTGATTACATGAGCAGTCATAAGAACGAACAGTACTGATTATGAGCAGTCATAATAATGAACAATCCTGTTTTCCAACAGTCCTGATTACATGAGCAGTCATAAGAACGAACAGTACTGATTATGAGCAGTCATAATAATGAACAATCCTGTTTTCCAACAGTCCTGATTACATGAGCAGTCATAAGAACGAACAGTACTGATTATGAGCAGTCATAATAATGAACAATCCTGTTTTCCAACAGTCCTGATTACATGAGCAGCCATAAGAACGAACAGTACTCATTATGAGCAGTCATAATAATGAACAATCCTGTTTTCCAACAGTCCTGATTATATGAGCATCCATAAGAACGAGCAGTACTGATTATGAGCAGTCATAATAATGAACAATCCTGTTTTCCAACAGTCCTGATTACATGAGCAGTCATAAGAACGAACAGTACTGATTATGAGCAGTCATAATAATGAGCAATCCTGTTTTCCAACAGTCCTGATTACATGAGCAGTCATAAGAACGAACAGTACTGATTATGAGCAGTCATAATAATGAACAATCCTGTTTTCCAACAGTCCTGATTATATGAGCAGTCATAAGAACGAACAGTACTGATTATGAGCAGTCATAATAATGAACAATCCTGTTTTCCAACAGTCCTGATTACATGAGCAATCATAAGAACGAACAGTACTCATTATGAGCAGTCATAATGATGAAAAATCCATTTTTCCAACAGTCCTGATTACATGAGCAGCCATAAGAACGAACAGTACTGATTATGAGCACTCATAATAATGAACAATCCTGCTTTCCAACAGTCCTGATTACATGAGCAGTCATAAGAACGAACAGTACTGATTATGAGCAGTCATAATAATGAACAATCATGTTTTCCAACAGTCCTGATTACATGAGCAGCCATAAGAACGAACAGTACTCTTTATGAGCAGTCATAATAATGAACAATCCTGTTTTCCAACAGTCCTGATTACATGAGCAGCCATAAGAACGAACAGTACTTATTATGAGCAGTCATAATAATGAACAATCCTGTTTTCCAACAGTCCTGATTACATGAGCAGCCATAAGAACGAACAGTACTCATTATGAGCAGTCATAATAATGAACAATCCTGTTTTCCCACAGTCCTGATTACACGAGCAGTCATAAGAACGAACAGTACTCATTATGAGCAGTCATAATAATGAACAATCCTGTTTTCCAACAGTCCTGATTATATGAGCAGCCATAAGAACGAACAGTACTGATTATGAGCAGTCATAATAATGAACAATCCTGTTTTCCAACAGTCCTGATTACATGAGCAGTCATAAGAACGAACAGTACTGATTATGAGCAGTCATAATAATGAACAATCCTGTTTTCCAACAGTCCTGATTATATCAGCAGCCATAAGAACGAACAGTACTCATTATGAGCAGTCATAATAATGAACAATCCTGTTTTCCAACAGTCCTGATTACATGAGCAGTCATAAGAACGAACAGTACTCATTATGAGCAGTCATAATAATGAAAAATCCTGTTTTCCAACAGTCCTGATTACATGAGCAGTCATAAGAACGAAGAGTACTGATTATGAGCAGTCATAATAATGAACAATCCTGTTTTCCAACAGTCCTGATTACATGAGTAGTCATAAGAACGAACAGTACTGATTATGAGCAGTCATAATAATGAACAATCCTGTTTTCCAACAGTCCTGATTACATGAGCAGTCATAAGAACGAACAGTACTGATTATGAGCAGTCATAATAATGAACAATCCTGTTTTCCAACAGTCCTGATTACATGAGCAGCCATAAGAACGAACAGTACTCAATATGAGCAGTCATAATAATGAACAATCCTGTTTTCCAACAGTCCGAATTATATGAGCATCCATAAGAACGAGCAGTACTGATTATGAGCAGTCATAATAATGAACAATCCTGTTTTCCAACAGTCCTGATTACATGAGCAGTCATAAGAACGAACAGTACTGATTATGAGCAGTCATAATAATGAGCAATCCTGTTTTACAACAGTCCTGATTACATGAGCAGTCATAAGAACGAACAGTACTGATTATGAGCAGTCATAATAATGAACAATCCTGTTTTCCAACAGTCCTGATTATATGAGCAGTCATAAGAACGAACAGTACTCATTATGAGCAGTCATAATAATGAACAATCCTGTTTTCCAACAGTCCTGATTACATGAGCAATCATAAGAACGAACAGTACTCATTATGAGCAGTCATAATGATGAACAATCCATTTTTCCAACAGTCCTGATTACATGAGCAGCCATAAGAACGAACAGTACTGATTATGAGCACTCATAATAATGAACAATCCTGCTTTCCAACAGTCCTGATTACATGAGCAGTCATAAGAACGAACAGTACTGATTATGAGCAGTCATAATAATGAACAATCCTGTTTTCCAACAGTCCTGATTATATGATCAGTCATAAGAACTAACAGTACTGATTATGAGCAGTCATAATAATGAACAGTTCTGTTTTCCAACAGTCCTGATTGCATGAACAGTCATAAGAACGAACAGTACTGGTTATGAGCAGTCATAATAATGAACAATCCTGTTTGCCAACAGTCCTGATTACATGAGCAGCCATAAGAACGAACAGTACTCATTATGAGCAGTCATAATAATGAACAATCCTGTTTTCCAACAGTCCTGATTACATGAGCAGTCATAAGAACTAACAGTACTGATTATGAGCAGTCATAATAATGAACAATTCTGTTTTCCAACAGTCCTGATTACATGAACAGTCATAAGAACGAACAGTACTGATTATGAGCAGTCATAATAATGTACAATCCTGTTTTCCAACAGTCCTGATTATATGAGCAGTCATAAGAACGAACAGTACTGATTATGAGCACTCATAATAATGAACAATCCTGTTTTCCAACAGTCCTGATTACCTGAGCAGTCATAAGAACGAACAGTACTGATTATGAGCAGTCATAATAATGAACAATCCTGTTTTCCCACAGTCCTGATTACACGAGCAGTCATAAGAACGAACAGTACTGATTATGAGCAGTCATAATAATGAACAATCCTGTTTTCCAACAGTTCTGATTATATGAGCAGCCATAAGAACGAACAGTACTCATTATGAGCAGTCATAATAATGAACAATCCTGTTTTCCAACAGTCCTGATTATATGCGCAGCCATAAGAACGAACAGTACTGATTATGAGCAGTCATATAAATGAACAATCCTGTTTTCCAACAGTCCTGATTACATGAGCAGTCATAAGAACGAACAGTACTGATTATGAGCAGTCATAATAATGAACAATCCTGTTTTCCAACAGTCCTGATTATATGAGCAGCCATAAGAACGAACAGTACTCATTATGAGCAGTCATAATAATGAACAATCCTTTTTTCCAACAGTCCTGATTACATGAGCAGTCATAAGAACGAACAGTACTCATTATGAGGAGTCATAATAATGAAAAATCCTGTTTTCCAACAGTCCTGATTACATGAGCAGTCATAAGAACGAACAGTACTGATTATGAGCAGTCATAATAATGAACAATCCTGTTTTCCAACAGTCCTGATTACATGAGCAGTCATAAGAACGAACAGTACTGATTATGAGCAGTCATAATAATGAACAATCCTGTTTTCCAACAGTCCTGATTACATGAGCAGTCATAAGAACGAACAGTACTGATTATGAGCAGTCATAATAATGAACAATCCTGTTTTCCAACAGTCCTGATTACATGAGCAGCCATAAGAACGAACAGTACTCATTATGAGCAGTCATAATAATGAACAATCCTGTTTTCCAACAGTCCTGATTATATGAGCATCCATAAGAACGAGCAGTACTGATTATGAGCAGTCATAATAATGAACAATCCTGTTTTCCAACAGTCCTGATTACATGAGCAGTCATAAGAACGAACAGTACTGATTATGAGCAGTCATAATAATGAGCAATCCTGTTTTCCAACAGTCCTGATTACATGAGCAGTCATAAGAACGAACAGTACTGATTATGAGCAGTCATAATAATGAACAATCCTGTTTTCCAACAGTCCTGATTATATGAGCAGTCATAAGAACGAACAGTACTGATTATGAGCAGTCATAATAATGAACAATCCTGTTTTCCAACAGTCCTGATTACATGAGCAATCATAAGAACGAACAGTACTCATTATGAGCAGTCATAATGATGAAAAATCCATTTTTCCAACAGTCCTGATTACATGAGCAGCCATAAGAACGAACAGTACTGATTATGAGCACTCATAATAATGAACAATCCTGCTTTCCAACAGTCCTGATTACATGAGCAGTCATAAGAACGAACAGTACTGATTATGAGCAGTCATAATAATGAACAATCATGTTTTCCAACAGTCCTGATTACATGAGCAGCCATAAGAACGAACAGTACTCTTTATGAGCAGTCATAATAATGAACAATCCTGTTTTCCAACAGTCCTGATTACATGAGCAGCCATAAGAACGAACAGTACTTATTATGAGCAGTCATAATAATGAACAATCCTGTTTTCCAACAGTCCTGATTACATGAGCAGCCATAAGAACGAACAGTACTCATTATGAGCAGTCATAATAATGAACAATCCTGTTTTCCCACAGTCCTGATTACACGAGCAGTCATAAGAACGAACAGTACTCATTATGAGCAGTCATAATAATGAACAATCCTGTTTTCCAACAGTCCTGATTATATGAGCAGCCATAAGAACGAACAGTACTGATTATGAGCAGTCATAATAATGAACAATCCTGTTTTCCAACAGTCCTGATTACATGAGCAGTCATAAGAACGAACAGTACTGATTATGAGCACTCATAATAATGAACAATCCTGTTTTCCAACAGTCCTGATTACATGAGCAGTCATAAGAACGAACAGTACTGATTATGAGCAGTCATAATAATGAACAATCCTGTTTTCCAACAGTCCTGATTATATGCGCAGCCATAAGAACGAACAGTACTGATTATGAGCAGTCATAATAATGAACAATCCTGTTTTCCAACAGTCCTGATTACATGAGCAGTCATAAGAACGAACAGTACTGATTATGAGCAGTCATAATAATGAACAATCATGTTTTCCAACAGTCCTGATTACATGAGCAGCCATAAGAACGAACAGTACTCATTATGAGCAGTCATAATAATGAACAATCCTGTTTTCCAACAGTCCTAATTATATGAGCAGCCATAAGAACGAACAGTACTCATTATGAGCAGTCATAATAATGAACAATCCTGTTTTCCAACAGTCCTGATTACATGAGCAGTCATAAGAACTAACAGTACTGATTATGAGCAGTCATAATAATGAACAATCCTGTTTTCCAACAGTCCTGATTACATGAGCAATCATAAGAACGAACAGTACTGATTATGAGCACTCATTATAATGAACAATCCTGTTTTCCAACAGTCCTGATTACATGAGCAGTCATAAGAACGAACAGTACTGATTATGAGCAGTCATAATAATGAAAAATCCTGTTTTCCAACAGTCCTGATCACATGAGCAGTCATAAGAACGAACAGTACTGATTATGAGCAGTCATAATAATGAACAATCCTGTTTTCCAACAGTCCTGATTACATGAGCAGTCATAAGAACGAACAGTACTGATTATGAGCAGTCATAATAATGAACAATCCTGTTTTCCAACAGTCCTGATTACATGAGCAGTCATAAGAACGAACAGTACTGATTATGAGCAGTCATAATAATGAACAATCCTGTTTTCCAACAGTCCTGATTACATGAGCAGCCATAAGAACGAACAGTACTCATTATGAGCAGTCATAATAATGAACAATCCTGTTTTCCAACAGTCCTGATTACATGAGCAGTCATAAGAACGAACAGTACTGATTATGAGCAGTCATAATAATGAACAATCCTGTTTTCCAACAGTCCTGATTATATGCGCAGCCATAAGAACGAACAGTACTGATTATGAGCAGTCATAATAATGAACAATCCTGTTTTCCAACAGTCCTGATTACATGAGCAGTCATAAGAACGAACAGTACTGATTATGAGCAGTCATAATAATGAACAATCATGTTTTCCAACAGTCCTGATTACATGAGCAGCCATAAGAACGAACAGTACTCATTATGAGCAGTCATAATAATGAACAATCCTGTTTTCCAACAGTCCTAATTATATGAGCAGCCATAAGAACGAACAGTACTCATTATGAGCAGTCATAATAATGAACAATCCTGTTTTCCAACAGTCCTGATTACATGAGCAGTCATAAGAACTAACAGTACTGATTATGAGCAGTCATAATAATGAACAATCCTGTTTTCCAACAGTCCTGATTACATGAGCAATCATAAGAACGAACAGTACTGATTATGAGCACTCATTATAATGAACAATCCTGTTTTCCAACAGTCCTGATTACATGAGCAGTCATAAGAACGAACAGTACTGATTATGAGCAGTCATAATAATGAAAAATCCTCTTTTCCAACAGTCCTGATCACATGAGCAGTCATAAGAACGAACAGTACTGATTATGAGCAGTCATAATAATGAACAATCCTGTTTTCCAACAGTCCTGATTACATGAGCAGTCATAAGAACGAACAGTACTGATTATGAGCAGTCATAATAATGAACAATCCTGTTTTCCAACAGTCCTGATTACATGAGCAATCATAAGAACGAACAGTACTGATTATGAGCACTCATTATAATGAACAATCCTGTTTTCCAACAGTCCTGATTACATGAGCAGTCATAAGAACGAACAGTACTGATTATGAGCAGTCATAATAATGAAAAATCCTCTTTTCCAACAGTCCTGATCACATGAGCAGTCATAAGAACGAACAGTACTGATTATGAGCAGTCATAATAATGAACAATCCTGTTTTCCAACAGTCCTGATTACATGAGCAGCCATAAGAACGAACAGTACTCATTATGAGCAGTCATAATAATGAACAATCCTGTTTTCCAACAGTCCTGATTATATGAGCATCCATAAGAACGAGCAGTACTGATTATGAGCAGTCATAAAAATGAACAATCCTGTTTTCCAAAAGTCCTGATTACATGAGCAGTCATAAGAACGAACAGTACTGATTATGAGCAGTCATAATAATGAGCAATCCTGTTTTCCAACAGTCCTGATTACATGAGCAGTCATAAGAACGAACAGTACTGATTATGAGCAGTCATAATAATGAACAATCCTGTTTTCCAACAGTCCTGATTATATGAACAGTCATAAGAACGAACAGTACTCATTATGAGCAGTCATAATAATGAACAATCCTGTTTTCCAACAGTCCTGATTACATGAGCAGTCATAAGAACGAACAGTACTCATTATGAGCAGTCATAATGATGAACAATCCATTTTTCCAACAGTCCTGATTACATGAGCAGCCATAAGAACGAACAGTACTGATTATGAGCACTCATAAAAATGAACAATCCTGTTTTCCAACAGTCCTGATTACATGAGCAGTCATAAGAACGAACAGTACTGATTATGAGCAGTCATAATAATGAACAATCCTGTTTTCCAACAGTCGTGAAAATATGCGCAGCCATAAGAATGAACAGTACTGATTATGAGCAGTCATAATAATGAACAATCCTGTTTTCCAACAGTCCTGATTACATGAGCAGTCATAAGAACGAACAGTACTGATTATGAGCAGTCATAATAATGAACAATCCTGTCTTCCAACAGTCCTGATTACATGAGCAGTCATAAGAACGAACAGTACTGATTATGAGCAGTCATAATAATGAACAATCCTGTTTTCCAACAGTCCTGATTACATGAGCAGTCATAAGAACGAACAGTACTGATTATGAGCAGTCATAATAATGAACAATCCTGTTTTCCAACAGTCCTGATTACATGAGCAGTCATAAGAACGAACAGTACTGATTATGAGCAGTCATAATAATGAACAATCCTGTTTTCCAACAGTCCTGATTACATGAGCAGTCATAAGAACGAACAGTACTGATTATGAGCAGTCATAATAATGAACAATCCTGTTTTCCAACAGTCCTGATTATATGAGCAGCCATAAGAACGAACAGTACTCATTATGAGCAGTCATAATAATGAACAATCTGTTTTCCAACAGTCCTGATTACATGAGCAGTCATAAGAACGAACAGTACTCATTATGAGCAGTCATAATAATGAATAATCCTTTTTTCCAACAGTCTTGATTATATGAGCAGCCATAAGAACGAACAGTACTGATTATGAGCAGTCATAATAATGAACAATCCTGTCTTCCAACAGTCCTGATTACATGAGCAGTCATAAGAACGAACAGTACTCATTATGAGCACTCATGATAATGAAAAATCCTGTTTTCCAACTGTCCTGATTACATGAGCAGTCATAAGAACGAACAGTACTGATTATGAGCAGTCATAATAATGAACAATCCTGTTTTCCAACAGTCCTGATTACATGAGCAGTCATAAGAACTAACAGTACTGATTATGAGCAGTCATAATAATGAACAATTCTGTTTTCCAACAGTCCTGATTACATGAACAGTCATAAGAACGAACAGTACTGGTTATGAGCAGTCATAATAATGAACAATCCTGTTTGCCAACAGTCCTGATTACATGAGCAGCCATAAGAACGAACAGTACTCATTATGAGCAGTCATAATAATGAACAATCCTGTTTTCCAACAGTCCTGATTACATGAGCAGTCATAAGAACTAACAGTACTGATTATGAGCAGTCATAATAATGAACAATTCTGTTTTCCAACAGTCCTGATTACATGAACAGTCATAAGAACGAACAGTACTGATTATGAGCAGTCATAATAATGAACAATCCTGTTTGCCAACAGTCCTGATTACATGAGCAGCCATAAGAACGAACAGTACTCATTAAGAGCAGTCATAATAATGAACAATCCATTTTTCCAACAGTCCTGATTAGATGAGCAGCCATAAGAACGAACAGTACTGATTATGAGCAGTCATAATAATGAACAATCCTGTTTTCCAACAGTCCTGATTACATGAGCAGTCATAAGAACGAACAGTACTGATTATGAGCACTCATAATAATGAACAATCCTGTTTTCCAACAGTCCTGATTACATGAGCAGTCATAAGAACGAACAGTACTGATTATGAGCAGTCATAATAATGAACAATCCTGTTTTCCAACAGTCCTGATTATATGCGCAGCCACAAGAATGAACAGTACTGATTATGAGGAGTCATAATAATGAACAATCATTTTTTCCAACAGTCCTGATTACATGAGCAGTCATAAGAACGAACAGTACTGATTATGAGCAGTCATAATAATGAACAATCCTGTCTTCCAACAGTCCTGATTACATGAGCAGTCATAAGAACGAACAGTACTGATTATGAGCAGTCATAATGATGAACAATTCTGTTTTCCAACAGTCCTGATTATATGCGCAGCCATAAGAATGAACAGTACTGATTATGAGCAGTCATAATAATGAACAATCCTGTTTTCCAACAGTCCTGATTACATGAGCAGTCATAAGAACGAACAGTACTGATTATGAGCAGTCATAATAATGAACAATCCTGTCTTCCAACAGTCCTGATTACATGAGCAGTCATAAGAACGAACAGTACTCATTATGAGCACTCATAATAATGAACAATCCTGTTTTCCAACAGTCCTGATTACATGAGCAGTCATAAGAACGAACAGTACTGATTATGAGCAGTCATAATAATGAACAATCCTGTTTTCCAACAGTCCTGATTACATGAGCAGTCATAAGAACGAACAGTACTGATTATGAGCAGTCATAATAATGAACAATCCTGTTTTCCAACAGTCCTGATTACATGAGCAGTCATAAGAACGAACAGTACTGATTATGAGCAGTCATAATAATGAACAATCCTGTTTTCCAACAGTCCATATTATATGAGCAGCCATAAGAACGAACAGTACTCATTATGAGCAGCCATAATAATGAACAATCCTGTTTTCCAACAGTCCTGATTACATGAGCAGTCATAAGAACAAACAGTACTCATTATGAGCAGTAATAATAATGAACAATCCTGTTTTCCAACAGTCCTGATTATATGAGCAGCCATAAGAACGAACAGTACTGATTATGAGCAGTCATAATAATGTACAATCCTGTTTTCCAACAGTCCTGATTATATGAGCAGTCATAAGAACGAACAGTACTGATTATGAGCAGTCATAATAATGAACAATCCTGTTTTCCAACAGTCCTGATTACATGAGCAGTCATAAGAACGAACAGTACTGATTATGAGCAGTCATAATAATGAACAATCCTGTTTTCCAACAGTCCTGATTACATGAGCAGTCATAAGAACGAACAGTACTGATTATGAGCAGTCATAATAATGAACAATCCTGTTTTCCAACAGTCCTGATTACATGAGCAGTCATAAGAACGAACCGTCCTGATTATGAGCAGTCATAATAATGAACAATCCTGTTTTCCAACAGTCCTCATTATATGAGCAGCCATAAGAACGAACAGTACTCATTATGAGCAGTCATAATAATGAACAATCCTGTTTTCCAACAGTCCTGATTATATGAGCAGCCATAAGAACGAACAGTACTCATTATGAGCAGTCATAATAATGAACAATCCTGTTTTCCAACAGTCCTGATTACATGAGCAGTCATAAGAACGAACAGTACTGATTATGAGCAGTCATAATAATGAACAATCCTGTTTTCCAACAGTCCTGATTATATGAGCAGCCATAAGAACGAACAGTACTGATTATGAGCAGTCATAATAATGAACAATCGTGTTTTCCAACAGTCCTGATTATATGAGCAGCCATAAGAACGAACAGTACTCATTATGAGCAGTCATAATAATGAACAATCCTGTTTTCCAACAGTCCTGATTATATGAGCAGCCATAAGAACGAACAGTACTGATTATGAGCAGTCATAATAATGAACAATCCTGTTTTCCAACAGTCCTGATTATATGAGCAGCCATAAGAACGAACAGTACTCATTATGAGCAGTCATAATAATGAACAATCCTGTTTTCCAACAGTCCTGATTACATGAGCAGTCATAAGAACGAACAGTACTGATTATGAGCAGTCATAGTAATGAACAATCCTGTTTTCCAACAGTCCTGATTATATGAGCAGCCAGAAGAACGAACAGTACTGATTATGAGCAGTCATAATAATGAACAATCCTGTTTTCCAACAGTCCTGATTATATGAGCAGTCGTAAGAACGAACAGTACTGATTATGAGCAGTCATAATAATGAACAATCCTGTTTTCCAACAGTCCTGATTACATGAGCAGTCATAAGAACGAACAGTACTGATTATGAGCAGTCATAATAATGAACAATCCTGTTTTCCAACAGTCCTGATTACATGAGCAGTCATAAGAACGAACAGTACTGATTATGAGCAGTCATAATAATGAACAATCCTGTTTACCAACAATCCTGATTACATGAGCAGTCATAAGAACGAACAGTACTGATTATGAGCAGTCATAATAATGAACAATCCTGTTTTCCAACAGTCCTGATTATATGAGCAGCCATAAGAACGAACAGTACTCATTATGAGCAGTCATAATAATGAACAATCCTGTTTTCCAACAGTCCTGATTACATGAGCAGTCATAAGAACGAACAGTACTGATTATGAGCAGTCATAATAATGAACAATCCTGTTTTCCAACAGTCCTGATTATATGAGCATCCATAAGAACGAGCAGTACTGATTATGAGCAGTCATAATAATGAACAATCCTGTTTTCCAACAGTCCTGATTACATGAGCAGTCATAAGAACGAACAGTACTGATTATGAGCAGTCATAATAATGAGCAATCCTGTTTTCCAACAGTCCTGATTACATGAGCAGTCATAAGAACGAACAGTACTGATTATGAGCAGTCATAATAATGAACAATCCTGTTTTCCAACAGTCCTGATTATATGAGCAGTCATAAGAACGAACAGTACTCATTATGAGCAGTCATAATAATGAACAATCCTGTTTTCCAACAGTTCTGATTACATGAGCAGTCATAAGAACGAACAGTACTCATTATGAGCAGTCATAATAATGAATAATCCTTTTTTCCAACAGTCTTGATTATATGAGCAGCCATAAGAACGAACAATACTGATTATGAGCAGTCATAATAATGAACAATCCTGTCTTCCAACAGTCCTGATTACATGAGCAGTCATAAGAACGAACAGTACTGATTATGAGCACTCATAATAATGAACAATCCTGTTTTCCAACAGTCCTGATTACATGAGCAGTCATAAGAACGAACAGTACTGATTATGAGCAGTCATAATAATGAACAATCCTGTTTTCCAACAGTCCTGATTACATGAGCAGTCATAAGAACGAACAGTACTGATTATGAGCAGTCATAATAATGAACAATTCTGTTTTCCAACAGTCCTGATTACATGAACAGTCATAAGAACGAACAGTACTGATTATGAGCAGTCATAATAATGAACAATCCTGTTTGCCAACAGTCCTGATTACATGAGCAGCCATAAGAACGAACAGTACTCATTATGAGCAGTCATAATAATGAACAATCCTGTTTTCCAACAGTCCTGATTACATGAGCAGTCATAAGAACTAACAGTACTGATTATGAGCAGTCATAATAATGAACAATTCTGTTTTCCAACAGTCCTGATTACATGAACAGTCATAAGAACGAACAGTACTGATTATGAGCAGTCATAATAATGAACAATCCTGTTTGCCAACAGTCCTGATTACAAGAGCAGCCATAAGAACGAACAGTACTCATTATGAGCAGTCATAATAATGAACAATCCATTTTTCCAACAGTCCTGATTACATGAGCAGCCATAAGAACGAACAGTACTGATTATGACCAGTCATAATAATGAACAATCCTGTTTTCCAAGAGTCCTGATTACATGAGCAGTCATAAGAACGAACAGTACTGATTATGAGCAGTCATAATAATGAACAATCCTGTTTTCCAACAGTCCTGATTATATGCGCTGCCATAAGAATGAACAGTACTGATTATGAGCAGTCATAATAATGAACAATCCTGTTTTCCAACAGTCCTGATTACATGAGCAGTCATAAGAACGAACAGTACTGATTATGAGCAGTCATAATAATGAACAATCCTGTTTTCCAACAGTCCTGATTACATGATCAGTCATAAGAACGAACAGTACTGATTATGAGCACTCATAATAATGAACAATCCTGTTTTCCAACAGCCCTGATTACATGAGCAGTCATAAGAACGAACAGTACTGATTATGAGCACTCATAATAATGAACAATCCTGTTTTCCAACAGTCCTGATTACATGAGCAGTCATAAGAACGAACAGTACTGATTATGAGCAGTCATAATAATGAACAATCCTGTTTTCCAACAGTCCTGATTACATGAGCAGTCATAAGAACGAACAGTACTGGTTATGAGCAGTCATAATAATGATCAATCCTGTTTTCCAACAGTCCTGATTATATGAGCAGCCATAAGAACGAACAGTACTCATTATGAGCAGTCATAATAATGAACAATCCTGTTTTCCAACAGTCCTGATTACATGAGCAGTCATAAGAACGAACAGTACTCATTATGAGCAGTCATAATAATGAACAATCCTGTTTTCCAACAGTCCTGGTTATATGAGCAGTCATAAGAACGAACAGTACTGATTATGAGCAGTCATAATAATGTACAATCCTGTTTTCCAACAGTCCTGATTATATGAGCAGTCATAAGAACGAACAGTACTGATTATGAGCACTCATAATAATGAACAATCCTGTTATCCAACAGTCCTGATTACCTGAGCAGTCATAAGAACGAACAGTACTGATTATGAGCAGTCATAATAATGAACAATCCTGTTTTCCCACAGTCCTGATTACACGAGCAGTCATAAGAACGAACAGTACTGATTATGAGCAGTCATAATAATGAACAATCCTGTTTTCCAACAGTTCTGATTATATGAGCAGCCATAAGAACGAACAGTACTCATTATGAGCAGTCATAATAATGAACAATCCTGTTTTCCAACAGTCCTGATTATATGAGCAGCCATAAGAACGAACAGTACTGATTATGAGCAGTCATAATAATGAACAATCCTGTTTTCCAACAGTCCTGATTACATGAGCAGTCATAAGAACGAACAGTACTGATTATGAGCAGTCATAATAATGAACAATCCTGTTTTCCAACAGTCCTGATTATATCAGCAGCCATAAGAACGAACAGTACTCATTATGAGCAGTCATAATAATGAACAATCCTGTTTTCCAACAGTCCTGATTACATGAGCAGTCATAAGAACGAACAGTACTCATTATGAGCAGTCATAATAATGAAAAATCCTGTTTTCCAACAGTCCTGATTACATGAGCAGTCATAAGAACGAAGAGTACTGATTATGAGCAGTCATAATAATGAACAATCCTGTTTTCCAACAGTCCTGATTACATGAGTAGTCATAAGAACGAACAGTACTGATTATGAGCAGTCATAATAATGAACAATCCTGTTTTCCAACAGTCCTGATTACATGAGCAGTCATAAGAACGAACAGTACTGATTATGAGCAGTCATAATAATGAACAATCCTGTTTTCCAACAGTCCTGATTACATGAGCAGCCATAAGAACGAACAGTACTCATTATGAGCCGTCATAATAATGAACAATCCTGTTTTCCAACAGTCCGAATTATATGAGCATCCATAAGAACGAGCAGTACTGATTATGAGCAGTCATAATAATGAACAATCCTGTTTTCCAACAGTCCTGATTACATGAGCAGTCATAAGAACGAACAGTACTGATTATGAGCAGTCATAATAATGAGCAATCCTGTTTTACAACAGTCCTGATTACATGAGCAGTCATAAGAACGAACAGTACTGATTATGAGCAGTCATAATAATGAACAATCCTGTTTACCAACAGTCCTGATTATATGAGCAGTCTAAAGAACGAACAGTACTCATTATGAGCAGTCATAATAATGAACAATCCTGTTTTCCAACAGTCCTGATTACATGAGCAATCATAAGAACGAACAGTACTCATTATGAGCAGTCATAATGATGAACAATCCATTTTTCCAACAGTCCTGATTACATGAGCAGCCATAAGAACGAACAGTACTGATTATGAGCACTCATAATAATGAACAATCCTGCTTTCCAACAGTCCTGATTACATGAGCAGTCATAAGAACGAACAGTACTGATTATGAGCAGTCATAATAATGAACAATCCTGTTTTCCAACAGTCCTGATTATATGATCAGTCATAAGAACTAACAGTACTGATTATGAGCAGTCATAATAATGAACAGTTCTGTTTTCCAACAGTCCTGATTGCATGAACAGTCATAAGAACGAACAGTACTGGTTATGAGCAGTCATAATAATGAACAATCCTGTTTGCCAACAGTCCTGATTACATGAGCAGCCATAAGAACGAACAGTACTCATTATGAGCAGTCATAATAATGAACAATCCTGTTTTCCAACAGTCCTGATTACATGAGCAGTCATAAGAACTAACAGTACTGATTATGAGCAGTCATAATAATGAACAATTCTGTTTTCCAACAGTCCTGATTACATGAACAGTCATAAGAACGAACAGTACTGATTATGAGCAGTCATAATAATGTACAATCCTGTTTTCCAACAGTCCTGATTATATGAGCAGTCATAAGAACGAACAGTACTGATTATGAGCACTCATAATAATGAACAATCCTGTTTTCCAACAGTCCTGATTACCTGAGCAGTCATAAGAACGAACAGTACTGATTATGAGCAGTCATAATAATGAACAATCCTGTTTTCCCACAGTCCTGATTACACGAGCAGTCATAAGAACGAACAGTACTGATTATGAGCAGTCATAATAATGAACAATCCTGTTTTCCAACAGTTCTGATTATATGAGCAGCCATAAGAACGAACAGTACTCATTATGAGCAGTCATAATAATGAACAATCCTGTTTTCCAACAGTCCTGATTATATGCGCAGCCATAAGAACGAACAGTACTGATTATGAGCAGTCATATAAATGAACAATCCTGTTTTCCAACAGTCCTGATTACATGAGCAGTCATAAGAACGAACAGTACTGATTATGAGCAGTCATAATAATGAACAATCCTGTTTTCCAACAGTCCTGATTATATGAGCAGCCATAAGAACGAACAGTACTCATTATGAGCAGTCATAATAATGAACAATCCTGTTTTCCAACAGTCCTGATTACATGAGCAGTCATAAGAACGAACAGTACTCATTATGAGCAGTCATAATAATGAAAAATCCTGTTTTCCAACAGTCCTGATTACATGAGCAGTCATAAGAACGAACAGTACTGATTATGAGCAGTCATAATAATGAACAATCCTGTTTTCCAACAGCCCTGATTACATGAGCAGTCATAAGAACGAACAGTACTGATTATGAGCAGTCATAATAATGAACAATCCTGTTTTCCAACAGTCCTGATTACATGAGCAGTCATAAGAACGAACAGTACTGATTATGAGCAGTCATAATAATGAACAATCCTGTTTTCCAACAGTCCTGATTACATGAGCAGCCATAAGAACGAACAGTACTCATTATGAGCAGTCATAATAATGAACAATCCTGTTTTCCAACAGTCCTGATTATATGAGCATCCATAAGAACGAGCAGTACTGATTATGAGCAGTCATAATAATGAACAATCCTGTTTTCCAACAGTCCTGATTACATGAGCAGTCATAAGAACGAACAGTACTGATTATGAGCAGTCATAATAATGAGCAATCCTGTTTTCCAACAGTCCTGATTACATGAGCAGTCATAAGAACGAACAGTACTGATTATGAGCAGTCATAATAATGAACAATCCTGTTTTCCAACAGTCCTGATTATATGAGCAGTCATAAGAACGAACAGTACTGATTATGAGCAGTCATAATAATGAACAATCCTGTTTTCCAACAGTCCTGATTACATGAGCAATCATAAGAACGAACAGTACTCATTATGAGCAGTCATAATGATGAACAATCCATTTTTCCAACAGTCCTGATTACATGAGCAGCCATAAGAACGAACAGTACTGATTATGAGCACTCATAATAATGAACAATCCTGCTTTCCAACAGTCCTGATTACATGAGCAGTCATAAGAACGAACAGTACTGATTATGAGCAGTCATAATAATGAACAATCATGTTTTCCAACAGTCCTGATTACATGAGCAGCCATAAGAACGAACAGTACTCTTTATGAGCAGTCATAATAATGAACAATCCTGTTTTCCAACAGTCCTGATTACATGAGCAGCCATAAGAACGAACAGTACTTATTATGAGCAGTCATAATAATGAACAATTCTGTTTTCCAACAGTCCTGATTACATGAACAGTCATAAGAACGAACAGTACTGATTATGAGCAGTCATAATAATGTACAATCCTGTTTTCCAACAGTCCTGATTATATGAGCAGTCATAAGAACGAACAGTACTGATTATGAGCACTCATAATAATGAACAATCCTGTTTTCCAACAGTCCTGATTACCTGAGCAGTCATAAGAACGAACAGTACTGATTATGAGCAGTCATAATAATGAACAATCCTGTTTTCCCACAGTCCTGATTACACGAGCAGTCATAAGAACGAACAGTACTCATTATGAGCAGTCATAATGATGAACAATCCATTTTTCCAACAGTCCTGATTACATGAGCAGCCATAAGAACGAACAGTACTGATTATGAGCACTCATAATAATGAACAATCCTGCTTTCCAACAGTCCTGATTACATGAGCAGTCATAAGAACGAACAGTACTGATTATGAGCAGTCATAATAATGAACAATCCTGTTTTCCAACAGTCCTGATTATATGATCAGTCATAAGAACTAACAGTACTGATTATGAGCAGTCATAATAATGAACAGTTCTGTTTTCCAACAGTCCTGATTGCATGAACAGTCATAAGAACGAACAGTACTGGTTATGAGCAGTCATAATAATGAACAATCCTGTTTGCCAACAGTCCTGATTACATGAGCAGCCATAAGAACGAACAGTACTCATTATGAGCAGTCATAATAATGAACAATCCTGTTTTCCAACAGTCCTGATTACATGAGCAGTCATAAGAACTAACAGTACTGATTATGAGCAGTCATAATAATGAACAATTCTGTTTTCCAACAGTCCTGATTACATGAACAGTCATAAGAACGAACAGTACTGATTATGAGCAGTCATAATAATGTACAATCCTGTTTTCCAACAGTCCTGATTATATGAGCAGTCATAAGAACGAACAGTACTGATTATGAGCACTCATAATAATGAACAATCCTGTTTTCCAACAGTCCTGATTACCTGAGCAGTCATAAGAACGAACAGTACTGATTATGAGCAGTCATAATAATGAACAATCCTGTTTTCCCACAGTCCTGATTACACGAGCAGTCATAAGAACGAACAGTACTGATTATGAGCAGTCATAATAATGAACAATCCTGTTTTCCAACAGTTCTGATTATATGAGCAGCCATAAGAACGAACAGTACTCATTATGAGCAGTCATAATAATGAACAATCCTGTTTTCCAACAGTCCTGATTATATGCGCAGCCATAAGAACGAACAGTACTGATTATGAGCAGTCATATAAATGAACAATCCTGTTTTCCAACAGTCCTGATTACATGAGCAGTCATAAGAACGAACAGTACTGATTATGAGCAGTCATAATAATGAACAATCCTGTTTTCCAACAGTCCTGATTATATGAGCAGCCATAAGAACGAACAGTACTCATTATGAGCAGTCATAATAATGAACAATCCTGTTTTCCAACAGTCCTGATTACATGAGCAGTCATAAGAACGAACAGTACTCATTATGAGCAGTCATAATAATGAAAAATCCTGTTTTCCAACAGTCCTGATTACATGAGCAGTCATAAGAACGAACAGTACTGATTATGAGCAGTCATAATAATGAACAATCCTGTTTTCCAACAGTCCTGATTACATGAGCAGTCATAAGAACGAACAGTACTGATTATGAGCAGTCATAATAATGAACAATCCTGTTTTCCAACAGTCCTGATTACATGAGCAGTCATAAGAACGAACAGTACTGATTATGAGCAGTCATAATAATGAACAATCCTGTTTTCCAACAGTCCTGATTACATGAGCAGCCATAAGAACGAACAGTACTCATTATGAGCAGTCATAATAATGAACAATCCTGTTTTCCAACAGTCCTGATTATATGAGCTTCCATAAGAACGAGCAGTACTGATTATGAGCAGTCATAATAATGAACAATCCTGTTTTACAACAGTCCTGATTACATGAGCAGTCATAAGAACGAACAGTACTGATTATGAGCAGTCATAATAATGAGCAATCCTGTTTTCCAACAGTCCTGATTACATGAGCAGTCATAAGAACGAACAGTACTGATTATGAGCAGTCATAATAATGAACAATCCTGTTTTCCAACAGTCCTGATTATATGAGCAGTCATAAGAACGAACAGTACTGATTATGAGCAGTCATAATAATGAACAATCCTGTTTTCCAACAGTCCTGATTACATGAGCAATCATAAGAACGAACAGTACTCATTATGAGCAGTCATAATGATGAACAATCCATTTTTCCAACAGTCCTGATTACATGAGCAGCCATAAGAACGAACAGTACTGATTATGAGCACTCATAATAATGAACAATCCTGCTTTCCAACAGTCCTGATTACATGAGCAGTCATAAGAACGAACAGTACTGATTATGAGCAGTCATAATAATGAACAATCATGTTTTCCAACAGTCCTGATTACATGAGCAGCCATAAGAACGAACAGTACTCTTTATGAGCAGTCATAATAATGAACAATCCTGTTTTCCAACAGTCCTGATTACATGAGCAGCCATAAGAACGAACAGTACTTATTATGAGCAGTCATAATAATGAACAATCCTGTTTTCCAACAGTCCTGATTACATGAGCAGCCATAAGAACGAACAGTACTCATTATGAGCAGTCATAATAATGAACAATCCTGTTTTCCCACAGTCCTGATTACACGAGCAGTCATAAGAACGAACAGTACTCATTATGAGCAGTCATAATAATGAACAATCCTGTTTTCCAACAGTCCTGATTATATGAGCAGCCATAAGAACGAACAGTACTGATTATGAGCAGTCATAATAATGAACAATCCTGTTTTCCAACAGTCCTGATTACATGAGCAGTCATAAGAACGAACAGTACTGATTATGAGCACTCATAATAATGAACAATCCTGTTTTCCAACAGTCCTGATTACATGAGCAGTCATAAGAACGAACAGTACTGATTATGAGCAGTCATAATAATGAACAATCCTGTTTTCCAACAGTCCTGATTATATGCGCAGCCATAAGAACGAACAGTACTGATTATGAGCAGTCATAATAATGAACAATCCTGTTTTCCAACAGTCCTGATTACATGAGCAGTCATAAGAACGAACAGTACTGATTATGAGCAGTCATAATAATGAACAATCATGTTTTCCAACAGTCCTGATTACATGAGCAGCCATAAGAACGAACAGTACTCATTATGAGCAGTCATAATAATGAACAATCCTGTTTTCCAACAGTCCTAATTATATGAGCAGCCATAAGAACGAACAGTACTCATTATGAGCAGTCATAATAATGAACAATCCTGTTTTCCAACAGTCCTGATTACATGAGCAGTCATAAGAACTAACAGTACTGATTATGAGCAGTCATAATAATGAACAATCCTGTTTTCCAACAGTCCTGATTACATGAGCAATCATAAGAACGAACAGTACTGATTATGAGCACTCATTATAATGAACAATCCTGTTTTCCAACAGTCCTGATTACATGAGCAGTCATAAGAACGAACAGTACTGATTATGAGCAGTCATAATAATGAAAAATCCTGTTTTCCAACAGTCCTGATCACATGAGCAGTCATAAGAACGAACAGTACTGATTATGAGCAGTCATAATAATGAACAATCCTGTTTTCCAACAGTCCTGATTACATGAGCAGTCATAAGAACGAACAGTACTGATTATGAGCAGTCATAATAATGAACAATCCTGTTTTCCAACAGTCCTGATTACATGAGCAGTCATAAGAACGAACAGTACTGATTATGAGCAGTCATAATAATGAACAATCCTGTTTTCCAACAGTCCTGATTACATGAGCAGCCATAAGAACGAACAGTACTCATTATGAGCAGTCATAATAATGAACAATCCTGTTTTCCAACAGTCCTGATTACATGAGCAGTCATAAGAACGAACAGTACTGATTATGAGCAGTCATAATAATGAACAATCCTGTTTTCCAACAGTCCTGATTATATGCGCAGCCATAAGAACGAACAGTACTGATTATGAGCAGTCATAATAATGAACAATCCTGTTTTCCAACAGTCCTGATTACATGAGCAGTCATAAGAACGAACAGTACTGATTATGAGCAGTCATAATAATGAACAATCATGTTTTCCAACAGTCCTGATTACATGAGCAGCCATAAGAACGAACAGTACTCATTATGAGCAGTCATAATAATGAACAATCCTGTTTTCCAACAGTCCTAATTATATGAGCAGCCATAAGAACGAACAGTACTCATTATGAGCAGTCATAATAATGAACAATCCTGTTTTCCAACAGTCCTGATTACATGAGCAGTCATAAGAACTAACAGTACTGATTATGAGCAGTCATAATAATGAACAATCCTGTTTTCCAACAGTCCTGATTACATGAGCAATCATAAGAACGAACAGTACTGATTATGAGCACTCATTATAATGAACAATCCTGTTTTCCAACAGTCCTGATTACATGAGCAGTCATAAGAACGAACAGTACTGATTATGAGCAGTCATAATAATGAAAAATCCTGTTTTCCAACAGTCCTGATCACATGAGCAGTCATAAGAACGAACAGTACTGATTATGAGCAGTCATAATAATGAACAATCCTGTTTTCCAACAGTCCTGATTACATGAGCAGTCATAAGAACGAACAGTACTGATTATGAGCAGTCATAATAATGAACAATCCTGTTTTCCAACAGTCCTGATTACATGAGCAGTCATAAGAACGAACAGTACTGATTATGAGCAGTCATAATAATGAACAATCCTGTTTTCCAACAGTCCTGATTACATGAGCAGCCATAAGAACGAACAGTACTCATTATGAGCAGTCATAATAATGAACAATCCTGTTTTCCAACAGTCCTGATTATATGAGCATCCATAAGAACGAGCAGTACTGATTATGAGCAGTCATAAAAATGAACAATCCTGTTTTCCAAAAGTCCTGATTACATGAGCAGTCATAAGAACGAACAGTACTGATTATGAGCAGTCATAATAATGAGCAATCCTGTTTTCCAACAGTCCTGATTACATGAGCAGTCATAAGAACGAACAGTACTGATTATGAGCAGTCATAATAATGAACAATCCTGTTTTCCAACAGTCCTGATTATATGAACAGTCATAAGAACGAACAGTACTCATTATGAGCAGTCATAATAATGAACAATCCTGTTTTCCAACAGTCCTGATTACATGAGCAGTCATAAGAACGAACAGTACTCATTATGAGCAGTCATAATGATGAACAATCCATTTTTCCAACAGTCCTGATTACATGAGCAGCCATAAGAACGAACAGTACTGATTATGAGCACTCATAAAAATGAACAATCCTGTTTTCCAACAGTCCTGATTACATGAGCAGTCATAAGAACGAACAGTACTGATTATGAGCAGTCATAATAATGAACAATCCTGTTTTCCAACAGTCGTGAAAATATGCGCAGCCATAAGAATGAACAGTACTGATTATGAGCAGTCATAATAATGAACAATCCTGTTTTCCAACAGTCCTGATTACATGAGCAGTCATAAGAACGAACAGTACTGATTATGAGCAGTCATAATAATGAACAATCCTGTCTTCCAACAGTCCTGATTACATGAGCAGTCATAAGAACGAACAGTACTGATTATGAGCAGTCATAATAATGAACAATCCTGTTTTCCAACAGTCCTGATTACATGAGCAGTCATAAGAACGAACAGTACTGATTATGAGCAGTCATAATAATGAACAATCCTGTTTTCCAACAGTCCTGATTACATGAGCAGTCATAAGAACGAACAGTACTGATTATGAGCAGTCATAATAATGAACAATCCTGTTTTCCAACAGTCCTGATTACATGAGCAGTCATAAGAACGAACAGTACTGATTATGAGCAGTCATAATAATGAACAATCCTGTTTTCCAACAGTCCTGATTATATGAGCAGCCATAAGAACGAACAGTACTCATTATGAGCAGTCATAATAATGAACAATCTGTTTTCCAACAGTCCTGATTACATGAGCAGTCATAAGAACGAACAGTACTCATTATGAGCAGTCATAATAATGAATAATCCTTTTTTCCAACAGTCTTGATTATATGAGCAGCCATAAGAACGAACAGTACTGATTATGAGCAGTCATAATAATGAACAATCCTGTCTTCCAACAGTCCTGATTACATGAGCAGTCATAAGAACGAACAGTACTCATTATGAGCACTCATGATAATGAAAAATCCTGTTTTCCAACTGTCCTGATTACATGAGCAGTCATAAGAACGAACAGTACTGATTATGAGCAGTCATAATAATGAACAATCCTGTTTTCCAACAGTCCTGATTACATGAGCAGTCATAAGAACTAACAGTACTGATTATGAGCAGTCATAATAATGAACAATTCTGTTTTCCAACAGTCCTGATTACATGAACAGTCATAAGAACGAACAGTACTGGTTATGAGCAGTCATAATAATGAACAATCCTGTTTGCCAACAGTCCTGATTACATGAGCAGCCATAAGAACGAACAGTACTCATTATGAGCAGTCATAATAATGAACAATCCTGTTTTCCAACAGTCCTGATTACATGAGCAGTCATAAGAACTAACAGTACTGATTATGAGCAGTCATAATAATGAACAATTCTGTTTTCCAACAGTCCTGATTACATGAACAGTCATAAGAACGAACAGTACTGATTATGAGCAGTCATAATAATGAACAATCCTGTTTGCCAACAGTCCTGATTACATGAGCAGCCATAAGAACGAACAGTACTCATTAAGAGCAGTCATAATAATGAACAATCCATTTTTCCAACAGTCCTGATTAGATGAGCAGCCATAAGAACGAACAGTACTGATTATGAGCAGTCATAATAATGAACAATCCTGTTTTCCAACAGTCCTGATTACATGAGCAGTCATAAGAACGAACAGTACTGATTATGAGCACTCATAATAATGAACAATCCTGTTTTCCAACAGTCCTGATTACATGAGCAGTCATAAGAACGAACAGTACTGATTATGAGCAGTCATAATAATGAACAATCCTGTTTTCCAACAGTCCTGATTATATGCGCAGCCACAAGAATGAACAGTACTGATTATGAGGAGTCATAATAATGAACAATCATTTTTTCCAACAGTCCTGATTACATGAGCAGTCATAAGAACGAACAGTACTGATTATGAGCAGTCATAATAATGAACAATCCTGTCTTCCAACAGTCCTGATTACATGAGCAGTCATAAGAACGAACAGTACTGATTATGAGCAGTCATAATGATGAACAATTCTGTTTTCCAACAGTCCTGATTATATGCGCAGCCATAAGAATGAACAGTACTGATTATGAGCAGTCATAATAATGAACAATCCTGTTTTCCAACAGTCCTGATTACATGAGCAGTCATAAGAACGAACAGTACTGATTATGAGCAGTCATAATAATGAACAATCCTGTCTTCCAACAGTCCTGATTACATGAGCAGTCATAAGAACGAACAGTACTCATTATGAGCACTCATAATAATGAACAATCCTGTTTTCCAACAGTCCTGATTACATGAGCAGTCATAAGAACGAACAGTACTGATTATGAGCAGTCATAATAATGAACAATCCTGTTTTCCAACAGTCCTGATTACATGAGCAGTCATAAGAACGAACAGTACTGATTATGAGCAGTCATAATAATGAACAATCCTGTTTTCCAACAGTCCTGATTACATGAGCAGTCATAAGAACGAACAGTACTGATTATGAGCAGTCATAATAATGAACAATCCTGTTTTCCAACAGTCCATATTATATGAGCAGCCATAAGAACGAACAGTACTCATTATGAGCAGCCATAATAATGAACAATCCTGTTTTCCAACAGTCCTGATTACATGAGCAGTCATAAGAACAAACAGTACTCATTATGAGCAGTAATAATAATGAACAATCCTGTTTTCCAACAGTCCTGATTATATGAGCAGCCATAAGAACGAACAGTACTGATTATGAGCAGTCATAATAATGTACAATCCTGTTTTCCCACAGTCCTGATTACACGAGCAGTCATAAGAACGAACAGTACTCATTATGAGCAGTCATAATGATGAATAATCCATTTTTCCAACAGTCCTGATTACATGAGCAGCCATAAGAACGAACAGTACTGATTATGAGCACTCATAATAATGAACAATCCTGCTTTCCAACAGTCCTGATTACATGAGCAGTCATAAGAACGAACAGTACTGATTATGAGCAGTCATAATAATGAACAATCCTGTTTTCCAACAGTCCTGATTATATGATCAGTCATAAGAACTAACAGTACTGATTATGAGCAGTCATAATAATGAACAGTTCTGTTTTCCAACAGTCCTGATTGCATGAACAGTCATAAGAACGAACAGTACTGGTTATGAGCAGTCATAATAATGAACAATCCTGTTTGCCAACAGTCCTGATTACATGAGCAGCCATAAGAACGAACAGTACTCATTATGAGCAGTCATAATAATGAACAATCCTGTTTTCCAACAGTCCTGATTACATGAGCAGTCATAAGAACTAACAGTACTGATTATGAGCAGTCATAATAATGAACAATTCTGTTTTCCAACAGTCCTGATTACATGAACAGTCATAAGAACGAACAGTACTGATTATGAGCAGTCATAATAATGTACAATCCTGTTTTCCAACAGTCCTGATTATATGAGCAGTCATAAGAACGAACAGTACTGATTATGAGCACTCATAATAATGAACAATCCTGTTTTCCAACAGTCCTGATTACCTGAGCAGTCATAAGAACGAACAGTACTGATTATGAGCAGTCATAATAATGAACAATCCTGTTTTCCCACAGTCCTGATTACACGAGCAGTCATAAGAACGAACAGTACTGATTATGAGCAGTCATAATAATGAACAATCCTGTTTTCCAACAGTTCTGATTATATGAGCAGCCATAAGAACGAACAGTACTCATTATGAGCAGTCATAATAATGAACAATCCTGTTTTCCAACAGTCCTGATTATATGCGCAGCCATAAGAACGAACAGTACTGATTATGAGCAGTCATATAAATGAACAATCCTGTTTTCCAACAGTCCTGATTACATGAGCAGTCATAAGAACGAACAGTACTGATTATGAGCAGTCATAATAATGAACAATCCTGTTTTCCAACAGTCCTGATTATATGAGCAGCCATAAGAACGAACAGTACTCATTATGAGCAGTCATAATAATGAACAATCCTGTTTTCCAACAGTCCTGATTACATGAGCAGTCATAAGAACGAACAGTACTCATTATGAGCAGTCATAATAATGAAAAATCCTGTTTTCCAACAGTCCTGATTACATGAGCAGTCATAAGAACGAACAGTACTGATTATGAGCAGTCATAATAATGAACAATCCTGTTTTCCAACAGTCCTGATTACATGAGCAGTCATAAGAACGAACAGTACTGATTATGAGCAGTCATAATAATGAACAATCCTGTTTTCCAACAGTCCTGATTACATGAGCAGTCATAAGAACGAACAGTACTGATTATGAGCAGTCATAATAATGAACAATCCTGTTTTCCAACAGTCCTGATTACATGAGCAGCCATAAGAACGAACAGTACTCATTATGAGCAGTCATAATAATGAACAATCCTGTTTTCCAACAGTCCTGATTATATGAGCTTCCATAAGAACGAGCAGTACTGATTATGAGCAGTCATAATAATGAACAATCCTGTTTTCCAACAGTCCTGATTACATGAGCAGTCATAAGAACGAACAGTACTGATTATGAGCAGTCATAATAATGAGCAATCCTGTTTTCCAACAGTCCTGATTACATGAGCAGTCATAAGAACGAACAGTACTGATTATGAGCAGTCATAATAATGAACAATCCTGTTTTCCAACAGTCCTGATTATATGAGCAGTCATAAGAACGAACAGTACTGATTATGAGCAGTCATAATAATGAACAATCCTGTTTTCCAACAGTCCTGATTACATGAGCAATCATAAGAACGAACAGTACTCATTATGAGCAGTCATAATGATGAACAATCCATTTTTCCAACAGTCCTGATTACATGAGCAGCCATAAGAACGAACAGTACTGATTATGAGCACTCATAATAATGAACAATCCTGCTTTCCAACAGTCCTGATTACATGAGCAGTCATAAGAACGAACAGTACTGATTATGAGCAGTCATAATAATGAACAATCATGTTTTCCAACAGTCCTGATTACATGAGCAGCCATAAGAACGAACAGTACTCTTTATGAGCAGTCATAATAATGAACAATCCTGTTTTCCAACAGTCCTGATTACATGAGCAGCCATAAGAACGAACAGTACTTATTATGAGCAGTCATAATAATGAACAATCCTGTTTTCCAACAGTCCTGATTACATGAGCAGCCATAAGAACGAACAGTACTCATTATGAGCAGTCATAATAATGAACAATCCTGTTTTCCCACAGTCCTGATTACACGAGCAGTCATAAGAACGAACAGTACTCATTATGAGCAGTCATAATAATGAACAATCCTGTTTTCCAACAGTCCTGATTATATGAGCAGCCATAAGAACGAACAGTACTGATTATGAGCAGTCATAATAATGAACAATCCTGTTTTCCAACAGTCCTGATTACATGAGCAGTCATAAGAACGAACAGTACTGATTATGAGCACTCATAATAATGAACAATCCTGTTTTCCAACAGTCCTGATTACATGAGCAGTCATAAGAACGAACAGTACTGATTATGAGCAGTCATAATAATGAACAATCCTGTTTTCCAACAGTCCTGATTATATGCGCAGCCATAAGAACGAACAGTACTGATTATGAGCAGTCATAATAATGAACAATCCTGTTTTCCAACAGTCCTGATTACATGAGCAGTCATAAGAACGAACAGTACTGATTATGAGCAGTCATAATAATGAACAATCATGTTTTCCAACAGTCCTGATTACATGAGCAGCCATAAGAACGAACAGTACTCATTATGAGCAGTCATAATAATGAACAATCCTGTTTTCCAACAGTCCTAATTATATGAGCAGCCATAAGAACGAACAGTACTCATTATGAGCAGTCATAATAATGAACAATCCTGTTTTCCAACAGTCCTGATTACATGAGCAGTCATAAGAACTAACAGTACTGATTATGAGCAGTCATAATAATGAACAATCCTGTTTTCCAACAGTCCTGATTACATGAGCAATCATAAGAACGAACAGTACTGATTATGAGCACTCATTATAATGAACAATCCTGTTTTCCAACAGTCCTGATTACATGAGCAGTCATAAGAACGAACAGTACTGATTATGAGCAGTCATAATAATGAAAAATCCTGTTTTCCAACAGTCCTGATCACATGAGCAGTCATAAGAACGAACAGTACTGATTATGAGCAGTCATAATAATGAACAATCCTGTTTTCCAACAGTCCTGATTACATGAGCAGTCATAAGAACGAACAGTACTGATTATGAGCAGTCATAATAATGAACAATCCTGTTTTCCAACAGTCCTGATTACATGAGCAGTCATAAGAACGAACAGTACTGATTATGAGCAGTCATAATAATGAACAATCCTGTTTTCCAACAGTCCTGATTACATGAGCAGCCATAAGAACGAACAGTACTCATTATGAGCAGTCATAATAATGAACAATCCTGTTTTCCAACAGTCCTGATTACATGAGCAGTCATAAGAACGAACAGTACTGATTATGAGCAGTCATAATAATGAACAATCCTGTTTTCCAACAGTCCTGATTATATGCGCAGCCATAAGAACGAACAGTACTGATTATGAGCAGTCATAATAATGAACAATCCTGTTTTCCAACAGTCCTGATTACATGAGCAGTCATAAGAACGAACAGTACTGATTATGAGCAGTCATAATAATGAACAATCATGTTTTCCAACAGTCCTGATTACATGAGCAGCCATAAGAACGAACAGTACTCATTATGAGCAGTCATAATAATGAACAATCCTGTTTTCCAACAGTCCTAATTATATGAGCAGCCATAAGAACGAACAGTACTCATTATGAGCAGTCATAATAATGAACAATCCTGTTTTCCAACAGTCCTGATTACATGAGCAGTCATAAGAACTAACAGTACTGATTATGAGCAGTCATAATAATGAACAATCCTGTTTTCCAACAGTCCTGATTACATGAGCAATCATAAGAACGAACAGTACTGATTATGAGCACTCATTATAATGAACAATCCTGTTTTCCAACAGTCCTGATTACATGAGCAGTCATAAGAACGAACAGTACTGATTATGAGCAGTCATAATAATGAAAAATCCTGTTTTCCAACAGTCCTGATCACATGAGCAGTCATAAGAACGAACAGTACTGATTATGAGCAGTCATAATAATGAACAATCCTGTTTTCCAACAGTCCTGATTACATGAGCAGTCATAAGAACGAACAGTACTGATTATGAGCAGTCATAATAATGAACAATCCTGTTTTCCAACAGTCCTGATTACATGAGCAGTCATAAGAACGAACAGTACTGATTATGAGCAGTCATAATAATGAACAATCCTGTTTTCCAACAGTCCTGATTACATGAGCAGCCATAAGAACGAACAGTACTCATTATGAGCAGTCATAATAATGAACAATCCTGTTTTCCAACAGTCCTGATTATATGAGCATCCATAAGAACGAGCAGTACTGATTATGAGCAGTCATAAAAATGAACAATCCTGTTTTCCAAAAGTCCTGATTACATGAGCAGTCATAAGAACGAACAGTACTGATTATGAGCAGTCATAATAATGAGCAATCCTGTTTTCCAACAGTCCTGATTACATGAGCAGTCATAAGAACGAACAGTACTGATTATGAGCAGTCATAATAATGAACAATCCTGTTTTCCAACAGTCCTGATTATATGAACAGTCATAAGAACGAACAGTACTCATTATGAGCAGTCATAATAATGAACAATCCTGTTTTCCAACAGTCCTGATTACATGAGCAGTCATAAGAACGAACAGTACTCATTATGAGCAGTCATAATGATGAACAATCCATTTTTCCAACAGTCCTGATTACATGAGCAGCCATAAGAACGAACAGTACTGATTATGAGCACTCATAAAAATGAACAATCCTGTTTTCCAACAGTCCTGATTACATGAGCAGTCATAAGAACGAACAGTACTGATTATGAGCAGTCATAATAATGAACAATCCTGTTTTCCAACAGTCGTGAAAATATGCGCAGCCATAAGAATGAACAGTACTGATTATGAGCAGTCATAATAATGAACAATCCTGTTTTCCAACAGTCCTGATTACATGAGCAGTCATAAGAACGAACAGTACTGATTATGAGCAGTCATAATAATGAACAATCCTGTCTTCCAACAGTCCTGATTACATGAGCAGTCATAAGAACGAACAGTACTGATTATGAGCAGTCATAATAATGAACAATCCTGTTTTCCAACAGTCCTGATTACATGAGCAGTCATAAGAACGAACAGTACTGATTATGAGCAGTCATAATAATGAACAATCCTGTTTTCCAACAGTCCTGATTACATGAGCAGTCATAAGAACGAACAGTACTGATTATGAGCAGTCATAATAATGAACAATCCTGTTTTCCAACAGTCCTGATTACATGAGCAGTCATAAGAACGAACAGTACTGATTATGAGCAGTCATAATAATGAACAATCCTGTTTTCCAACAGTCCTGATTATATGAGCAGCCATAAGAACGAACAGTACTCATTATGAGCAGTCATAATAATGAACAATCTGTTTTCCAACAGTCCTGATTACATGAGCAGTCATAAGAACGAACAGTACTCATTATGAGCAGTCATAATAATGAATAATCCTTTTTTCCAACAGTCTTGATTATATGAGCAGCCATAAGAACGAACAGTACTGATTATGAGCAGTCATAATAATGAACAATCCTGTCTTCCAACAGTCCTGATTACATGAGCAGTCATAAGAACGAACAGTACTCATTATGAGCACTCATGATAATGAAAAATCCTGTTTTCCAACTGTCCTGATTACATGAGCAGTCATAAGAACGAACAGTACTGATTATGAGCAGTCATAATAATGAACAATCCTGTTTTCCAACAGTCCTGATTACATGAGCAGTCATAAGAACTAACAGTACTGATTATGAGCAGTCATAATAATGAACAATTCTGTTTTCCAACAGTCCTGATTACATGAACAGTCATAAGAACGAACAGTACTGGTTATGAGCAGTCATAATAATGAACAATCCTGTTTGCCAACAGTCCTGATTACATGAGCAGCCATAAGAACGAACAGTACTCATTATGAGCAGTCATAATAATGAACAATCCTGTTTTCCAACAGTCCTGATTACATGAGCAGTCATAAGAACTAACAGTACTGATTATGAGCAGTCATAATAATGAACAATTCTGTTTTCCAACAGTCCTGATTACATGAACAGTCATAAGAACGAACAGTACTGATTATGAGCAGTCATAATAATGAACAATCCTGTTTGCCAACAGTCCTGATTACATGAGCAGCCATAAGAACGAACAGTACTCATTAAGAGCAGTCATAATAATGAACAATCCATTTTTCCAACAGTCCTGATTAGATGAGCAGCCATAAGAACGAACAGTACTGATTATGAGCAGTCATAATAATGAACAATCCTGTTTTCCAACAGTCCTGATTACATGAGCAGTCATAAGAACGAACAGTACTGATTATGAGCACTCATAATAATGAACAATCCTGTTTTCCAACAGTCCTGATTACATGAGCAGTCATAAGAACGAACAGTACTGATTATGAGCAGTCATAATAATGAACAATCCTGTTTTCCAACAGTCCTGATTATATGCGCAGCCACAAGAATGAACAGTACTGATTATGAGGAGTCATAATAATGAACAATCATTTTTTCCAACAGTCCTGATTACATGAGCAGTCATAAGAACGAACAGTACTGATTATGAGCAGTCATAATAATGAACAATCCTGTCTTCCAACAGTCCTGATTACATGAGCAGTCATAAGAACGAACAGTACTGATTATGAGCAGTCATAATGATGAACAATTCTGTTTTCCAACAGTCCTGATTATATGCGCAGCCATAAGAATGAACAGTACTGATTATGAGCAGTCATAATAATGAACAATCCTGTTTTCCAACAGTCCTGATTACATGAGCAGTCATAAGAACGAACAGTACTGATTATGAGCAGTCATAATAATGAACAATCCTGTCTTCCAACAGTCCTGATTACATGAGCAGTCATAAGAACGAACAGTACTCATTATGAGCACTCATAATAATGAACAATCCTGTTTTCCAACAGTCCTGATTACATGAGCAGTCATAAGAACGAACAGTACTGATTATGAGCAGTCATAATAATGAACAATCCTGTTTTCCAACAGTCCTGATTACATGAGCAGTCATAAGAACGAACAGTACTGATTATGAGCAGTCATAATAATGAACAATCCTGTTTTCCAACAGTCCTGATTACATGAGCAGTCATAAGAACGAACAGTACTGATTATGAGCAGTCATAATAATGAACAATCCTGTTTTCCAACAGTCCATATTATATGAGCAGCCATAAGAACGAACAGTACTCATTATGAGCAGCCATAATAATGAACAATCCTGTTTTCCAACAGTCCTGATTACATGAGCAGTCATAAGAACAAACAGTACTCATTATGAGCAGTAATAATAATGAACAATCCTGTTTTCCAACAGTCCTGATTATATGAGCAGCCATAAGAACGAACAGTACTGATTATGAGCAGTCATAATAATGTACAATCCTGTTTTCCAACAGTCCTGATTATATGAGCAGTCATAAGAACGAACAGTACTGATTATGAGCAGTCATAATAATGAACAATCCTGTTTTCCAACAGTCCTGATTACATGAGCAGTCATAAGAACGAACAGTACTGATTATGAGCAGTCATAATAATGAACAATCCTGTTTTCCAACAGTCCTGATTACATGAGCAGTCATAAGAACGAACAGTACTGATTATGAGCAGTCATAATAATGAACAATCCTGTTTTCCAACAGTCCTGATTACATGAGCAGTCATAAGAACGAACCGTCCTGATTATGAGCAGTCATAATAATGAACAATCCTGTTTTCCAACAGTCCTGATTATATGAGCAGCCATAAGAACGAACAGTACTCATTATGAGCAGTCATAATAATGAACAATCCTGTTTTCCAACAGTCCTGATTATATGAGCAGCCATAAGAACGAACAGTACTCATTATGAGCAGTCATAATAATGAACAATCCTGTTTTCCAACAGTCCTGATTACATGAGCAGTCATAAGAACGAACAGTACTGATTATGAGCAGTCATAATAATGAACAATCCTGTTTTCCAACAGTCCTGATTATATGAGCAGCCATAAGAACGAACAGTACTGATTATGAGCAGTCATAATAATGAACAATCGTGTTTTCCAACAGTCCTGATTATATGAGCAGCCATAAGAACGAACAGTACTCATTATGAGCAGTCATAATAATGAACAATCCTGTTTTCCAACAGTCCTGATTATATGAGCAGCCATAAGAACGAACAGTACTGATTATGAGCAGTCATAATAATGAACAATCCTGTTTTCCAACAGTCCTGATTATATGAGCAGCCATAAGAACGAACAGTACTCATTATGAGCAGTCATAATAATGAACAATCCTGTTTTCCAACAGTCCTGATTACATGAGCAGTCATAAGAACGAACAGTACTGATTATGAGCAGTCATAGTAATGAACAATCCTGTTTTCCAACAGTCCTGATTATATGAGCAGCCAGAAGAACGAACAGTACTGATTATGAGCAGTCATAATAATGAACAATCCTGTTTTCCAACAGTCCTGATTATATGAGCAGTCGTAAGAACGAACAGTACTGATTATGAGCAGTCATAATAATGAACAATCCTGTTTTCCAACAGTCCTGATTACATGAGCAGTCATAAGAACGAACAGTACTGATTATGAGCAGTCATAATAATGAACAATCCTGTTTTCCAACAGTCCTGATTACATGAGCAGTCATAAGAACGAACAGTACTGATTATGAGCAGTCATAATAATGAACAATCCTGTTTACCAACAATCCTGATTACATGAGCAGTCATAAGAACGAACAGTACTGATTATGAGCAGTCATAATAATGAACAATCCTGTTTTCCAACAGTCCTGATTATATGAGCAGCCATAAGAACGAACAGTACTCATTATGAGCAGTCATAATAATGAACAATCCTGTTTTCCAACAGTCCTGATTACATGAGCAGTCATAAGAACGAACAGTACTGATTATGAGCAGTCATAATAATGAACAATCCTGTTTTCCAACAGTCCTGATTATATGAGCATCCATAAGAACGAGCAGTACTGATTATGAGCAGTCATAATAATGAACAATCCTGTTTTCCAACAGTCCTGATTACATGAGCAGTCATAAGAACGAACAGTACTGATTATGAGCAGTCATAATAATGAGCAATCCTGTTTTCCAACAGTCCTGATTACATGAGCAGTCATAAGAACGAACAGTACTGATTATGAGCAGTCATAATAATGAACAATCCTGTTTTCCAACAGTCCTGATTATATGAGCAGTCATAAGAACGAACAGTACTCATTATGAGCAGTCATAATAATGAACAATCCTGTTTTCCAACAGTTCTGATTACATGAGCAGTCATAAGAACGAACAGTACTCATTATGAGCAGTCATAATAATGAATAATCCTTTTTTCCAACAGTCTTGATTATATGAGCAGCCATAAGAACGAACAATACTGATTATGAGCAGTCATAATAATGAACAATCCTGTCTTCCAACAGTCCTGATTACATGAGCAGTCATAAGAACGAACAGTACTGATTATGAGCACTCATAATAATGAACAATCCTGTTTTCCAACAGTCCTGATTACATGAGCAGTCATAAGAACGAACAGTACTGATTATGAGCAGTCATAATAATGAACAATCCTGTTTTCCAACAGTCCTGATTACATGAGCAGTCATAAGAACGAACAGTACTGATTATGAGCAGTCATAATAATGAACAATTCTGTTTTCCAACAGTCCTGATTACATGAACAGTCATAAGAACGAACAGTACTGATTATGAGCAGTCATAATAATGAACAATCCTGTTTGCCAACAGTCCTGATTACATGAGCAGCCATAAGAACGAACAGTACTCATTATGAGCAGTCATAATAATGAACAATCCTGTTTTCCAACAGTCCTGATTACATGAGCAGTCATAAGAACTAACAGTACTGATTATGAGCAGTCATAATAATGAACAATTCTGTTTTCCAACAGTCCTGATTACATGAACAGTCATAAGAACGAACAGTACTGATTATGAGCAGTCATAATAATGAACAATCCTGTTTGCCAACAGTCCTGATTACAAGAGCAGCCATAAGAACGAACAGTACTCATTATGAGCAGTCATAATAATGAACAATCCATTTTTCCAACAGTCCTGATTACATGAGCAGCCATAAGAACGAACAGTACTGATTATGACCAGTCATAATAATGAACAATCCTGTTTTCCAAGAGTCCTGATTACATGAGCAGTCATAAGAACGAACAGTACTGATTATGAGCAGTCATAATAATGAACAATCCTGTTTTCCAACAGTCCTGATTATATGCGCTGCCATAAGAATGAACAGTACTGATTATGAGCAGTCATAATAATGAACAATCCTGTTTTCCAACAGTCCTGATTACATGAGCAGTCATAAGAACGAACAGTACTGATTATGAGCAGTCATAATAATGAACAATCCTGTTTTCCAACAGTCCTGATTACATGAGCAGTCATAAGAACGAACAGCACTGATTATGAGCACTCATAATAATGAACAATCCTGTTTTCCAACAGCCCTGATTACATGAGCAGTCATAAGAACGAACAGTACTGATTATGAGCACTCATAATAATGAACAATCCTGTTTTCCAACAGTCCTGATTACATGAGCAGTCATAAGAACGAACAGTACTGATTATGAGCAGTCATAATAATGAACAATCCTGTTTTCCAACAGTCCTGATTACATGAGCAGTCATAAGAACGAACAGTACTGGTTATGAGCAGTCATAATAATGATCAATCCTGTTTTCCAACAGTCCTGATTATATGAGCAGCCATAAGAACGAACAGTACTCATTATGAGCAGTCATAATAATGAACAATCCTGTTTTCCAACAGTCCTGATTACATGAGCAGTCATAAGAACGAACAGTACTCATTATGAGCAGTCATAATAATGAACAATCCTGTTTTCCAACAGTCCTGGTTATATGAGCAGTCATAAGAACGAACAGTACTGATTATGAGCAGTCATAATAATGTACAATCCTGTTTTCCAACAGTCCTGATTATATGAGCAGTCATAAGAACGAACAGTACTGATTATGATCACTCATAATAATGAACAATCCTGTTATCCAACAGTCCTGATTACCTGAGCAGTCATAAGAACGAACAGTACTGATTATGAGCAGTCATAATAATGAACAATCCTGTTTTCCCACAGTCCTGATTACACGAGCAGTCATAAGAACGAACAGTACTGATTATGAGCAGTCATAATAATGAACAATCCTGTTTTCCAACAGTTCTGATTATATGAGCAGCCATAAGAACGAACAGTACTCATTATGAGCAGTCATAATAATGAACAATCCTGTTTTCCAACAGTCCTGATTATATGAGCAGCCATAAGAACGAACAGTACTGATTATGAGCAGTCATAATAATGAACAATCCTGTTTTCCAACAGTCCTGATTACATGAGCAGTCATAAGAACGAACAGTACTGATTATGAGCAGTCATAATAATGAACAATCCTGTTTTCCAACAGTCCTGATTATATCAGCAGCCATAAGAACGAACAGTACTCATTATGAGCAGTCATAATAATGAACAATCCTGTTTTCCAACAGTCCTGATTACATGAGCAGTCATAAGAACGAACAGTACTCATTATGAGCAGTCATAATAATGAAAAATCCTGTTTTCCAACAGTCCTGATTACATGAGCAGTCATAAGAACGAAGAGTACTGATTATGAGCAGTCATAATAATGAACAATCCTGTTTTCCAACAGTCCTGATTACATGAGTAGTCATAAGAACGAACAGTACTGATTATGAGCAGTCATAATAATGAACAATCCTGTTTTCCAACAGTCCTGATTACATGAGCAGTCATAAGAACGAACAGTACTGATTATGAGCAGTCATAATAATGAACAATCCTGTTTTCCAACAGTCCTGATTACATGAGCAGCCATAAGAACGAACAGTACTCATTATGAGCCGTCATAATAATGAACAATCCTGTTTTCCAACAGTCCGAATTATATGAGCATCCATAAGAACGAGCAGTACTGATTATGAGCAGTCATAATAATGAACAATCCTGTTTTCCAACAGTCCTGATTACATGAGCAGTCATAAGAACGAACAGTACTGATTATGAGCAGTCATAATAATGAGCAATCCTGTTTTACAACAGTCCTGATTACATGAGCAGTCATAAGAACGAACAGTACTGATTATGAGCAGTCATAATAATGAACAATCCTGTTTTCCAACAGTCCTGATTATATGAGCAGTCATAAGAACGAACAGTACTCATTATGAGCAGTCATAATAATGAACAATCCTGTTTTCCAACAGTCCTGATTACATGAGCAATCATAAGAACGAACAGTACTCATTATGAGCAGTCATAATGATGAACAATCCATTTTTCCAACAGTCCTGATTACATGAGCAGCCATAAGAACGAACAGTACTGATTATGAGCACTCATAATAATGAACAATCCTGCTTTCCAACAGTCCTGATTACATGAGCAGTCATAAGAACGAACAGTACTGATTATGAGCAGTCATAATAATGAACAATCCTGTTTTCCAACAGTCCTGATTATATGATCAGTCATAAGAACTAACAGTACTGATTATGAGCAGTCATAATAATGAACAGTTCTGTTTTCCAACAGTCCTGATTGCATGAACAGTCATAAGAACGAACAGTACTGGTTATGAGCAGTCATAATAATGAACAATCCTGTTTGCCAACAGTCCTGATTACATGAGCAGCCATAAGAACGAACAGTACTCATTATGAGCAGTCATAATAATGAACAATCCTGTTTTCCAACAGTCCTGATTACATGAGCAGTCATAAGAACTAACAGTACTGATTATGAGCAGTCATAATAATGAACAATTCTGTTTTCCAACAGTCCTGATTACATGAACAGTCATAAGAACGAACAGTACTGATTATGAGCAGTCATAATAATGTACAATCCTGTTTTCCAACAGTCCTGATTATATGAGCAGTCATAAGAACGAACAGTACTGATTATGAGCACTCATAATAATGAACAATCCTGTTTTCCAACAGTCCTGATTACCTGAGCAGTCATAAGAACGAACAGTACTGATTATGAGCAGTCATAATAATGAACAATCCTGTTTTCCCACAGTCCTGATTACACGAGCAGTCATAAGAACGAACAGTACTGATTATGAGCAGTCATAATAATGAACAATCCTGTTTTCCAACAGTTCTGATTATATGAGCAGCCATAAGAACGAACAGTACTCATTATGAGCAGTCATAATAATGAACAATCCTGTTTTCCAACAGTCCTGATTATATGCGCAGCCATAAGAACGAACAGTACTGATTATGAGCAGTCATATAAATGAACAATCCTGTTTTCCAACAGTCCTGATTACATGAGCAGTCATAAGAACGAACAGTACTGATTATGAGCAGTCATAATAATGAACAATCCTGTTTTCCAACAGTCCTGATTATATGAGCAGCCATAAGAACGAACAGTACTCATTATGAGCAGTCATAATAATGAACAATCCTGTTTTCCAACAGTCCTGATTACATGAGCAGTCATAAGAACGAACAGTACTCATTATGAGCAGTCATAATAATGAAAAATCCTGTTTTCCAACAGTCCTGATTACATGAGCAGTCATAAGAACGAACAGTACTGATTATGAGCAGTCATAATAATGAACAATCCTGTTTTCCAACAGTCCTGATTACATGAGCAGTCATAAGAACGAACAGTACTGATTATGAGCAGTCATAATAATGAACAATCCTGTTTTCCAACAGTCCTGATTACATGAGCAGTCATAAGAACGAACAGTACTGATTATGAGCAGTCATAATAATGAACAATCCTGTTTTCCAACAGTCCTGATTACATGAGCAGCCATAAGAACGAACAGTACTCATTATGAGCAGTCATAATAATGAACAATCCTGTTTTCCAACAGTCCTGATTATATGAGCATCCATAAGAACGAGCAGTACTGATTATGAGCAGTCATAATAATGAACAATCCTGTTTTCCAACAGTCCTGATTACATGAGCAGTCATAAGAACGAACAGTACTGATTATGAGCAGTCATAATAATGAGCAATCCTGTTTTCCAACAGTCCTGATTACATGAGCAGTCATAAGAACGAACAGTACTGATTATGAGCAGTCATAATAATGAACAATCCTGTTTTCCAACAGTCCTGATTATATGAGCAGTCATAAGAACGAACAGTACTCATTATGAGCAGTCATAATAATGAACAATCCTGTTTTCCAACAGTCCTGATTACATGAGCAGTCATAAGAACGAACAGTACTGATTATGAGCAGTCATAATAATGAACAATCATGTTTTCCAACAGTCCTGATTACATGAGCAGCCATAAGAACGAACAGTACTCATTATGAGCAGTCATAATAATGAACAATCCTGTTTTCCAACAGTCCTAATTATATGAGCAGCCATAAGAACGAACAGTACTCATTATGAGCAGTCATAATAATGAACAATCCTGTTTTCCAACAGTCCTGATTACATGAGCAGTCATAAGAACTAACAGTACTGATTATGAGCAGTCATAATAATGAACAATCCTGTTTTCCAACAGTCCTGATTACATGAGCAATCATAAGAACGAACAGTACTGATTATGAGCACTCATTATAATGAACAATCCTGTTTTCCAACAGTCCTGATTACATGAGCAGTCATAAGAACGAACAGTACTGATTATGAGCAGTCATAATAATGAAAAATCCTGTTTTCCAACAGTCCTGATCACATGAGCAGTCATAAGAACGAACAGTACTGATTATGAGCAGTCATAATAATGAACAATCCTGTTTTCCAACAGTCCTGATTACATGAGCAGTCATAAGAACGAACAGTACTGATTATGAGCAGTCATAATAATGAACAATCCTGTTTTCCAACAGTCCTGATTACATGAGCAGTCATAAGAACGAACAGTACTGATTATGAGCAGTCATAATAATGAACAATCCTGTTTTCCAACAGTCCTGATTACATGAGCAGCCATAAGAACGAACAGTACTCATTATGAGCAGTCATAATAATGAACAATCCTGTTTTCCAACAGTCCTGATTATATGAGCATCCATAAGAACGAGCAGTACTGATTATGAGCAGTCATAAAAATGAACAATCCTGTTTTCCAAAAGTCCTGATTACATGAGCAGTCATAAGAACGAACAGTACTGATTATGAGCAGTCATAATAATGAGCAATCCTGTTTTCCAACAGTCCTGATTACATGAGCAGTCATAAGAACGAACAGTACTGATTATGAGCAGTCATAATAATGAACAATCCTGTTTTCCAACAGTCCTGATTATATGAACAGTCATAAGAACGAACAGTACTCATTATGAGCAGTCATAATAATGAACAATCCTGTTTTCCAACAGTCCTGATTACATGAGCAGTCATAAGAACGAACAGTACTCATTATGAGCAGTCATAATGATGAACAATCCATTTTTCCAACAGTCCTGATTACATGAGCAGCCATAAGAACGAACAGTACTGATTATGAGCACTCATAAAAATGAACAATCCTGTTTTCCAACAGTCCTGATTACATGAGCAGTCATAAGAACGAACAGTACTGATTATGAGCAGTCATAATAATGAACAATCCTGTTTTCCAACAGTCGTGAAAATATGCGCAGCCATAAGAATGAACAGTACTGATTATGAGCAGTCATAATAATGAACAATCCTGATTTCCAACAGTCCTGATTACATGAGCAGTCATAAGAACGAACAGTACTGATTATGAGCAGTCATAATAATGAACAATCCTGTCTTCCAACAGTCCTGATTACATGAGCAGTCATAAGAACGAACAGTACTGATTATGAGCAGTCATAATAATGAACAATCCTGTTTTCCAACAGTCCTGATTACATGAGCAGTCATAAGAACGAACAGTACTGATTATGAGCAGTCATAATAATGAACAATCCTGTTTTCCAACAGTCCTGATTACATGAGCAGTCATAAGAACGAACAGTACTGATTATGAGCAGTCATAATAATGAACAATCCTGTTTTCCAACAGTCCTGATTACATGAGCAGTCATAAGAACGAACAGTACTGATTATGAGCAGTCATAATAATGAACAATCCTGTTTTCCAACAGTCCTGATTATATGAGCAGCCATAAGAACGAACAGTACTCATTATGAGCAGTCATAATAATGAACAATCTGTTTTCCAACAGTCCTGATTACATGAGCAGTCATAAGAACGAACAGTACTCATTATGAGCAGTCATAATAATGAATAATCCTTTTTTCCAACAGTCTTGATTATATGAGCAGCCATAAGAACGAACAGTACTGATTATGAGCAGTCATAATAATGAACAATCCTGTCTTCCAACAGTCCTGATTACATGAGCAGTCATAAGAACGAACAGTACTCATTATGAGCACTCATAATAATGAACAATCCTGTTTTCCAACTGTCCTGATTACATGAGCAGTCATAAGAACGAACAGTACTGATTATGAGCAGTCATAATAATGAACAATCCTGTTTTCCAACAGTCCTGATTACATGAGCAGTCATAAGAACTAACAGTACTGATTATGAGCAGTCATAATAATGAACAATTCTGTTTTCCAACAGTCCTGATTACATGAACAGTCATAAGAACGAACAGTACTGGTTATGAGCAGTCATAATAATGAACAATCCTGTTTGCCAACAGTCCTGATTACATGAGCAGCCATAAGAACGAACAGTACTCATTATGAGCAGTCATAATAATGAACAATCCTGTTTTCCAACAGTCCTGATTACATGAGCAGTCATAAGAACTAACAGTACTGATTATGAGCAGTCATAATAATGAACAATTCTGTTTTCCAACAGTCCTGATTACATGAACAGTCATAAGAACGAACAGTACTGATTATGAGCAGTCATAATAATGAACAATCCTGTTTGCCAACAGTCCTGATTACATGAGCAGCCATAAGAACGAACAGTACTCATTAAGAGCAGTCATAATAATGAACAATCCATTTTTCCAACAGTCCTGATTAGATGAGCAGCCATAAGAACGAACAGTACTGATTATGAGCAGTCATAATAATGAACAATCCTGTTTTCCAACAGTCCTGATTACATGAGCAGTCATAAGAACGAACAGTACTGATTATGAGCACTCATAATAATGAACAATCCTGTTTTCCAACAGTCCTGATTACATGAGCAGTCATAAGAACGAACAGTACTGATTATGAGCAGTCATAATAATGAACAATCCTGTTTTCCAACAGTCCTGATTATATGCGCAGCCACAAGAATGAACAGTACTGATTATGAGGAGTCATAATAATGAACAATCCTTTTTTCCAAAAGTCCTGATTACATGAGCAGTCATAAGAACGAACAGTACTGATTATGAGCAGTCATAATAATGAACAATCCTGTCTTCCAACAGTCCTGATTACATGTGCAGTCATAAGAACGAACAGTACTGATTATGAGCAGTCATAATAATGAACAATTCTGTTTTCCAACAGTCCTGATTATATGCGCAGCCATAAGAATGAACAGTACTGATTATGAGCAGTCATAATAATGAACAATCCTGTTTTCCAACAGTCCTGATTACATGAGCAGTCATAAGAACCAACAGTACTGATTATGAGCAGTCATAATAATGAACAATCCTGTCTTCCAACAGTCCTGATTACATGAGCAGTCATAAGAACGAACAGTACTCATTATGAGCACTCATAATAATGAACAATCCTGTTTTCCAACAGTCCTGATTACATGAGCAGTCATAAGAACGAACAGTACTGATTATGAGCAGTCATAATAATGAACAATCCTGTTTTCCAACAGTCCTGATTACATGAGCAGTCATAAGAACGAACAGTACTGATTATGAGCAGTCATAATAATGAACAATCCTGTTTTCCAACAGTCCTGATTACATGAGCAGTCATAAGAACGAACAGTACTGATTATGAGCAGTCATAATAATGAACAATCCTGTTTTCCAACAGTCCATATTATATGAGCAGCCATAAGAACGAACAGTACTCATTATGAGCAGTCATAATAATGAACAATCCTGTTTTCCAACAGTCCTGATTACATGAGCAGTCATAAGAACAAACAGTACTGATTATGAGCACTCATAATAATGAACAATCCTGTTTTCCAACAGTCCTGATTACATGAGCAGTCATAAGAACGAACAGTACTGATTATGAGCAGTCATAATAATGAACAATCCTGTTTTCCAACAGTCCTGATTACATGAGCAGTCATAAGAACGAACAGTACTGATTATGAGCAGTCATAATAATGAACAATCCTGTTTTCCAACAGTCCTGATTACATGAGCAGTCATAAGAACGAACCGTCCTGATTATGAGCAGTCATAATAATGAACAATCCTGTTTTCCAACAGTCCTGATTATATGAGCAGCCATAAGAACGAACAGTACTCATTATGAGCAGTCATAATAATGAACAATCCTGTTTTCCAACAGTCCTGATTATATGAGCAGCCATAAGAACGAACAGTACTCATTATGAGCAGTCATAATAATGAACAATCCTGTTTTCCAACAGTCCTGATTACATGAGCAGTCATAAGAACGAACAGTACTGATTATGAGCAGTCATAATAATGAACAATCCTGTTTTCCAACAGTCCTGATTATATGAGCAGCCATAAGAACGAACAGTACTGATTATGAGCAGTCATAATAATGAACAATCGTGTTTTCCAACAGTCCTGATTATATGAGCAGCCATAAGAACGAACAGTACTCATTATGAGCAGTCATAATAATGAACAATCCTGTTTTCCAACAGTCCTGATTATATGAGCAGCCATAAGAACGAACAGTACTGATTATGAGCAGTCATAATAATGAACAATCCTGTTTTCCAACAGTCCTGATTATATGAGCAGCCATGAGAACGAACAGTACTCATTATGAGCAGTCATAATAATGAACAATCCTGTTTTCCAACAGTCCTGATTACATGAGCAGTCATAAGAACGAACAGTACTGATTATGAGCAGTCATAGTAATGAACAATCCTGTTTTCCAACAGTCCTGATTATATGAGCAGCCATAAGAACGAACAGTACTGATTATGAGCAGTCATAATAATGAACAATCCTGTTTTCCAACAGTCCTGATTATATGAGCAGTCGTAAGAACGAACAGTACTGATTATGAGCAGTCATAATAATGAACAATCCTGTTTTCCAACAGTCCTGATTACATGAGCAGTCATAAGAACGAACAGTACTGATTATGAGCAGTCATAATAATGAACAATCCTGTTTTCCAACAGTCCTGATTACATGAGCAGTCATAAGAACGAACAGTACTGATTATGAGCAGTCATAATAATGAACAATCCTGTTTACCAACAATCCTGATTACATGAGCAGTCATAAGAACGAACAGTACTGATTATGAGCAGTCATAATAATGAACAATCCTGTTTTCCAACAGTCCTGATTACATGAGCAGTCATAAGAACGAACAGTACTGATTATGAGCAGTCATAATAATGAACAATCCTGTTTTCCAACAGTCCTGATTACATGAGCAGCCATAAGAACGAACAGTACTCATTATGGGCAGTCATAATAATGAACAATCCTGTTTTCCAACAGTCCTGATTACATGAGCAGTCATAAGAACGAACAGTACTCATTATGAGCAGTCATAATAATGAACAATCCTGTTTTCCAACAGTCCTGATTATATGAGCAGCCATAAGAACGAACAGTACTCATTATGAGCAGTCATAATAATGAACAATCCTATTTGCCAACAGTCCTGATTATATGAGCAGCCATAAGAACGAACAGTACTCATTATGAGCAGTCATAATAATGAACAATCCTGATTAGTGCATTCCTGATTATGATTGATTGATTGAATTGTTGTCTTAAGTCCACTTTATGCACAGAAAGGCTAATCGGGACTGAACCGGCAGTTTAATGTAGGATCCGAACCACTGTGCCATGTGCCTCCACTGGGTATCGAACCTGGGACCCCTTGATTATAAGGAGACTACGGCATCGGAGAGACACCCATTCCTGATTACAAGAAGTCATAATAACGAGTATTCCTGTTTGCCAACACTGCATGATTCGCCTGAATTGCGAACAATGGAGAATGACGACATGAAATACTGAATGCCCACATTGTGAACAAGCAAATGAGCAAGCAGCTGAGTAATACCCTTGTGAGGGAGGTGACCCTGGGAAGAGTCAACTTCGGGGCGTTTCTTTGGTCAATGTACATTCAAGAGACAACTGACTGTGACGTTCCAAAGCCCAGAGCTTTGTCGCCGTAGGAACGAGTAGAAAATCAAACAGTGCCGACAAAACCGTGGAGTTACTTTGAAAGACGACGTAGAACGAATTCAGTCGAAGGAAGGAATCAAAGTAAATAACCCCTTTGGAAGACCATGTAGCGATTCAGTGTTTGAAGTTGGAAACGGAGGAGCCAAATCAGAAAGTAATGAGAATGGAGATTAAATGGAAGTAGTGAAAAGAGAAAGTAAAAGTCGTTGGACGAAACGATTGTAAAGGATCCGAAAAAGTATGAGGAAGATGAGGATTGTAGAACGTTTCTCGAACACGGTAATGTCATTGGAGAGAGGGCTTTTAACGCTTTCCTCTTACCTCTGTGGCGGAGGGAGCAGCACAGCACGCTACAACGCCAGAAGTCTCGTATTCGAATTCCCTCCTGGGCGTCCGTGATCTTTGTTAGTGTCCCTTCATAAATGTAATCATATCATCCTCATTGTCGCGATTAGCCAAAAGTGGAAGCAAAGGCAGGCTAACTAACAAAAATGAAATTAAAAGATCTTGTAATATAGAAAAATTGCTAAAGTATTATTATTTGCTCTTATGTTTGAATTCATTTTCCTCACGCAACTAATGATGATTCACGTGAATGCTCTAGAAGGTGTTCTAACTACATGTAATTTTTCAGATTTGGAAAGATCATAGCGGATTTTCGAAAGAAAATCGAAAACGTTAAAGGTCCAGCCAAACCACCCCTGCGTTCGCAATCTGAGGTGTTCGCAAACATAGCTCTTCCTAACCAAAATTGTTTGCAATCAGGACTGTTCGTTATCAGAATTGTTGCCAATCAGAATTGTTGGCAATGAGGACTGTTCGTAATCAGAATTGTTGGCAGTCAGAACTGTTCGTGATCAGAATTGTTGGCAATCAGAACTGTTTGGAATCAGAATTGTTGGAAATCAGGACTGTTCGTAATCAGAATTGTTGGAAATCAGAACTGTTCGTAATCAGAATTGTTGGCAGTCAGGACTGTTCGTAATCAGAATTGTTGGCAGTCAGAACTGTTCGTAATCAGAGTGGTTGGCAGTCAGAACTGTTCGTAATCAGAATTGTTGGCAGTCAGAACTGTTCGTAATCAGAATTTTTGGCAGTCAGAACTGTTCGTAATCAGAATTGTTGGCAATCAGAACTGTTCGTAATCAGAATTGTTGGCAGTCAAAACTGTTCGTAATGAAAATTGTTGGCAATCAGAACTGTTCGTAATCATAGCTGATCGTTATCATGACTGCTCGTATTCAGGTTTGTCACGACTGCTCATATTCAGGACTGTTCGCAAATGAGACTGTTCGCAATCACGGCTGTGCGCAAACAGGACTGTTCGCAATCAAGACTACTCGAAAATGGGACTCTTCCTAACGACTGTGCGCAATCAGGACAACACCACGCAGTAAATTTTCGAAACTGAATCTCCAAATTTTAAATGGAAAAAGATGAATTAGCACGTTTCAAGTATAAAATGGGTTTGCAGAAAGCAAAAAATTCAACCCTTCCCTTTAATCTTCTTCCTGTACTTGCCGGCTACCACTTGAAAAATATGTTTTTGTGAGGAAATGGTTCGACTACAATAGCAAGGACACATCAACGGCACGCTTCACTTTTTGTTCTTAATCAAAAGTCTTCCCGTGTGCTTCGACCACTCATAATCCAAATATTTATTCCCGATAGAGCCTCCGCAACGCTTCGACGGACCGATAATTCAATAATGAACAGCGCGGAAAGCCTGCCATTTTCCAAGCCTAACATCCACTTCAGTATCACCCATTGGAAAATCTATATATTGAGGAAAGGGTCCTTCACACAGCCTCCCCTTACCTAAACAGCCGAAGAACATGTCGGTTACTGACAGTTCTCGCGTAAAGGACCCATTCAATATCACTTCGTCGATTACAATTGAACAATTGAAGCTTGAAAAGCCCTTTGTTACTTTAGTATATTAATCACTCGATGAGAATGGATCAAAGGTGGTTACCGAATGCGGTTATCAATTGTTAGCCGTGAAACAAGATTTATTTCGAGTGTAAAATCTATATTCGGCTACACGACATAGAGTAACAACGGCGTTTATGCACAATATTTAACTGTACACTAAAATCTAGTAAATGTGTGTATGCGTATGCTGTCGATAGCGCAATAACGAGGATGGAGATGTGTTTAAACACACACATACCGAGGAAGCAATAACGCTTTTCTAAAATGCTTCGTGTTTGAGAACGTTCGTGGCTCTAGAGACTTAAGCAACACATCCAAATTGATATTACATGTACAGACCAGTCATTATGCATCATATTTTGAGTGTGTGGAAAATGAAGGGTGTGAAATTTAACTTTTCTAATAAATTCATGTCTGGTTGTATCCATTTAGTACACTCATAACCTTAATTGAAATGGCTAATCGTTACGGGAACTGCTAATGGGTTTTCAATTATATCCGCTCTGCTCAAAATTCATCAATGGAGATGCAATTAACTATTAAAAAGAAGGTTAAGAGAAGATTTGTTTCGGTGTGGCAGGATTAGTTGAAGATTAATAAATCCATACAGAATCCACGAGAAAAACATAATTTGAAAGTCCTATGATCGCATGTGCTAACCTCTCTTCCACGGAGGTCGGTGTGGTACATAAGAGAAGATTGGAAATGCTATTAGAGAATTAGATGTGACCACCAACGCTGCAGCTACACGTACATATAGAGTTGCAATATTATGGTCCATAGTAGCAGGAAAAATCAACTTACCGACCCCCTTCCTCCGGCCCGGCAAACAATCAGCAACGCAGTCGCTTACAAAGCCCGTCACACGGCTCACAGCTTGGGTGGTTATTGTTTTCATTCAATTCTCAGAAGTATTTGAATATTACTGTAGTCCGTTCATTATAAAAAGAAATTCAAATTTTATTTAATTTTCTTTTACCAGTACTACTGAACAGACCTGATAATTCTATGTTTACAAAACAATATATAAATTGAATAGGTATTGGTAATGATTCTTGTGAATTAACCAAAAAAGGACATTTTCACAACACGATCAGGTATCAAAAATAATAAATATATTGTCCCGATTAAATCAGCACATCTGGTAGACTTACATCAAAATGGTTACAAAACTAAACTTGCCAAATATTGCAGATTGTAGACTTATGAAGCCTGCCTCTCTCCACAAACCCATTCATTTCTGCAAGCACAAAATCAAAATCCTTACTAAATCTGAAACACAGTAATTGTTATTTTCGTAGGTTTCCTGAAGGTTTACATTAAAGTTCGAGGGGAGGCATTGCCCCCTTGCCCAACCCTCTCGGCTTTGGGTAAGGCTCTGGCTTCTGGGGTGCTAGATTGCAGGAATGTATGGGGTAACACCTGAAATATGTACACTTGCGTGCAAAGAAATAGACCCACCTCACAAAAACTCATTCACCCATGTAACTGTATATTGATACAATTATAATTAGGTTCACTTTAAGTGCTATTAAATAATCTTTCAAACAACATACTTCATACTTTCTTTATTGCCTTATTTTAGTATTATTTTTTTCTGAAAAACATTTTGTCAAAAGTATCAGGTGGGTCTATTTCTTTGCACGCTAGTGTATTTGAGAAATGCAATAACTTATTTCTCCCGTTTACTGCAAAACAAATAGCATCTACATTAACTTCGTGACGTAAATTACTGTCACATGCTATCATTGTTAATTTGCACGGAGTATAACAAGCAATTGTGCATAGCAATTAATTTCAAATGTGTCGACACTTCTATTTTTTAATTACTTTTCTCACAAAATAATTGCGGTTTCTCTGCTTTGGCGGTTAGAAGAAAGGCAAAAAAAGAAATTAAATGCTCGCGAGAAGATAAAGGACAAATAATTAATGTCCAAGAAATGGGGATGGAAGTAAGAAAACAGACGTTGGAGGTGAGGCACGTCAACAATAAGAAAAGAAGACAAATGAAAAGGGTAAAAAAATAGAAGGATCGTTATTGGTTCTCTCCAGAGAGAAGCGTCACGAGAGTGCTGCCATCTAGCGACGTTAGCGCGAAGCGGTGGAACAAAGGAAATTTCCCGCCATTTTCACGAGACGACGATTACCCAATTTCTGATAAAAGCTACATAATCAGCATTTCTGGAAAGATTCGCTTGCACGTCTCAGCTGGTGGCTTCGGAAGCCAGAAAAACACTCCACTATTGCTAGGTCCTCCATCTTGAAACGAGAGGCCATTTCTGTCAATGGCCGGCATTTTTTGTCTTCGGCTTGACCTGCTGATCTTCCCATTTCGCTTCCATCTCTGTCTATTTCTCTCCTTCTGAGGAGGTTCCCCGGTCCTATTGAGACGTGACAAAATCTCCTGTGGCGTAAATCCCTCTACTGAAATGTCTGACAAGAATTGTGAAGATTGCAAGCCCTTGAGCTCATACCAAGAAACTTATGAACAGCTATTGAATGTAGCCACTACAGTCAAACATGCTGTACTCGTTTTGGAACTGATGGTGGTACTGAAAGAGCTTCATCATTGTACTTTTGTATATATCAGAATTTCTTTATAATATTTCAGTAATTTTGCGCTCCCAAGGGATGTTATTTGACCACCCTTTGGGACAAGGAAAAAATGCCCACTTTTCCTCCCTCCCTTTCTTATATTTCTTACTCTTTTGTCTCTTTCCTTGTATCTTCTTTCGACATATCAATCTTCTTCTCTCAGCTTTAGTACCTCCAAGTTCTTCTTTTCTTGCTCTTTTTTTCTAGTTTTCTTTTCAGTATGTGGTTCTTCTTTATTCTTTCTCTATATGAATCTTCTGCTATTCCTCGTCTTTCTCTCACTCTCTTTCTACCTGTTTTTCTTCTACAATTTCATTCTCTATAAATCTATCTCTCTTCTTCATTTTCTTCTTCTCTCGCCTCTGTTTCTTTCTCCCTCTCTCGTTCACCCAATTCTCTCTCTATCTGTCTTTATTACTCTTCTCTCTCTCTCTCTCTCTCTCTCTCTCTCTTTGTCTTTATTCCTCTTCCTTCTCTCTGTCTTTATTACTCTCTCTCTCTCTCTGTCTTTATTACTCTTCCCTCTCTATCTTTCTCTCTCTGTCTTTATTACTCTTCCCTCTCTCTCTTTATTAATCTTCCCTCTCTGTCTTTATTCTTCTTCCCTCTCTCTCTCTCTTTCTTTATTACTCTTCCTTCTCTCTTTCTTTATTACTCTTCCCTCTCTCTTTCTCTCTCTCTCTCTCTGTCTTTATTACTCTTCCCCTCTCTCTCTTTCTCTCTGTCTTTATTACTCTTCCATATCTCTCTCTCTCTCTCTCTCTCTCTCTCTCTCTCTATCTATCTCTCTCTCTCTCTCTCCCTCTGTATGTGTGTGCAAACCTCCGCGGCACAGCGCATTGCCACGCCAGTAGTCCAAGCATGGGCATGCTTGTTCTTTGTAAGTGCTCCTTCATCAGGTTCATCATATCATTACCTCATATCATCGTCGCAATTAGCCAACAGTGGCAGAAAAGCGAGCGACGCTAAATAACAAAATTCCAATCTTCACGCATCGAGAGATTATGTTAAGTGTGTGAAGTTGTTGATTTAAACCAACTTTATGCACAAATTGGCTAATCGGAACTGGACTTACAGTTTAAAGCGGGATCCAAACCACTATGTGGCTCCACTGGATATCGAACCTTGGACCCTGTTATCACTAAGTCACTGTATGCATTATATAAATGACCAAAAGTCAGCAAACCAGAATAGGATGAAGAAAACAGAAATGGGGAATTCCCCTCAAACTAATTCAAATATCACCATGCTAAAATCAACTCATAACCACTAAGTATCGAACCTGGGACCCCTTGATTACAAAGCAACGACGTTACTCCTGCGCCATTGGGGAAGAATTATATCAATTGTACAGTCACGGACACTGCCGGCTTGTAATGAATACATTGACTTTCAATGGAATCGTTACAAGCCGGCAGTGTCCGTGACTGTAGCAAAAATAATCAACCCGAAAGGGATGCAGTAAACAGAAGGGGAAAATTTCTCTCACCCCCCCCCCCACACACACACACAAATAACACACTGGTTAAATGAACGCAGATTCAGGTCAATAGCCACAAGTAAAAGTTTAGCAATTATGGGTCAAATTTACACGACTGTTTTTGTCTTCCTCACTTCACTGACAAACGATCTGATAATGAGGTGTTCGTGCAAACACCTCCACAAGCACGTATTGTAGCTGGCATTTGTCTACTTTTGAGTTCATGCTCAATCTCCCTCGGTCGAGAATTTTGTAGGTTGATTATCGTTTTAGGAGCGTCCGTGCGGACAGCGAGTGCCAATACAGCACGACTGGAATGCAGAAGAAACAGAATCCGGAAGCAGATTGTGTGCTCAGTTTGAAGCTCACGAGGTCGAAGACTTCTTCGAAATCGTACCATTCCGGGAATTTTGCGGTTGTTCACGGGGACGGGTAGGTGATAGTTGAGAGAGGAGTTTGTGTCCAGTTGGAATTTCAGCTCAAACTGTCTAACGGGTAGCCTGTCTGTTCGGCAAGCCGGTGTGCTGTTGCGAAGGCATTTACCATGAATTCTTTCAATGAAGGATTTGCTATTGATTGATTTGGTTATTTTTAGGGGTGAAACGATACCCGTGGTATCGGTATCGAAAAGTATTGATTGGAATTCTCTTACCGATACCGACCGATAATTTTCCGGCTTATTGGGCGTTCAAGGGATCCGCAAAAATGCCGCGCGATTTTTTGCGGAGTCTAACTATCATGGATATTATGCAAAATTTTAAAAAATATTTTTATTTTGCACCACTTTTGCACGAAAAAGTGTCATGTGATTACATAACATCTATACCCTGTCCCAGCTAACTGTAGAGCAGGGCCTCGCATATCGGCAGAGGAAAATCGAGTGGTGAAAGCTCAGTGTACGCAGGGAGGTGCAGTCTGGCGTTCGGAAAAGTTCGGAACCATTCGTGAACCTCCACGGATGACGTCAGCCATGGGACATCTCAAAGACGAGCACCAGCAACGGTATAGGAATTCACACTTCTTCCATATTTTTTTAAAAGAAATTTGTTTAAAAAATCGAATGAATGTTTTGGCGCGTGTGTGTGTAATTAAATGTATCAGGTGGTTATAATTAAAGTGACGGTGTTCAGAGTGGTACAGCACGGGCTGTAATGAGAGTAGCAGTCTGAAACTTCGTAGATATGCTAATGAAGCAATGCGCTCGCGAATTATGAAAAACAAAAATAGTGCCAATTCTCGCCACCAGGGTAAAAAAATGGCGCTGTAAGCAGTCAAAACTTGGTATAGTTACAGGAAAAACACTATAAATCGCAGAAAACAATACTCTTTGTAATAAAATATCGCTACAATTTCACTATTCGAATTACATGAACATTACTAAAGGAAAAAGCAACAAGCGTCACCAACAACAACCAGGGAGCTCACACAATGGTTAGGCAATTTCACCGACTTTGACGTCAGAGTTATGGAAAATTCCACGTTTTGACTGCTTACAGCGCCGTTTTTTACCCTGGTGGCGAGAATTGGAACTATTTTTTTTTTTCACAATTCGCGAGCGCATTGCTTCATTAGCATATCTACGAAGTTTCAGACTGCTACTCTCATTACTGCCCGTGCTGTACCACTCTGAACACCGTCACTTTAATTATAACCACCTGGTATATGTATAGAGCAGATTATATCTAGTAAACTGTATCGCTGAAGGTTAACTATCAATAGAATTAACATGTAATGAAAAGCGGGAAAGTTAAAATTAATTGATAAATGTGACTTACCATGTCCAGGAAAGAAGCATTAACAAGACGCCAGGAAAGAAACAAAAAGCACACACACTGCGCACTTGTAGCAGGCATAAATAATCTAAACATTATTGTTTCATTTCACACTCTGTACACGCTTGATCTGAGAGCCGGGATAGATGAATTTTTATATCCCGTGAAGTGTCAATACACACAAAATATTGAGTACATGTTTCTCGTTTGTTCTCAAAGTCAAATATACATTAATGTAAACTAGATCACAAGCTTTCCCCTCCAAAGAGAGTCCTGCCTGACTACAGGTTGGCATTTATTAGACAACAACCATTTTTTACCTTTCTTGACCTAACTTCGATTTTGTTTAATTTTCGAATTTAAATGCCTGATACGAATGTATGTCGGAGTTATGACAAATAGATCTATAATTTCCTTCTTTATCATAGGAAACCTGGAAAGTAATAATGATCTCACTGTTTCCATTACTCAACATTTCCTGATTAAATCGCCAGGAGGATTGTATAAACAAAATGCATTTTCCATTTGCTCAAGGATTTGAAAAATCTTCAGTAGGTTTATTTATACATGTAGGTGTAAGCTTTTCTTATGCTAATGCACTTACAATATCATTTCTCGACAACAGTTTCGGTCTGCTTTTGTGTCTAAGAAGACATTCGATTTGGTTGGAGGAAAAACTCGTCGAAGAATTTCCCTTACTTTCTTAGTCACATTGAAAGCAGATTGCTTTGATTTGTGAAGTTTTACTAACTGTTGCCTCAAACTTTTATTGCTAATTTGTAAATTCTTCACATTATGTAATAAACTATTGCATTGATTCTTTACTTTGTTTACTTTTTTAGCACTTTCATCCTGTAGCGTCTGCAGTTTCTTTATTTGTTCTTCAGCACATTTTAATTTCTTTGTCAGAGTTTCCAACTCACCATCTTGTTCGAAATTGGATGTATTGAGTATATTTCCAGTACTGAAAGTCTCTGAATAATGTGCCATGCATATTACTTTGCGAGGAGATCCTTCTAAGCCAAGCGTCAGGTTAACCTTGCAGCATGTTTTCGCATATGTAGATCCAAACGTGCGCGCAGAATATAGTTCCACTGAGACGGGTTCTATTCCGACACAACTGCATACTTGCAAGAAAACAATTATTTAATTTGTAAACTACAGACAAAATAATACATCCATTAGCAGGTGTGGACTTGATCGGTTGAAATCACTGTGCAGACGAACTTGGATCCGCAGATTCGCCAACTGGAGTTTGTATTGCGCTGAGGAATCACTGAAGCTCAAGTGCGAGTCGAGCAAGACTGAATACGTTGTAGAGCGCGTGGAATCCGTGATACCAGTGTTGCACATCCCACTATTTTAACCCTACGTTTATTGTGATTAATAATCGTGCTATACAGCGGCGAGAATGGCTGAATCGAGGTCTCCTGTTCAGCGAGTGTTATTGTGTGCTTCATCCGAAGGGAAAATCTCTTCAAATCAAGCAAGTTGTTTTAAATGCATAATCCTCCTTACGGACACAAGATCAAAGTAAAACAGGGCGTGAGGTGATTTGCCGTCAATGTGCGCACGAACTGTATCCCGGGTGTTGAATGATTTGCTGTTCGAGTTTAGGAAGAGGAAACGATTGTTTGTTGTTTGACGACAAAAGAATGTCCCCGGTATTAAAAGATATCCCCGTGAGAAGAAACATGTTTATTATTTGGACCAGAAGTGCTTTAACTCTGGGAGGGGCGTGGGCGTTCCATTGATTTTTTTTTTTTTTATATATACCACCGTGCAAAACCACCGCCAGGGCTGAAGAAACCGACGAGAAAGGGTGAGGGGAAGGGGGAGGCTTATTGTTTCACCCACTGGCAGCAATGAAGTCTTTGTTGAAGGCGCATATTTACTGTTCCGTGCAAAGAAAGGGATGGATGATTAGCAAGAAATGGACAGACCAAGATTTGAATCCTGGTTTAGTGAAGTGATTCATAAATTGAAACCAGAGTAATAGCAGCAGACAATGCACCTGATTGTATATATCCCCAATAAGAAATCATGCTTTTATTTTCTGGTATAACTTGAAGTACGTGTGTCTTACAGTAACAAAGGTTTTCATAAATGTATTTTTTATAAACAAAAAAACAAAAAAAAATGTCATTAAATTCAAGACGGCCTGTCGTTGTTTACTTATATCTTTGCTTATTTTATTTTTGCGTGCTCAAAATATTCACACATGCTCATGGGCGTCCGGAAGGTGGGGGGCAAGGGGGCCGTGCCCCCCTTGGAAAGTGAAAGTCAACCAAAAATTATGTATTTCACACATATAATTTCATTTTAGCCACAATAATATGTATTAATTATTGCATTAACACCATAAATTCAAATTTAAGCAATGTTTTTTTTAGAGAACTACACTCTTTTGGGGGGGAAATGTGACTTCTTTGTCCCCCTGGTAAAAAAATACCTTCCTTGCCCCTCCCTGGAAAAAATCCTGCGGACGTCCATGCACATGCTCTCATGTTTCGAAGATATTTCGCATTTATATGAAGTAATGACACATTTTTAAAATAATTTATACGCCGAAAGTACTTCTAAAATGTTATGTTTCAGGAGACAAAAAGAAACACAAATATATTCCGCTTGACATGCATGCGGGTTTTGATGTGTTGTGCGGTTGGCAATACTGTGGATTTTCTCAGTGTCTGCGATGTAAGCAGCTCGGCGGTTGAGGCAAGACTGGCACGGAAGATTCTGTGCTCAGTTCTCGCGCGGATTGATACATAAAACCTGCTGCAAATTTAGCCTGACGCGCGGAGTATTTCCACTGCTCGCTTTCGAATCTGATGTTTATTGACACGTCCACTTCGATCAATTATGTAATTTGGCTGTTGCACACTACAATTTACCACACAACCAGGCAAATTTAAACTTGGTACAGCGTTTTCATTAAGCTGCGATCTACAGGTAATGCTCAGCAGTTTTGCTTTTAAGTTTCGTTCGTAATCGGCATCCAGCTGTTTTGGTGTTAACAGGATCTAATCTCTTACACTTTGAAACCCACATCTTGCACGTAATCGGATCCTTTGGGAACGAAAAATAGCTTACACCTACTGTATTTTTGCCGGCCCCCGTGGCGGAGTGGTTAGCACATCGCTCTACGGCGCCAGAGGTCCCGGGTTCGAATCCCGGACTGGGCATGGATGTTTGTGAGTGTCCATTCATCAATTTCATCATGTCATCACTCATCCCCATCTTCGGAAATTAGCCAAAAGTGGCAAAAAAGCGAAGTGAAATAAAGCAAATCAATCAATCAATCAACCTACTACATTTCTTGCGTTGTTCGGACACAAAGCAAAAGCACAATTGCGCGGCATCTGCATCAAGTGTTACTGTTGTTTAAAAAAAAACTCCACTATCACGCAAGCTACAGAAAAAGGAAATACAAGGTACTTTCACGCTCCCTCTCACAAATGCAGATCCTATAAGAAGCGGAAAGGTCAGTGACAGCGTCACCCCTGTCCCGTGAGTGACGTCAGGGTTGGGACCGCCCTCGACCCTCTTTTTTCAGCTTCGGGAGGGAAGACTGCGCTACTTTCTCAACTATATTATATACTTACTTTGAGTGTACGGACGTACGGTCCAGACTTTTAGTTCGTACGCTAAATGCACGGCTTTTCAAAATTTGCTCCTGCTGTTTTATCCCTAATATTTCCCTAAGAAATTCTTAAACCAATCGTACGGACCTGGAGACAAAAATACGGTCCGTTTTCCATGTGTGTTCGGTATTATGCTTTTCAAAAGTTTGCAACGCTGCATAGCGAAGGATGAAATCGGGTAACTCCCGTCGCCCATTACGCAATCCCGTTTTTCTCACTGTTCATTGGTGGAGCCGTCTCGCGTCACTACTTGCGCTTAGACTTGTTCTCGTTCGCCCGGTCTACAGTTAGCTGGTACGGAGTTTATTTTGATATTTTGATGTAATCTTCAAATATTGTAAAGCACATTTCTTAGTACATTGATGCATATAATTAGAGAGGAATAATTATACAATAATATTGATCAATAGTTCGAGGAAAATTTAATTCTTGCAATTTCAAACTATCTGTATCGGTTCAAAGTGGTGTCGGCTCAACTCTAGTTATTCTACGACGTTCCTCTTCTACTTTTGGGTAATCGCGGCGATGTGGATGAATGGCGATTAGTTGAAATTGATGAAGGGACACTCACATGAAATGGCCGAGATTCAAACCCAGGATCCCTGGCGTTGTATCATGCTCTGCTAACCACTCCGCTTTTAATGTAAGAATATCAGTCTCTTGGCGTGTAGATTTTTCAATCCTTCTTTCTCTTCGTGGTTGTAAACTACAGATATTTGAGACGTAACGTTCCCCTGTCAAGCAATAAAATATTCGTAAAATTGAAGTAACAAGAATTTATATGGAGCTACAACAATTAACATGTTACAATAAGAATTTCAAAACGCTAAAATTTATATGAGAAGACAAGCAAAGGACAAGATTTTCCAGCAAAGGACAAGAATTTCTATCAAAGGACAAGAATTTCCAGCAAAGGACAAGAATTTCCAGCAAAGATCAAGAATTTACAGCAAAGGATAAGATTTTGCAGCAAAGGACAAGATTTTCCAGCGAAGTACAAGAATTTCCAGCAAAGGACAAGCATTTCCCGAAAGAGAGAAGAATTATAAATTATACAAACACTCACATGCAATGAAAATTATGGGTAAGAAACATTATCAACAGAAAAATAATTCGGGTCTCCCAGATGGCGTATTAATGCAGTCACCTTGTAATAAAGGGGTCCCTGGGTCGATTCCTGTAAGGCTCATTGCACAGTGGTCTGATCTCACTTTAAACTGTAAATCCAATCCCAAATGGCCAGTATGAAACAAGATATTCATTAAGCTGTAAAAACCATTAAAATATGTAGAAATCCAGACGGGAAAAATACACTCCTCACAAAAAGTTTGTAATATTGCTATATTAGGTACAAAAAGTTTGTAATAGTGTTATATTAGGCACAAAAAGGTTGGAATATTGTCACATTAGGCATAAAATGTTTGTAATATTGTTGTATTAGGCACAAAGAGTCTGTAATATTATTATATTAGGCACAAAATGTTTGGAATATTGTCACATTAGGCATAAAATGTTTGTAATATTGTTATATTAGGCACAAAGAGTCTGTAATATTATAATATTAGGCACAAAAAGTTTAGAATATTGTTATATTAGGCACAAAGAGTTTGGAATATTGTTATATTAGGCACAAAGAGTTTGGAATATTGTTATATTAGGCACAAAGAGTTTGGAATATTGTTATATTAGGCACAAAAAGTTTGTAATATTATTATATTAGGCACAAAATATTTAGAATATTGTCATATTAGGCACAAAAAGTTTTGAATATTCTAGTATTAGCCACAGAAAGTTTGGAATATTGCTATATTAGGCACAAAAAGTTTGGAATATTATTATATTAGGCACAAAAAGTTTAGAATATTGTTATATTAGGCACAAAATGTTTGGAATATTGTTATATTAGGCACAAAAAGTTTTGAATATTGTAGTATTAGCCACAGAAAGTTTGGAATATTGTTATATTAGGCACAAAGAGTTTGGAATATTATTATATTAGGCACAAAAAGTTTAGAATATTGTTATATTAGGCACAAAGAGTTTGGAATATTGTTATATTAGGCACAAGATTTTGGAATATTATTATATTAAGCACAAAAAGTTTGGAATATTGTTATATTAGGCACAAAGAGTTTGGAATATTGTTATATTAGGCACAAAGAGTTTGGAATATTGTTATATTAGGCACAAAAAGTTTGTAATATTATTATATTAGGCACAAAATATTTAGAATATTGTTACATTAGGCACAAAAAGTTTTGAATATTGTAGTGTTAGCCACAGAAAGTTTGGAATATTGTTATATTAGGCACAAAAAGTTTGGAATATTGTTATATTAGGCACAAAAAGTTTGTACTATTGTTACATTAGGCACAAAATGTTTGGAATATTGTTATATTAGGCACAAAAAGTTTTGAATATTGTAGTATTAGCCACAGAAAGTTTGGAATATTGTTACATTAGGCATAAAATGTTTGGAATATTGTTATATTAGGCATAAAGAGTTTGGAATATATAAGGTTGGAATAACAAAAAGCTTGGAATATTGTTATATTAGGCACAAAGAGTTTGGAATATTGTTATATTAGGCACAAAGAGTTTGGAATATTGTTATATTAGGCACAAAATATTTAGAATATTGTTATATTAGCCACAGAAAGTTTGGAATATTGTTATATTAGGCACAGAAACTTTGGAATATTGTTGTATTAGGCACAAAGAGTTTGGAATATTGTTATATTAGGCACAAAGAGTTTGGAATATTGTTATATTAAACACAAAGAGTTTGGAATATTGTTATATTAGGCACAAAGAGTTTGGAATATTGTTATATTAGGCACAAAAGTTTGTAATATTGTTACATTAGTCACAAAATGTTTTGGAATATTGTTATATTAGGCACAAAAAGTTTTGAATATTGTTATATTAGGCACAAAGAGTTTGGAATATTGTTATATTAGGCACAAAGAGTTTGGAATATTGTTATATTAGGCACAAAGAGTTTGGAATATTGTTATATTAGGCACAAGATTTTGGAATATTATTATATTAGGCACAAAATATTTAGAATATTGTTATATTAGGCATAAAAAGTTTAGAATATTGTTATATTAGGCAGAAAGAGTTTGGAATGTTGTTATATTAGGCACAAAGAGTTTGGAATATTGTTATATTATGCACAAAGAGTTTGGAATATTGTTATATTAGGCACAAAAAGTTTGTAATATTATTACATTAGGCACAAAATATTTAGAATATTGTTACATTAGGATCAAAAAGTTTTGAATATTGTAGTATTAGCCACAGAAAGTTTGGAATATTGTTATATTAGGCACAAAAAGTTTGGAATATTGTTATATTAGGCATAAAGAGTTTGGAATATTGTTATATTAGGCACAAAATGTTTGGAATATTGTTATATTAGGCACAAAATTTTGAATATTGTAGTATTAGCCACAGAAAGTTTGGAATATTGTTATATTAGGCACAAAGAGTTTGGAATATTTTTATATTAGGCACAAAAAGTTTAGAATATTGTTATATTAGGCACAAAGAGTTTGGAATATTGTTACATTAGGCACAAGATTTTGGAATATTATTATATTAGGCACAAAATATTTAGAATATTGTTATATTAGGCACAAAAAGTTTGGAATATTGTTATATTAGGCACAAAGAGTTTGGAATATTGTTATATTAGGCACAAAAAGTTTGGAATATTGTTATATTAGGCACAAAAAGTTTGTAATATTGTTACATTAGGCACAAAATGTTTGGAATATTGTTATATTAGGCACAAAAAGTTTTGAATATTGTAGTATTAGCCACAGAAAGTTTGGAATATTGTTACATTAGGCACAAAATGTTTGGAATATTGTTATATTAGGCATAAAGAGTTTGGAATATATAAGGTTGGAATAACAAAAAGCTTTTAATATTGTTATATTAGGCACAAAGAGTTTGGAATATTGTTATATTAGGCACAAAATATTTAGAATATTGTTATATTAGCCACAGAAAGTTTGGAATATTGTTATATTAGGCACAGAAACTTTGGAATATTTTTGTATTAGGCACAAAGAGTTTAGAATATTGTTATATTAGGCACAAAGAGTTTGGAATATTGTTATATTAGGCACAAAGAGTTTGGAATATTGTTATATTAGGCACAAAAAGTTTGTAATATTGTTACATTAGGCACAAAATGTTTGGAATATTGTTATATTAGGCACAAAAAGTTTTGAATATTGTAGTATTAGCCACAGAAAGTTTGGAATATTGTTACATTAGGCACAAAATGTTTGGAATATTGTTATATTAGGCATAAAGAGTTTGTAATAAATAAGGTTGGAATAACAAAAAGCTTGGAATATTGTTATATTAGGCACAAAGAGTTTTTAATATTGTTATATTAGGCACAAAATATTTAGAATATTGTTATATTAGGCACAAAAAGTTTTGAATATTGTAGTATTAGCCACAGAAAGTTTGGAATATTGTTGTATTAGCCACATAAACTTTGGAATATTGTTGTATTAGGTGATAGGTGATAGGTACAGTGGCATATGTCGGAGAAAAGGCAAGAACGTCCAGCAGGCAACCAGATACCTTGTGTTGTTGCATTCCTAGGCTGCGCCTATCTCCTAATGCCTAATAGAACAATATCCCAAACTGTTTGTGAGGAGTGTATATTGAATGCCCAAAATTTAGAAATGTACACTTCCCACCTGTGGAAATATTTTCCGAATGTGTAAAAATAGAAAAATGCAGAACGTCTCAGCTTGCCCTCTAATCTTTTAATTCCTATACTCTTATGAAAGAAACGTGGCAATGTATAATAACTGAACTCCACTACGAAAACATTCTGCGGTTAGAAAATCAAAGCAATTTCAATGTTATCTTATCATCTTTATCTCGGTCTGGACGTCTGTTAAGCTTGTTACAAGACCATCTTGCTCACAGTGCCATTGCGTAATGATTACAAGGACACAACGTTACCATCACGCCATCTGGAAATCCCTAACTTATGTAAACAAATCTACTTGAGAAATTAATATGTACAAAAAAAATAAATTAATAAAACCCTCACCTACTTCAATGAAAGTGAAAAATTAAACTTTTACAGACGTAAGCACGAAAATTCATCCCACAAAGGAAAACTACATCACAACTTTTTATTTAATTGAAAAGGAAATATTTTTTTCCCCCTGTTTTTAATTATGACTTGTTTCCAAGAGCTGATGTAATAGCAGCTTAATGTTTTTTTGTTGACCTCTAGGTCTACCTTGACTTATCTCTCGTGCAACGATTTAGTTTTTAAGAAAAAGAAACAAAAAGCCGTTGGAAATTCATCCCGCAGGAAAGAAAAATAATTAGTTCATTCCTTAAAGGGCTTCCTTCAAATCAGGCAAGGAAATTCCTAATTAGTATGTCTTGTTGAAAGCGTGTTTACAGGCGAAGTAATTATATTTCAAGAAAATATGTTGTGTATTCTTTCTCTCCAATTTTTCTTCAAATCTAAGTTCCTGTGTTTGGAAGTTTGTTCAGCGTTTCGAATATTATTTTCTAAAAGTAACTAAATTACAGTACAAGTACTTCGTCCCAAAAATATACAGGGTGTCCACAAAGTATGGAACCACTGGAAGAAGTGATGGACAGCACATAGCCTTAAAGCAATATGTCCACCATCAGCTTCAACACACTTCCTAAAAACGTTTAAACATGTTCACTTGATTTCTCTTCAAAAATATGATAATCCATAACAGCTGTTGTAGCTTCCATCCTTTCGGATCCAGAGTTTTAACAGAATGCAACTCAGATTTCAAAATTCCCCAAACGGCAAAGTCATTGGGATTGATGTCTGTTGCCCGTGCTGGCAATTCCACAAGGAAAATTTCTTAAGAAAACCAGCCACTTACTGAACATTTGAATACATCAGAAAACAATACCGTCATTGTATTCAGGACTTTATGGTCACTCTGTAGTTACAGTTACTCATTTGAGAAAGTAACTCAGTTACAGTTAATGTTACTCAAAGAAGTAATAAAGTTACTTTCACAGTTATATTCTTCAAGATAAAATGCAACTCGTATAATATATTTAATGCCCAAGCACTAGATGGCAGCTCAATATTCTCTAAATAACCATCAAAAAATTAATAACAATTTTCATTCAATTGAAACAAGCTTTATAAAATTAACAAGATAAAAATATAGTGACAATGAAATTTTAAAACATCACCTACTCGAAAAAGGAAATTGAAATTTCATTTCGTTTCTGTAGCAAAACACAATTGTGTCAATTAAAGTTGCACTCAGAAATTGTGGCATGTCCAGAATGATAAATTAGATTTACGTGCATGCTCTATGGCAGCCTTCTAAAATAATTATATTAGGGGCAAACGCGATCATATTTCTGGCGATAAAAAGATAAGTTTTGCCCGTTTCTTCTGGCGAACATTTGACTGAAGGAAAGTTCCTCACGAAGAAAATTTCTATTCCATGGAGATTTCCTTTCCATGTAGAAAATCTCCTTAGCACGAAGAAAATTTCTATTCCATGGAGGAGATTTTCTTTCCATGAAGACAATTTCCCTTCCATTAAGATAATTTCCTTTCCATAAAGAAAATGTCTACGAAGGAAATTTCGTTTCCACGAAGAAAACTTCCTTTTCATGAAAATTTTCCAAAAGTGACTGCACAAGTAACCCATTTTTCCAGTTACTTGTTACTTCAAAAAGTAACTAAGGTACAAGTTACTAGTTCCTTACAAAGACTGACATAAATCAATAGCGGTGTATATTGTAGGGCCGCGAAATAAAGATGATTCAAGCTTAGGAACTATTTAGTTTTGCTACCAAGTATCACGTACAGAGATTACAGAACATGCTCATAGATGGAGACACAGTGTAATAATTACTGATGTATAATACAAAACACGAAAAGTTGAACACTAAATTAATAAAAGTTTGTTTTAAGATCACTTTTCTGTTCAGTCTATACTCTGTCCCAGCTACCTCTGGAACAAGGCCGTGCATAGCAACAGAGAAGACGGCAAAGCGAAGCAATACACGCTGCTGCGAAAGCTGGTAAAGGCAGTTGCTTTGCCCCCTCCACGCAATCCCATTCCCTCTCACGTGTTCATTGGTGGACCCGTCTCGCATCACTACTTGCGCAGAGACTTGTTTTCGTTCGCTTGCTCAAGAGATACCAGGGACAGAGTATAATGGAGATTGTGTCAATAGTTTACAGTAGGATTAAACCACTGCAAGTGTGCCTCCACCAAGGTTCGAACCCGGTACCCCTTGATAACAAGGCGATAGTGTTAGGCATATGCTATCAGAAAGGCAATAAAAGTTCATCGAGTAATATACAGAGTGTATCGGCACAATGTCGACATATTTTCACAGCGTGTGGAGGGCATCATGGCGAAATACTTCTCTTAATAACGTATTTCTCGTGAAAGCCTCATTTCGACGCTACGAGCTCTCGTAAAGGAAACATTTTCTATCCTGTACGTATACAACCTCTCGGCTCATGAAGTACAAGGTTATATTTTGAGGTATAGAATTTAGTTTCTACAGAAAGGGGTTGGCTACGATGGTCTTATGAGAATTGCCTCGATATTCCCTTCCAAACTTCAGCATGGACAATGTACAATCTTACGTCTAATGGTGTCCTGTTACGTGACGAAGGTTGAAACTGACAACGGAGGTTATCTAAGTGTCACCTCCGATTTCCATGAAACTTGGCAGGTGTATAGAGGGGGCCAAAGGAAGAAATACCTGTTTTTGTGTTTCAGCTAAAAAACTGTTTTACGGGACAAAACCTCCCCTCTAATGTCAAGATGAGGACAAATTGAAGTGGGGATCTGACCCCTGTATCCCCCTCCGATTTCCATGAAACGTGGCAGATGTATAGAGGGGCCCAAAGGAAGAAATACCTGTTTTCTTTGTTTCGGCTAAAAAATTGTTTTAGGGGTTAAAAACCGCCCTCAAATGTCAAGATGAGAACAGATTGAAGTGGGGATCTGACTCCGAAACCACGTAAATCTGGCATAGGAACAACACGCTCATATAATTGTAATTGGAACACACACAGCACAGAACTGTGTGATTGTCGGTACCAAACGCAGTGCAATTGTAGAGAGATGCCGAATTCATAGACACCGTTGTTCCCGGATATGCATGGGCATAACAATAGACGGACCAAAGCAGGGTAACGGAGCATCAAAATAGCCACACACGGGAACCAAGACCCTATCAAGCGTTACCTAGATATCATATAGGTGATATTCATAGCCAAGGACACAAGAGGATAGTTCCATAGATGAATACACAGCATGTATAAAACATTTATTACCACAGTAGTCCAATTAAGCCGGTTGAACGCCCTCATTTGGGGCTCAGGGGGCTCATGCCTTAATGGATTTGTCTCGTAAGGCAAGAGCCCCCTGGTCTGGCAGTGTTGCCAGCTGCTTACTCGAAAAAATCACCAAGGTGTTTTTTTTTGGGTCTAACCTAGCCTAAAGCAAGGAGCTGGCAATCTTGCTTGAGGCTTCTTAATGGTTTGCTCTTGTAAGGCATAAGCCTTATTTTCTCGCAGTGTTGCTAACATCTTACTCGAAAAAAATCGCCAAGGTTTTTTTTCTTGACCTAACCTAACCTAAAGCAAGAAGCTGGCAACCTTGCTTGAGGCTTGTTTTACAGTGCATAAAGCAAGGTTGCCAACCTACTGGTACTTTTGCCATATCTTTTTACAAAAAAAAAAAGAGAGAGGAGAGAGAGAGAGAGAGGGAAAAGTTAAACAGCCGACAGCCTACCTACAGCTTTTTTTTGTCTAACCTAGCCTAAAGCAAGAAGCTGGCAACTTTGCTTGAGGTTTGCTTTACAGTGCATAAAGCAATTTTTGCCAACCTACATATACTAAACAAGGAAAGCCGGCACTGCCGTAAAAGAGAGAGATGGATGGGTGGGAACACTACACGGGTTCAACGTCATCAAATAAAAATCATGCCTTAATGGTTTTTTTCTTGTAAGGCATGATTTCTATTTTCTCGCAGTGCTGCCAACTCCTACCTACACTTTTTTTTAGTTGGCAAGGGCTAGAGAGAGAGAAAAACTTATAGCTGGGAACAGTAATGAGCGAATGTGCCATATCGTAATTTTCCAACTCCCGGGGGCCAATGTTTGTATATCGCGACCTTTGTAAACTTTTCTCTCTCTCGGGGGAACGATGTGCCACACACACACACACACACACACACACACACACACACGCACACACACACACGCACGCGCGCATATGTATTGTAACACAAACAAACAAACAAAATAATAATTGTTGTTTTTAGGATGCCTGGCCCCTATAACCTCGCCAGGGTGCGTGGTGGCCAACCAAAAATGTAAAAGTTTTCTAATGGCTGCGGTTATAGATTACCGCACCTCTGTAGAGTTTCACGTGTTTTTTTTTTCCCCCCAAACTTCCATGAAACCCTACAGAGGACCTCCGTAATGCATGCAACGTGTACTAACGACTCTAGTGTTATTTGATGTTGTGATATTTTTGGATATAGAGTTTTATTGTGAGATAGATAAAAATAATTATGTTTATTATAATATTTTCTTGATGAAGATGGAGAATGTATGTGTGTGTTACAAATAAAGTTGCATGCTTTTTTTCTAGTGTGTGTGTATGTGTTTTTGATGTTCGACAGCATCTGAAACGATAAAAAAGAAATTTTATTGTTAATTTTCACGTGTAAAAACAACAACAAATTTTTTTGTGCAAATTTTCTGATTGTCTCGTGCTATAGTGCAAAAAGATATTGTAACTGATAACTAATGAAATTGACATTTGTAACTGATCTGAACTAGTGAAATTCGTATTGTGCTATTGTAACTGATTGTGCTAGTACAAAAAATTACTTATTGTGCAAGAAAAGATGTTAAAAACTTGTTAAAACTGCTCTGTGACCCTCTCGTTCTTCACGTTGTAGGCGAAGGACTTCTCTGCAATCAGGATGACACTGCATAGGGTATCCTCGGGCAAGGCATCGTGGAACTCGCAGACGACCTTGATGTTGGTTCGATCGTTGACCACAACCTTCTTTCTCTTAGATGTGTTGATGACGGTCATGGGTCTCCGTGCTTTGAACTCGCTGGGCGTGTAGTACATGTCCACGCTTCCCTCGGTCACGCGTTTGTAAGCTGTGTAAGCTTCGTAAAGTTTGAGGTAATCGTCTTTGGTCACGTCGAGGTTGTAATTCTCGCGCGGGAACACTTCGTTGCGTCCATTCTTCAGATAAACGTTCTTGATCTTGCAGTCGTCGAACTTGCTGGAATCTTTTTCCTGATTCTTGTCCCTCCCGGTCTGAAAGAGCACTACGACGAAATCTGGCATGTCGAACTGTATGTTGTTGAACTGCGTCGTCACGTCGAATTCCATGTGACTTCCCGACGCCATCTTCTGCACGCACTGGTAACCGTGAAAGTGAATCGGCACCTGCGGACTTTTCAAGATCTCCGCTTTGTACTTGAGGGCGTAGTTCGTTTCGTATTCCACCACCGGCATTCTCAATTCCATGCTCCGGATGACGCACTTGGCTGCTTCGGGTAGAGTGTTGGCTATAGGCGTGGTGGCGTCCGGACCCAAAGTAGCGTATCGCATCAGTGCGTCGTTGTCGTTGGCCGCTCTTCGAAACGTAACGCGCAGTCCTCCCTTCCACATGATCTCCTTGTAGTCCGAGAAGAAACCAGGCAGCAGACGCATGGGAAAGAGCACCGTGTGACTTCTCGTCGATATTTTGGTCCCGGCTTCGAATCCCCCGGCCTGGTAGTACGCTGCGTCCGTTTTGGATAATTTCAACGTTCCCACTGCCGTCGACGTGATGCCTGGATAATCTATTCTGTCGATGACGGTGTTGTGTTTCCTCACCTCCACCTGCGAGAACAGGTGAGGCACGAAGTTGTCCACGAGTATCAAGTTTGCTGCTGCGGGAAACGCGTCTCCGCTTTCCTTCTTCACCACGTCGAATTGAAGGTAGAGGTCCGCTCTGTGAGGATGAATGAACCCGTCGCCCACGTCCACGTCGTATTCGATCTCCCTGTTCGCTTCGTTCAGATTGGCGAACGTGCGACGGTTGGGAGGGAAAGATTGCAATTCGTAACTTTCGATTTGCTCCATTTTACATGTATGGTTATTTATTATACGTTGATCTCCACGATGGCCGTCGTAGTGGCACCTGCGAAATCCACCACGTCTCCTTTCTCGTTCGTCACCACCAACTCTATGTCGTCTATGCGGTTGCGACATACTGGAAAATAGATCGGCGAAGAGGGCGTGTAGATGATCGGTTCCATGAACTCGGAACTTGGTTTGAAAGTGGCTATGATTCCCGTCTGCTTGTGACTTCCTAACAATCCGTCCGAAGATTTCGTGATCATGCCTTCCGCCACGTTACAGTGTACGTTCAGAGTCTCTATGGCCAAGAATTTAGGAACGTTGGTTGCCACGTGCTTGATGCCAGCTTCGAGTTTGGTGTCGTTCTCGAAACCTAAAAGTTCTCCCATGGTGCCCAGGTCCACGGTCTCCGTCGCGGATAGGATTTCCACTCTGTGCGTGACCGAATTTTGAGAAAGGTATGTGCCTTTGGGTAATTGAGCTTGCAAAGTGGAAAGATTGTATTGTCCTGGCGTGACGACGATGTGTTCGCTTCCGACGCTAATTTTGTTGTTGTGCTGCGTAACATTGGGTATGAGGTACATGCTGTAGAATGCACGCAGAGCCACGGATTTAGGATAGACGATGTCGTCGTGCAGCGTGAGTTTCAAGATCGAAGATTCGCTCGTGAGATGGAACACGCCCATCCTAGTGATGCTGTTTGAGGTTCCACAATGCTTTCTGGAAATCCTCGATCGTAGGGTTATTTATTTTAGAGAGAAACGCGAGCACGGAGAGGCAGAGATGACCGCAGTTCACGTCTCCGAAATCTTGAATGCGTTCGTCGTTGTAGTATATGGAGGTTTTGTTCGTTTTCAGATAATGAATTAAATTTGTAGGTGGAACACCTCCGAAAGAATCGAAAACGAATGCTTTATCATCATTTTTGTGGTAACATATCCAATGCGTGCCTGGATTTTCTTGACCGTCCAAGTTGACTACTCCGCATTCTCTTCTTTTGACGCTTGAAGGTAACGAGTCGGACATGAAAACTCCTCTGAAGTGTTTGATTTGTAACGGTTCGATCAGAGATTCAATGTCTCGGTTGGTGAGTGCTTCTGTTTCTTTTTTTTAAACTTTTTCATCACGCCCTTCCCCTTTTTCTTCTCCATGGCCAGGTTGTGACGTTTCTGTTCTTCCAACTCGGCCTTGTTCTTCTTCGAGTCGATGACTGTTTTCGCGATGGCGGCACTTCCGCCGGCCAAACTTCCAACGGCCCCCAATGCCGCCAGGATGGCCGGGATGCTGAATATGAAACCTCCGATCTTTTGCTGTTTCCGCGAACGTTGCAATCTTTTCAATTGAGGTGTGCTGAGCAGCAATTTCATTCCGTGTCCTTTCGACAAGCAAGAACGTTTCTTCTCGCGTTGTTTCTTGGTGAGTAACCCATCGAGAGCACCTAGATTTTTTAGATTCGAATATGGTATCTGGTACACGACACCCTTGGGCTTCATGTTGATGCTCTATGTGTTATTTTCACGGTATGTTATTTATATATATATTCTGAGATTTTTTCTTGTGTAGTTTTTTTACGGTATGTTATTTATATATTTTCAAGGCCTCGCAGTCGTTACACAAATTCTATTACGTGCTTTGTTTTCTTGCCAAGAAGTTCCTTTGTCCCCTTGTACACAATTCGAGTTTTGTTCTCGATTAAAATAGATAGCTTCTCGTCAGATAACATGTTAGCGTATCGATCTGGTAAAAATAGACTGTATTGTGCGTTGAGCAACAGGCGTACCTTGGGACCATACTGGGTAGAAACGATTGAACGGGAAGTTATCGTGTAAGGTTTGTCGACTTCCAATTCCTGAATTTTTACATACTCGACTGACAAATTTAGCATTTGTTTTAATGCTTGGAGATCACTTATTTTTTCAGTCGTCATATCAAAAAAATTTCAAAGTGTTAGAGAGAAATTTAATTGTTTTTTCACGATGTGTGTTATTTATATATACCGAAGATTATTTATTTATATATCAAGTTTTTTTTTGACACGTATATATATTATTATTTTTTAACAGAGGAAGAAAGTCCGTGCTTCGGAAAACGCGATGATGTGCGTAATGATATCTTCCGTCTCCTGCATAGACTTGTACCAATTTACTGTGTACCATCTTCTTCCCTGCCTTGCCTCGTGCAATTCATCGAACCTATCGTTTAATTTCTCCCCTGCAGCTGAAAGCAGAATGTTGAGATCACCGCACCTCAGGCCGCTGATCTCCCGAAGACGGTCCTTGAGAACCATTTCACACAGAATTCGAAATGCCGGCGTCGTTCTTGCTATGATCACAAGTTTTCCTACATCTCCGTTTACTACCTTTTTGAATATTTTAGATAGTAGTTCGTGCGGCAAATCAGTTATGCGAGACATGTTGTTATTATTATTATTTTTTACTCTATGTTATTTATATACCCCACCCCAATTTTTGTTTTGTGTTCATGGCGATGGTGGTACCCAGTGCGGCGACCCGTTCACCCAGCGATGCGTCTCTGCTCACGAACCTTTCGAAAGCTGCATGTTCCAATTTTTTGTCTGCTTCGTGACGTGCGTCCAGATCCGTCTGCGTGGTGTTGTAGGCGATGTCGTGATCTTTGCATGCCGCGTCCAACGGATTCACACCCTTGTCTCCTCTCTCCAATCTTTTCTCGAGTTTGGTACCCGGTCCGCAGTACTGATAGCCAGGTAGATGCATCTCGAAAGGTAACTTGTTGATGATGTCGTTCACGAGTCCCTTTCCTTCGGCCACGTTCCAAAATTTCGGAGGCAGCGTGTTGATGATTTTGATCAGGTAACCTATGCCCTTGTCGTCGTTCACGATGAAGTTGGAAAGTTTCGTGCTGATCATGTCCACGATGCCAACCTTCTCGTTGTAGAAATTACGATTGCCTGCATTCTCTTCGCCGGCTATCACCAACAATCGGTCCACGAGTTTCCTAACGTCGTCCACCCAAACGAATTCTTTGGGTAACGTGTTGTAGCGTTTGACGCCGCTGCCTGTTTTGACCTGGTTCCAAATCGGTTTGATGAGATTCCTGTACTTCTCGCCGCTGCTCGATTTCACCCTATTCTGCGAGGCGTCGTTGTTCTGGTACAAGGCATCCGTCATGATCAGAATTTCCTTGTAACTTTGGTAATCTTCGTCGGTGTAATCTTTCGGCTGCTTTTTGGCAACGAGTTCCCACAGTCCCACCGTACCCGGATACCTGTTCCAACTATCCTTGTCGCCTAAATTGACTTTAATGTCGTTGCCTTCGAAGGTCACCTTCGATTTCCCAATCTTCCACACCACACCGCCGCCTTCGCTGGTTTCCATGCTGGGATACAATCCGAACACTTCATCCTTGTCGAATTTCCCCGTGCTCAGGTAGTCTCGTGCCAAAGGTCCCAACTCGATTTTATCCGAAGACGTGCTGCCTATGGCTCGACGTCGTGCCGGTGCATCCTTCAGTTCGAACGGCGTCGAAGGAATGCTCGAAATGGGTGTGGGTACGGCGTAACTTTTAGCTGCGAGCGGTACAAGTTCATTCATCAAATTTTTATTTTGTTCCGTGACACTTTTAATTTCTTTACCTAGACTGCTGATGGCATCGATCACGGGTTGATCCTGACGTTTCTTCTCTTCGTAGAATCCGCGATTCTCGGATTTCCAACCTTTGAAGCGTTTCGCGAGGTAATCGCGAAGCTTGAGATTTTCGTCTTCGATTTTTCGTTTCGTCATGACGTTATTTATACACGTCGTTTCTCACAACGTTGCAACGTTTAGAAAGTCGTTGATTTTGTTTCTGTATTTTCCGTCGTTGGGTTTTCTCGTCATGTCGATCGTTGCGAATCCGAAATCGTCGCCGTTCCAGCAAGTAGAGCAGCAGCCTTCCGAAAATTGATTGTAGTTCATGTCTCCGCCTACGTAGTCATCGTACGCGTGCTTGAGGTTGGTGTGATCTTGACGAAACAAACATATGAAATTAGCGTTGTCGCGTACTAACTGTTTTGGAATTTTGGAAAACGTTTGAGCTAGGTAGAAGCAATCCATTCCTTTGTGACGACCTTGCGTGAAAAAGTTGCGAATTTCATTTTGATTTTCCAGGATGGCGTCGTCGAACACAACGACTGAATTTTCACGACAATCGTCGAGTGGTTTTATTTCCGAGGCGAACGTTGCAATGTCCAGACCATCGTACAGTTTCATCAGTTGCTGGTATTTGGATTGCTCCAAACTTTTCGAGAACACGTACAGGTGCCTGTTCTTCCAATCTAACCAATTCGGTGCGAGGAGAAAATTGTCCACGAGCAGTGTCGTTTTCCCACATCCCGAAGGACCTACGATCAGACAGCGGATGCTGTCGGGAAGCAACTCGCCGTTCTTTTTTTTTCTCGTTTGACTTTCCGGATCCGGTAGACGCTTCACCACGTTCCACGTACTCACAAGATCACTTCGTTCGCGTCGATCCAACTTTTTTCCGGAAGTCCCAGCCATTTGACAAACAGTTTGTCACCTTTCCTACGCAATACTTTCTCGATGAGGTACGTGTCGGGGTGTTTTGTTTTAGAGAGTTCCTCTTCGTAAAATCTTCCTTTCAAAATCTCGCCGCTACTATCTTTTATTATATACGTGTGTCGGTTTCCGGGTAGAACTCGAACCACCGTAAAGAGTTCCGTGCTCCAATTTTTTGTGAATCCCTTCTCGAAGTTGCGTTTGAATTTGCTGATCCTCACCTGGTCTCCAATTTTGTATTTAGCTTTTTTTGTCGTGGGTGTGTACTTTGGACAGTAAACTGTAGAAATTAAACGCTGCTCGTCGGACTTGGTAACGTCGGCTGGCTTCATGCCTATTGTTCTGTGTACCGTATCATTATAGGTGTCGACGAGTTCCGGCAGGATGTCGACCCATTTGTAATTTCCCCGAAGCGTGAATCGTTTCCACATGTGTGTTTTCAAGGTTCGATTAAATCTTTCCACGATGCTGGCTTTGATGTGACTGAAGGTCGAATAATGTTGAATCTTGTGTTTTTGAATAAACTTTTGGAATACGACGTTGTAAAATTCTTTACCGTTGTCCGTATGCAGAAACCGTGGTTGTCTGCCGCCGCTTTCGTGAAAAATTGTCTTGAATGCTTCCGTGACGCATGTTCCCGTTTTCGCCTTCAAAGGTAGAGCCCATGCGAATTTCGAAAATGTGTCTACGACGGTGAGGAGGTACTTGTTGCCCTTGTTCAATTTATGTACGTTTTTCAAATTGCCGCTACTCATCTCCACGAGGTCGCTTTGCCAGAGGTCGTCGATGCCCTTGGTTACCACAGCCAAACGTTCGTAGTTACGGCGTGCAGGTTTATGCAATTCTTCGACGATGGCTTGCCTAGACATTTTTTTTAGAGATTACGTTTCAAGAGAAGCACAAGCGTGATGGGATTCAAAGAGGGTGGCACTTCGCTCGTGTTTTGAATGATCAGCTTATCGCCGGCACTCACGTCGAAAACGGTAAGATCTTCGTCTTCGTGTATTTCATATATGTTGCGCGTTTCGTTCCAACGTGCCAGAGGAATATTTCCTGCTTTCTGGACACCACGATTCGATATCAAAGTCATGGTGGGAACGCTAGCTTTTCTGCCGTGAGACCAGTACGAAAATTCGTTTATCTGAATCGTGCCATCGAGGAGAAACTTGTAGTACGGATGATAAGGATGCAACATGTACAGTTTGTTACCTTCGACGAACGTGGAGATTCTCTGTTGATTGGGAACGCTGTTGATTTCGATGGCTTGCAAGGTGAACAGTTTAGCGAATTTAGTGTCGACGCCGAGCAGATTACTGTGAACTTGTCCGAGTTTATTTTCGATGGGCAGCAAATGCTCGATTATGGTATCCGCTACGGCAGAAAACGACGGTTTGATTTTCACTTCCACGTTCAACTGCTTGTAGTTTTCGTTGAGTTCTTGCAACTTGGCACCGAAAGAGGTCAGCGTCGATTCCTGCGTGGATTCCAGCACTCCGACTTGATCTCTGATGTTGACGACGATGTTCTGAAGGTTCTCGACTTGATTCAATTTCGAGCTCTTCTCGGTAAGATCGTTCACAATGCTTCGCATCTCTGTAAACTGCGTGTGAAGGTCGGCGACGCTCTGCGAAGTGGGCAGCGTCGACACCAGCGAACTAATTTCGTCTCGAATCTCTTCCACGTTCGCCGTTTCCGTTTCCAGTCGTTTCAGCATTCGAGATATGTTTCTTTTCAAAGCGTGCAATTCTTTGGAGGTGGGGAGATTGGCCACTTTACTCTCGAGATCGCTCAATGAACTTTTGATGTCGCTCGATTCGGATAGTGCCGTCACCGCCGTTTTCAATTTTTCCAAATCTTCGCTCGAAGGCACGCTCGTCCGTAATGATTCCAAGTCACCCTGTATGTTGTCGAGTACGTGATGAAAATGAGCGAGATTCGTTTCGACGTTCAAATTTTCTAAATATTCGATCTTCTGCTGAACCGTGCTCAACGTGTCTTGAATGCTCGTCAACGCTCTCGCTTCAGCGTGAATATTTTTAATTTCTTCGTTGATCAATTCCAAGGACGCCTGAAGCGTAGCGATGGTGGTTTGAATGTGTTCGAAATCTTGATAGGCCTCCAATTGAATTTTTATGTTCGCGACGCTTTTACCGATGACCTGCAGTTCGTCCGACGATGGTAGGTTCGTCATTGTATCTTCCAAAGTCTGCAACTTGGATTTAATTTCTTCCAACGTGCTGGTGAATTCTTCTTGTAATTTGGAAACGACGACATGCAAGCGTTCTGCGTCTATATCGCTCACGACGGTTTGAAGTTCAGAGAAATTCTTTTCTATTGCGGAAGTTCGTTCTTCGATTTCGAGTTTCAATTTTTCCAAATCTTCATTTTTCGATTGAAATTGCTGTAATTTGGCCAAATCATTTTGAAGCAAATCCACGCTCAACTGTATATTTTGAACGCTGTCGTAAGAAGGTACGTCGACATAATTTTTTATCAGCGTTTTCAGTTCGGAATCGATTTTCAGAATGGGGTCGAGACATTGCGTTTGGAGCGTAGCGATTTCCGACTCTAAACTTTTGTTTAAGGTTTCCTGCAAAGCGATCAAATCGGTCCTCAACTTCTTAACTCGAATGTCCAACATGAGAATCTCTTCTGCGTGGTCTACACGCTTGGTGTTGCCGAAAATGTCGTTAGGCATTTTTGGTTAACGGTTATTTATAATAGGATAGACGATTCGTAATTCTACGAGGAGAGGAATAAGTTTGTCGTAATCTCCGAGGAGTTCCACGTAAAGATAATCTCCTGCAGAAACATCGTACGTAATGTTAGAAAGCATCTTGTCGTGCTTGATTCGAAAAATGTTCTTGCCGGTAGAAATTTTGATTTCGCCTGCGTTTTCCGGATTCACGGTGATTTGAAGTTTCCCGTCGATCGGAATTTCGTAGAAATGTAAATTGTTATTAAAAACATAAAACATCTTGCCCACATCGTCATTCAGTTTCGTCCAAATGCTGTTGAGGTGAATGATCAACAGACCGTTGAGTTTAGGTAACACGGAAGGTAAGACTTCATGATCTGGTATGGTTTCCATAATGATCTGTTTTTTGAAACCGAACAAATTCATAGGCATGCTGGTTATTTAAGAATACAGTCAAAGTTTCTTGTAATGACAGTCAATGTTTTTTTTTTTTTTGTTTTGTTTTGTTTTTATGAATCTTCTGTTGAAGATGGACATATGTTGCAGGTTTTGCTTTCTGCTAAGCGATAGTGCCCCCACGGCAATGTGTGAATACCACACTCGAGAACGCACCTCTTATCGTCGTTGGGATCCAGGGCAATTTTTCTAACTTTGTTTGTGGTCAACACATGGTCGACGCTCTGGATGCGCTGTTCTTCTCTTAGAACCGACGACCTGGTCTTGAGGCAATCGACAAAGTCCTCGAATGCGAGATGCTCCCGAACCACCTGTCTGCCGACACCCTTGGCCTTCTTGGTAACGCTGCCCTCGGCTTTGATGGCATAGGCCTTGGCGCGAAGACCCGCAAACTCGAGAATTACATCACCGTCCTTCTCGTCTTTGAGTTTGCCAGGCACTTTTTTGTTTCGGGGCAGGATGCCGTACTGGTTCGGCTGGGGATAGCCCGAGGTGTCGAAGAGGTTGACCAAAGATGGTACCGTGACTATATCCCCGTATGCATCGGCTGAGTGGACTTGGTACACCAAGCTGTCCGTGTCCGTGTAGAGAAGCGAGATGTTGTGGCTATAATGTGGACGTAATATGTCGTAGTACGTCTCGAACATGTGCAGCTTGCTCAGGTCTAATACTGAGGCACCAACATAAATTGGCTTGTCGAGCCTCACCTCACTCTTCCTCATATGCACCAGAGCAAGCTGCTCATTATAAATGGTCCTCGATTTAAATAATGGGTTTGCTACGAGCCTGCGACATTGTGCTTTCCTCGTTACCAATTTTATGTCCATGCGATTCCGTACATTCTCCATAGTTTTGCCAAACACCGCATTATTCATTAACTTGAAGAAATCGCGATCAAAATCAGAAGTGGCGACTGTGCGATGTTCGGTGTTGAGCTCGATGTATGGCTTCAACCATGGAGAATGCTCGAACTTGAGGATGTGGTGAACTGCGTGGACCGCGACCCCTCGCTGCATCAACCACCGGAGATTCTGGTAGTGCAGGACGTAATTCTTCTTGGACTCGAAATCCATGACGAGCTTCTTCTGGTTGGAATCGGGTGGACACTTGAACTCGGGTGCAGGGGGAAGATCGCTGAACAAATCCTGCAGCTTCTCGGAGAACTCAAGGTCCACCTCGGCGAAGAACCCATGTTCCGAATCGTCAAAGCTTTCGACGTCGAAGTTGGAAGGGTCAGCCCACTCGAAGCCTCTAAAAGGGAGTGGCTGCATCATGGAGTGTCCGTAGAGGTTATTGACGTCCGTGTACATGATGTAGCTGGACGGTTGTGAGGGGTCGTAGCCGGTGGCCATGTGGTGATTGTTGGCGTGCGAGTGTCGCTGCGACACCTGGACCATTCCACCCCGCACGGCACGTTCCACAAACAGCATCATGTCCACGTCCGAAAGAAGCTCCAGCTCGATCTTCGTCACCAGAAACATGGCTGACCACGCCAGTCCGGGGAGACTGTAGAAGTAGGCAGGGTCCAGCTGGTAGATAGTCTTCGCAGTTGCACGGAACGTCTGGAACACGTCGGCGAGGAGCGTCACATCAAGTCTGAGGTAGGCGTCGTGGTAGTCCCCGAGAGTTCGACAGCCCAGCTCGCGCCACATGGACTGGGCATGGTGATATTCCTCGTCGGTGATGTTCGAGCCTCGCAGCTTGCTGTAGAAGTTTGCTCGAGGAGGTAGCGACGTCTCTGCGAACTTGGAAGGGTCTGTGATGTATTCGTAGGGATAGACACCCTTACGCTTGAAGAGACCTGCGTCCAAGTTCGGAAAGTTTCCGGAGGTGATGAGCATTTGCTCGTCGCTAAGCTTCCCTGCGAGAGCATCGAGGCTGGCCGGGAGGAACCTCAGGGAGTCGAGGAAGCGAAGCTCGACGGTAGAGTGTGATCCTGAGATTCGCACCCACTTGCTCAAGCTAATGTAACGCTCCTCGTTCTGCGCCAGGACGTTGATTCGCATGTCGTCGTACCCAAAGTGAGGCACCAGATGGTGGAAGTCGTATCCCGAGCCATTATGAAAAAACACAGGGATGAAGCGCGGGTCCCGGGCCATGAGGTTGCATCCGTTGCACCATGGACCAACATACCTACCGTTAAAGTGATCGTGGTGTTGGACTTTACGGTTGTTGGCGGTGTACTCCTTGACGCAGACAGGGCAAGCGATGGCCTCGTCGTGTCTACGCTGATCGTCGGGAGACAGTGGGAGCATAGACTTGGGGGCCAACAGTACCTTCCCTATCTCGTTGGCCTCGACAACCATCCTCTCGAGGAAGTGTTTGGCGGCGTCGGGACCACGGTACACGTAGGGCTCGGGGGCGATATGCTGGTCACGTCGCACCACAACGTATGCGAAACTGGATGCCTCGTGGAGTTGGTAAGGGGTGGTGGAGGAAACTTCGGGATCGGGATCGCAAGTGGACAGGGGTTTGAGGAAGGCTTCGAAATCCGCGATGATGATAGCGGGATGCTCTACCATGGCACCGTGCATGTGGAAACGCTCCACAGTGCCAGGTTTGGGCAAGACTGCCACACCCGGCTCGTTGTTACTACAGTAGAACTTGTGGCGAGCGAGCTTCTCGACAGGGATGTTGGGACCTTTGATGTGCTGATAATCCTGCTGTTTTTGATTGTCAAAAGTTGACAGGCACCTGCGACAAACTTCTATGTGGTGTTCGTGTTTGCTTGTTTGGCTCGACACCAACCGGGAGAGGGAACGGATAAGGGTGTAGTGGTGATGGGTCTCGTCCTTGATGAGCAGAAGGTGAATTTCCTGCGTACCATCAACGTTTACGTCGCTCACGCGAATAGGGTACACCGCATTTTCGTCAGTGAGACCGTAAACGTTGATAGCCAACCGCGCACGAACCTCAAACTTTCGAATGTCCGAAAGCGCCACCGGGTAGTTGATCCCAGCCATCGCAACTTCCAGCTCTGACTCGTAGGGTATGTAGTGGTTAACCCGGTGTGGATGGTTTTTCCAGTGGACAGGGTGCAACGCTGCCAGCACCGACCAGAGAAAGCACTTGGCGTCACTGTTTTGAATGTTCAGGACGGCCTTCTTTGCCACAATGGTAGGTGGTAAGGGGACGTAGCTGGAGGCGGAGAGAGGCATGAACTTACAAAGTTTGACGCACAGTTCGTGAGGCTCGCCACACAGCGAACCCCCCGAGCCTTTAGCTTGATGTTCCTCCTGTTTTGCCACCAGCTCATCGGTAAACTGGTTGTAGATAACCTCGAGGTTGTCGACATCCGCCAGATGCAGCGTCTTCGCCTTGGTGTTGTGGCAGAAGCTGTAAATTTCATCGGACGGCTTCTTGTACTGGCAACGTAGCGATGCGTAGAATTTGGTGGAGTACGTAGCCAGTGCATCGCCGAGGATGGAAATAATTTCGGCTCGCACGTTCTCCAAAAAGCTACGCACGTCGCATGAGTCCTCCGAAGTGATGACAAAATCCTCTAACAACTGCTGGAAAGCAGACTGGTTTGTTTTTGTCACAGGCTTGACGCGTTTGGCGGATGGTGGCGAGTCGGCTTCCGCTTTCCTCTTGGTCGAGCTGGTCGACGGTTGTGGAACAGGTGCTCCGACGACAACTTTGCATGATGTTATATGCCTCTTCAAATTATTAATGGTAATATGTATACCGCACCTGGGACATGGTTCGGTGGCAGCCAAATGCTTGCCTGGCACGCAGGTGCGACAATGTCTTGCAAAACGTTTGCTTGATATGGTTCTCTTGCACACAGGACAACTTTTCATGGAGCGCATCTTGTTGAAAATATTTGTGGGTATGTTATTATATATATATAGTGGAGTGCCACAAAATAAATACTGTGCAATAATTCACAATGGTGTTGGGTTTGGTGGGAGTGTGCTATTTATGCTACTTCTTGCTTCTTAATGAATCCTGTAAATAATTGAAAAAAAATAATTAAGCTTGTGTATAGAAAACACAAAAATATTATGTGTGCATAATTCTACCAAACAATCTTTTTTTTTCTAACCCTCAGCCCTCTTGGCATATGAAGTATAAATCATAATTTCAGAAAACATAGTTATTTTCCGCTCGCCATTTTAAAAATCAAACCATAAGCATTATTTATGTTTATAGTATTCGTCGAGCGATAGCAGATAGAGCAAGAATCGTTTTCCTACAACCCATAGTTGATGAATTACAAAACATCTTAGAAATTACATCTTGAAATTTTAATCCAAAATAACTCGAAAACAGCAGGCAGTAGTCATCATCCCTCCAATAAGTTGTAGAGTACTTCTAATTTTGTATCGAATGCTATTAAAATTTTCGAATTAGGGCAAAAACTAAGCCTGCAAATCAAGTTTCTCAAAAAAATAAAAAATTGTCTGTATTTCCGAAACTTGAGGGGGTAGAATCGATTTTATTTGCTAGTCGAATAGTTCTCGTCGAATCCTATCCAACAAACCTAAAATCATCATCCTAGCTCAATTAGGAGCCGAGAAAATCAATATCTTGGAAAACGTCTTAAGATTTTTGTCTTAAGAAAATTTTCTTGACAGACCGGAAGTAACATCTTGAGATACCGGAAGTCGACTTTCTTAAAGATTGAGATATTTGTCTTAAGACGTTTTCCAAGACATTGATTTTCTCGGCTCCTATGGGGCCTAGAACCATGTAACTTTGATCTATGTATATACCAACACTTGCCCGACCCTGTGGCCGAGTGGTTAGCACATCGCGCTGCGACGCCAAGAGTCCCGGGTTCGAATCCTGGTCGGGCTTGGTTGTTTGTGAATGTCCATTTCATCACTCATCCCCAATCTTCGCAAATTAGCCAAGAGGTACAAAACGTAAAATAAAATAAACTAAATCAATCATTAAGTTCCGTGTTGCAATCATGAAATTAAATTTTAATTAACTTTTTTTATCCATCTCTCTCTCAAATCTATATAGCCTGTTCATATTTGGCATGTCAGCTATTTTGTTTACGTGGTAAAAAAATCTCAAGCTATTTTTTTTTTTTTGCAAATGCTCGTTGTAGCCATAAGTATAATTGGATATAATTGCCGGATTTTATTTAATTTTAGGTTTAAAATCAATAAGCGTGCATAAAAAAAACTAAATATTTTAAATAAATAAGATTCGAATAACTATGTACTTCCACTAGCCTTTGCGATGGCGCAGCGGTAGGCTTGTATTCAAGGGTTCGATACCCGCACAAGTGGTTCTTGAAACTGTAGGTCCAGTCCCGATTAGTTTTACTGTGCATAAAATAGACTTAAAACATCAAATCAATCAGTACTTTCACTAGCCTTTGCGTTAGCACAGCGGCAGGCTTGTAATCAAGGGTTCGATACCCGCATAAGTGGTTCTTGAAACTGTAGGTCCAGTCCAGATTAACCTTACTGTGCATAAAATAGACTTAAAACATCAAATCAATCAGTACTTCCACTAGCCTTTGCGTTAGCACAGCGATAGCCTTGTAATCAAGGGTTCGATACCCACACAAGTGGTTCTTGAAACTGTAGGTCCAGTCCCGATTAGTTTTACTGTGCATAAAATAGACTTAAAACATCAAATCAATCAGTACTTTCACTAGCCTTTGCGTTAGCACAGCGATAGCCTTGTAATCAAGGGTTCGATACCCACACAAGTGGTTCTTGAAACTGTAGGTCCAGTCCCGATTAGTTTTACTGTGCATAAAATAGACTTAAAACATCAAATCAATCAGTACTTTCACTAGCCTTTGCGTTAGCACAGCGATAGCCTTGTAATCAAGGGTTCGATACCTGCATAAGTGGTTCTTGAAACTGTAGGTCCAGTCCCGATTAGTTTTACTGTACATAAAGTGGACTTAAAACATCAAATCAATCAGTACTTCCACTAGCCTCTACGATGACGTAGCGATAACATCGTTGTCTTGTAATCAAGGGTTTGATACCCGCATAAGTGGTTCTTGAAACTGTAGGTCCAGTCCAGATTAGCCTTACTGTGCATAAAGTGGACTTAAAAAAACGCCAACTCAATCAATCAATCAGTACTTCCATTAGATATCAAAAACACGGAACTCTCCTCTATTTTTCCTGTCTTCCTCTAACAATTTAACACATTTATTTTTTTGAAATATGCCCCGCACACATATTTCCTACCTACCAACAACGGCACACGGAAGAAAAAAAATATTCCAGCTACCAAGATGCATGCTTCAAATATATAAAAGCAGAGAGAGACATGAAACACCTTCTATATTCTCTCTTTTTTTTGCATGTTTTGTGAGTATATTTTCTTTCACAAAAGCAGTGCCATACTTATAAATCAAAACCAACTCATGCAAGCTAAGAAACAAAGTTACTTACTTTTAGAAATTCTGCAGAAATGCTTTTCACTGACGCTGAAAATAAAACACAACTTTCTACACCAGCGCTTTAAGTTTTATACGGTTTTCTAATAACGTCAAAAATAATATGTTAGCCAACGCAACGTGGACCAATAGAAATCCAAGATTTCAGCCACATGCACTTCGCAACTATGCCTGGTGGCGGGGAAAAAATACAATGAATTTTCCGGTTATTTATTTCATAGCCCTGCATTTTTTCTATTTCATAGCCCTGTATTTTTTCTCTGCCACCAAGCACACGTATTTGTTGAATTTGTGTTATTGCGTCAACATTATTATTATTAGCTTTTAAAAAAAACAGAAAGTACATCCGCCACTGTGAATAGCCAGAAATGCCGCCCCGCCCAGTCATCCATCTCTCTTACAATAGTGTGCGTGTGTTGGCAACTCTTTCTAGTTGACGGGAAATGCTTTCCGTGTAAAATACAGAGAGGGAGAGGGAACGAAAAATGCAAGCAACAAACAGAAAGTACATCCGCCACTGTGAATAGCCAGAAATGCCGCCCCGCCCAGTCATCCATCTCTCTTACAATAGTGTGCGTGTGTTGGCAACTCTTTCTAGTTGACGGGAAATGCTTTCCGTGTAAAATACAGAGAGGGAGAGGGAACGAAATTGTCGTTTTTCTAGATATCCACAGGCAAAAGCATAATATTTTTTCAAATACAATATGACAGTCGCTTTTCGATACCGAAAAACTAAATACAATATATATATTTACAATATTAATATTTATTTAACAATATCTACCTACGAATTTGCCTCGAACGAAAACATGTCATAGAAAAACATTTTTCCAGCCGTAAATTCAAAAATTTTGGCTGCGCACGCGTGCGTGTGTGTGTGTGCGTGTGTGTGTGTGTGTGTGTGTGTGTGTGTGTGTGGCACATCGTTCCCCCGAGAGAGAGAAAAGTTTACAAAGGTCGCGATATACAAACATTGGCCCCCGGGAGTTGGAAAATTACGATATGGCACATTCGCTCATTACTGTTCCCAGCTATAAGTTTTTCTCTCTCTCTAGCCCTTGCCAACTAAAAAAAAGTGTAGGTAGGAGTTGGCAGCACTGCGAGAAAATAGAAATCATGCCTTACAAGAAAAAAACCATTAAGGCATGATTTTTATTTGATGACGTTGAACCCGTGTAGTGTTCCCACCCATCCATCTCTCTCTTTTACGGCAGTGCCGGCTTTCCTTGTTTAGTATATGTAGGTTGGCAAAAATTGCTTTATGCACTGTAAAGCAAACCTCAAGCAAAGTTGCCAGCTTCTTGCTTTAGGCTATGTTAGACAAAAAAAAGCTGTAGGTAGGCTGTCGGCTGTTTAACTCTTCCCTCTCTCTCTCTCTCTCCTCTCTCTTTTTTTTTTGTAAAAAGCCATGGCAAAAGTACCAGTAGGTTGGCAACCTTGCTTTATGCACTGTAAAACAAGCCTCAAGCAAGGTTGCCAGCTTCTTGCTTTAGGTTAGGTTAGGTCAAGAAAAAAAACCTTGGTGATTTTTTTCGAGTAAGATGTTAGCAACACTGCGAGAAAATAAGGCTTATGCCTTACAAGAGCAAACCATTAAGAAGCCTCAAGCAAGATTGCCAGCTCCTTGCTTTAGGCTAGGTTAGACCCAAAAAAAAACACCTTGGTGATTTTTTCGAGTAAGCAGCTGGCAACACTGCCAGACCAGGGGGCTCTTGCCTTACGAGACAAATCCATTAAGGCATTAGCCCCCTGAGCCCCAAATGAGGGCGTTCAACCGGCTTGATTGGACTACTTACCACCAGGAAGTAACACGAAACGAACGTTATGGTAACCGATCTGCCAACACAAAGTAAAGACAAGCACCCATGCATCACACTGAAAACCGCCCCATTGTTGCTTCCACGGTGTCAATGTACATACTCGTCACAGTAATGGTACTCCTCAAAAAATGATGTAAACATAATGTTCGGTTACACCATGCACACCTGATTACTGCCACTGCACCACAAACAACACATATCGGATTACTGTCACCACCAAAACAGAATGCCACCGGATTCTCAAATGGATGTGGCCTTTCGGGAAGATACCCACTATTATACCATGCGTATTGGAAGACGTGTCGAAACCTGGGTGAGGATGTGTGAGGGATTGTAGTTTGATAATGTTATTGCGTAGGTGGAGATTAATGTCACTGTGTAGTAACAGGACAAGATCGGAAAACCGTCGCACGAAATTTTTCCAAATCCTAAATCCATACTCATCTAATGGTTGGAGAGTGCCAGTCAATCCTTTAGGTATTGTCAACAGAGTAATGTTTTTGTCCCGTGGTGTCACCTCTCACATAACAATACCACTATCTCCACTCCACGAATCCAATAGCAGAGCATGGAAACCTGAGCGGGACACAGGGTCAGATCCCCACTTCAATCTGTCCTCATCTTCACATTTGAGGGGGTTTTGCCCCTAAAACAGTTTTTTAGCCGAAACAAAAAAACGTGGGCCCCTCTATACATCTCCAACGTTTCATGGAAATAGGAGGGGGACATACGGGTCATATCCCCACTTCAATTTGTCCTCATCTTGACATTTCAGGGGAGGTTTTACCCCCTAAAACAGTTTTTTAGCCGAAACAAAAAAACGTGGGCCCCTCTATACATCTCCAACGTTTCATGGAAATAGGAGGGGGACATAGGGGTCATATCCCCAGTTCAATTTGTCCTCATCTTGACATTTGAGGGGAGGTTTTACCCCCTAAAACAGTTTTTTAGCCGAAACAAAAAACACGTATTTCTTCCTTTGGGCCCCTCTATACACCTGCCAAGTTTCGGGGAGATCGGAGGGGGACACAGGAATCAGATCTCCACTTCATTTTGACATTTGAGGGAGAGTTTCGCCCCCTAAAACAGTTTTTTTAGCCGAAACAAAAAAACACGTATTTCTTCCTTTGGGCCCTTCTATACACCTTCCAAGTTTCATGGAAATCGGAGGGGGACACTTAGATAACCTCACTTGTGAGTTATTTATTACCTTTGTGGTCACCTCGATTCTGTGCAGTAGGAAATGACGTCATGGTTCTGTCCAGAGCTCCAGAACGCCGATGCATTTTCTGGAGACTTGGATAAAATTCCAACCAAGTCCAGTCGTGTTTTTGTTTTTCTGTCAACCATCCAGACAACGTGAATTTGATATAATAAGTTTGAACGTGCAGTGTTGCTAACTCTGAAGTTTTTCCACCAGAATATGAAATTTCTTTGAAAACCATGAAAAAGAATAACTGTCACTTAATTTTACAATTACTTCGTGCAGAAGAATTACTACCTGATTTGGCATGAATAACATTGTAACAAGAAAGTATATAGTAAAATAATAATTTTAATAACGAGCAACTGATCAAACTCCGATATTTGTCCAAGTTTGCAATACAATAAAACCAACTACTAATCTAAATTAGTAAAGCCACCTACTTTAACAAACTCGGTTACTCTTGAAACTATGTAACTGAATCAACCTCCATTATTTTTCAAAATGATTAACTGCAAAAAATTTGTTTAGTGAGTTATTGTCAAAATGAATAATTGTAGCTATTTCAGTTACTTATTACAGTTACTGCTCGATCGTCACAACACGTTAATGTCGTATTGCTAAGGAACCATTTTGAGTCCAGAAATACAAATTTTCGTTGTGAATAAATCTCCATGATGTTTAGAATATAATTCCTGTTATTTAAGTACTTACCCTCATTTATTGTTCCATACGAAATAATATTTTCAATTCTACAGTTAACCCTTAGCTGGTGAGGTGGATTTTTTGGGACGTAACTGGACAAAAAAATGTCCTCACGAAGGAATGGTTGTGAACATATTTCAAAAAATAAAATAATGAATGAAGTTGATTTGAATTAACATAACTACATCACTTATTTAGACAAAACATTACAGAAAATACACATAAATGCTATTTTCTTTCAAAATGAAAAAAGAAAAGCAAGAAATGCCTTCACATTTTTTAAATTTTTGCAGCTCATAAACAAGAAAAAAATCCAAATTCTCACAAAGTATTGATATTAGGACATAGATATCAAGAATAATAAAAATGTTCTACAATCAGATTGCACTGATGCATTTTTCATACAGTGTATATTGTACAAAAAATGTTACGTAACTGTTACCCCACTCTTTATATGCAACAATATTTCACCTGACTGTTTGCACAGGTCAACACAACCTCATCCTCGCACAGCTGCTAGAGAACTGGTTCAGCATTCCAGGTATCAGATGTGATTAGATCAGATGTGTAGCCATCTGCAATATGTAAGTACAGTCATTTCAAAATATTCGTGGGGTAGCTCAAACCCCACCTCACCAGTTAAGGGTTAAGCGAAAAGTGCATAATAATTACTTTTGATTGAAATATTTTAACATCATTTTTATGAAGTACTTTCTTTAGGTTTCAAAGTTTGCCCCACCATTCAGTTGAAAAAAAAGGGAAGAAAAATAAAAAAAGGAGTATTCAGCTCGTGACGTCACAAACGGGCACAATTTAACAGTTTTTCTCCATTACTGCTCACATCTACCAATCGGAATGTACGAATGACGTAATTCACTTTCTAGGATTAAATCATGTTCCACAGAGTCACTTCAGTTCAAACGCAGAATCACAGATGGCGCCAGTAATAATTCAGAAGACAAATATCAAACAGCATCGAAATATGAGTTATACAAGCCCTCTATAAGCCATGAAAAGAGATCTGAAACGGAAGTAAAATAATAAAATATCATGTGATGTCATTTTGCCCATCCGAGAACGTAGAACATGTAAGCTTTTTCCAGAAACCACGGGAATAAATATCATATTAGGCTACTTTCCTCTTTGTTAATTTTTTTTGTGCAGTTGCAAACTTTTGTAACGGTTATAGCGAATCAAATCCGGGTATTTTCAATTTTTAATCAAACCATCGTGTGTAGGATGTTTTTCTCTTACGCTTGGAAGGCTATTTCAATATCAGTCTACGTGATAGAATGCGTAATTATTTTTTGCAATGTGATTTAAGTTTTAAAATGAAAGTCTGAAGGAATTGCATAATGAATTAAGCAGTCCTCTCGTTTGGTTGTGTTTGCGAGAAGCCTACATTGGATCATTACGTCAACTGCTTCCCCCAATCCCGTTCCAGTAGAAGCGGGGGGAGGGGTATAAACCAAATCACCAACAACGTTCTAAAAATATGTTAAAACAGCGTATTAGATATCTGTAACAAATGAAAATATAAAGTTCTGGAGAGCTGTACTGTAGAAATCTGTTCCTTTTATAGTTCACAAAATGTCATCCTTTTAATTCATGTGACTTGTAGGTCGATATGTCACTTGATATCGAATGTTATATTTCTACCACATTTCCTCATTTCTTCTAGTTTGGGGCCATATTTGAAGCATTTTCCCCCAGTTGAAAGAGGCTCAAGCCCGCGAATCCCCTCTAAATCCGGGCCTTCTAATCAGACATTCTTGAAGCCATGTGGATCATTACATTAGTACCCAAATAGAAAAGGCGTCTGCATTCTACTTAGAAATAGTTTCCATCTTCATCTCTCAGTTTTAGTACCCTTCGTTCGGGTTTAGTGTTCTCTTCTTCTTTCTTTTTCTGTTTTATTCCCATTTTTCGCTTTCTCTCAATCTCTCTATTACTGTTCCTCTTCTCTTTCTCTGTCTTGCCGCCTTTCTATAGTCAATATCGCTCTTTCTTCCCCTCGCATCTCCATTTATTTATTTCTATCTCATCTCTCTCTCTATCGCTTCTCATTTTTTCTCTCTTTCCCTCTCTGTTTATCGCTTCTCCTTTTCTTTCTTTCTCACTCTCCCCGTCTCTCGATTCTCTATTAATTTTACTCGTTCTCGCTTTTCTATTTCTTTTCTGTGCTTCTGGCATATTCTATTTCTTCTTCTTCCTCTCGCTTTCTTACTTCTTTCTATGTCTCTTTGCCGCCTACTGTTCCTCTTCGTTATCTGTATTTTTCTGCTTTTCTTCTACATTACTCTTTCTTACTCTCGCTTCTCCATTTGTCTTTCTCTCTCTCTCTCTGTCGCTTTTCATTTCTCTATTTCTCTCTCCCTCTCTTCTCCATCTCTTTCTTCTCTCTCTCTCTCTCTCTCTCGCATCTCTATTTATTTTTCTCTCACTCTCTCCCGCTTTTATTTATTTCCTTTTTCTCTTCCACTCTCGATTTTCTATGTCTTTCCTTTCCCCCTCGCATTTGTTATTTATTTCTTACTTCTTTCTCAGTTTCCTTGCAGCGTTTTTTTATATTTCTTCCCTCTGCGTGTGTGTGCGTTTATTACAATCAATTTTTGTAATCGATCGACGCGATGATGTAACAGTGAAATAGTTTAAAACGTGATCTAAAATTACCTCGTGATATTATGAGTGGGGGTGGCACTTGAAGCATTTCAGTTCAAGTGCTTCCCGTTCCCCATTCTCGCATGCCTTTATCCCTCAAGTTTCTCATATCTGAACATCAAAGAGGTTCAACGGGGAAGCCAAAGAATGAGCCTACAACCCCGGAAGCTGGTAGCGACATCTATTATTAAGCAGCGGAAGGAATGAAACTATTTCCTCGCTGGCGTTTTTCAACATAGGAAAATACTTTACCCTGGGCGAAGTTCATAAAGGACTTTCAGGAACGCAGTTGGTTTCTGTAAACAAACACGCTCGCCTTTTAAGAAAGGAACAGTCGGGAGTTGTAGGCCAAGTTCGGAAACAAACATGTTGGAGCTGCGTATTAACGCAATATGTTCCCTCCATCCTCCCTGCCATTTATATGTAACTCTTTTGTACCTTTCACTGTGTCTTCAATATAACTCTCGATCTTTGTTCCTCAGTTTAATATTTCGTGTTTACATCCTTGCTATTCTTGATCATTTATTTTTCTACATTTCCTCCCATTTTGAGTTTGTTTCATTATTCGTTCTCTCTATCGATAGGATATTATTTCTCGTCTTTCCCTCTCTCTCTCTCTCTGTGCATGTCTTTCTTCGATGATTATCTTTCCTTACCTTCTGTATTTATTTCCTCCATTGTTTATATTTGTTTATTCTCCCTCGCTTCTTCATTCTTTCTATCTCTATCTATGGCATCTATTTCTTTCTATATCTCTTTTATTTTCTCTCACTCCCCTCGCTTTTCTTTTCTTTCTATATCTATCTACTTATCGCTTCTATTTATTTATTTCTCTCTCCCCACTCTCTCCATCCCCCTTGCTTTTCTATTATTTCCATCTCTATAGCTCGCTTCTCTCTTTCTCTCTCAATCCCTCTCTCTCATTTCTCTACTTCTTTTACACTCAATCCCTGTATCTCGCTTATCTACCAATTTCTCTCTCTTTCTCTCTCTCTCTCTCTCTCTCGCTTCTATTTCTTTCTTCCACATGGTCAATCACTAATGAGTCACCTTCAACAGAAAAAAGCTTTATTAGTTTCTGTGCATCATGTACAACAAACAGCATGCCAATATGTGACTTAGAATTGGAGTTATTAAAACTTGAAGTTCTAAAGATAATTCTTCGAATTACTTTCCATCAGTGGCCGCGATTAGGGGGGCAGTTGCCTCCTCCCCACTTTTTGCCACCGCACTATACAAAGAAGAGTAAACTGTCCTCGCCCCCCCCCCCCCCAGTCTTGGCACCTTATCCCCATCCCCCCGTTTTGGAACCCAATCGCCGACATTGCTTCTTTTCATACAAGAAGAACTGCTTAATATTGAGGTTTATTAATATACAATTCTCATTTCTGTCTTTCCAGATCATCATTGTTGGGTATCCTTGAATTGGAGTGCTTTCGTGGACGCTGGTCATTGTCAATCCATCCTGGTTCATTCCAACATGTTGCCGAGCTTGCATGTAGAAGAAGAGGACAACTTTACACAGGCGTTTCTTAAGAATGCGACGGTTGAAGAAGAAGATGACTACATCCCTTACAATGAGCGCCCAGAAACCTACATAGTCCCCATCCTGTTCTTCATCATCTTCGTGGTGGGAGTTCTTGGAAATGGGACCCTTGTGGTGATATTCGTGAGGAACCGTAATATGCGGAACATCCCCAACACGTACATCTTCAGCTTGTCCTTAGGAGACCTGCTGGTGATCCTGACCTGCGTTCCCTTTACAAGCACTCTGTACACCGTGGAGTCCTGGCCTTATGGGTTGGTCATTTGCAAGTTGAGCGAGTTCGTCAAGGACATCTCCATCGGCGTGTCGGTGTTCACCCTGACAGCCCTAAGCGCCGATCGGTACTTTGCCATTGTGGATCCTATGCGGAAGCACATGGGCCACCATCCTACAAAAGTCACCCTGGTGTCAGCTGTCGGAATCTGGATCGTGTCCATCATCTTCGCCCTACCCTCTGTCATATTCTCGAGGGTTCAGACCTTTGGGGTGACCGCCGCCAACAAGACGGTCCAGGCTTGCTACCCCTTCCCGGATTACCTCGGCGATACCTACAAGAAGGTCACTGTGATGTTCAAGTTCTTGACCTATTATGCCATCCCGCTCGTCATCATAGCAGGCTTCTATCTCTTCATGGCTCGTCATCTCCTTCAGAGCGCCAGGAACATGCCTGGAGAGATGCTGTATCAGTCGAATCAGATCCAAGCCAGGAAGAAGGTCGCTAAGATGATTCTGTCCTTCGTCATTATCTTTGCGATATGCTTCTTACCTTACCATATCTTCATGCTGTGGTTTCACTTCCACCCTAACTCCTTCAACAACTTTGACGACTACTGGCATGCGTTCAGGATCATCGGGTTCTGCTTCAGTTTCATCAACTCCTGCATCAACCCCATCGCGCTGTACTGCGTCAGCGGTACCTTCCGCAAGTACTACAACCGGTACCTCTTCTGCTGCCTGCCGACACAGAGGCAGATAAAGCACAGAAGAAGCAGATCAACGTACGAGTCCTCCAACACCATGATGAACTTCAACAGCACCATACGGAGAAACGAAGAGATGACCGTCACGACCACGTCCTTCAAGCTTGACAAGACATGAGGCTGGCCGCTGAGGTTGGTGAACGAAGGAGGTGGGTGCCATGGCAACTCGGGAAGAGGCAAGCCTCGCTGCCGCACTCAGGAGTTCTGAACTGTAGTCCACCCAATTAACCGAAGAGAATCCTCTTAACCTTGTTTGACAAACACAGTTGACAAATCAAAACAGTGAGGAGATTTCTTAACACAGTCAAAAGCTTTTGTAGACATCAAACAGTGAAGAGATTTCTTAACACAGTCAAAAGCTCTTGTAAAATCAGAACTAGACATTCAAACAGTGAAGAGATTTCTTAACACAGTCAAAAGCTTTTGTAAAATCAGAACTAGACATACAAACAGTGAAGAGATTTCTTAACACAGTCAAAAGCTTTTGTAAAATCAGAACTAGACATTCAAACAGTGAAGAGATTTCTTAAAACAGTCAAAAGCTTTTGTAAAATTAAAACTAGACATTCAAGCAGTGAAGAGATTGTTTAACACAGTCAAAAGCTTTTGTAAAGTCAGAACTAGACATCCAAACAGTGAAGAGATTGTTTAACACGGTCAAAAGCTCTTGTAAAATCAGAGCTCTTCTAAAATCAAAAAGTGTTGGATGAACAAATATTCAGGAATCCCAATTGGTGGGTAAAGTCTACAATGTTTCTTTGGATCAATCAATCGTGTGTGTGTATGTGTGTGCGTTTCAAGTGTTTGTAAACGAGGTGTGTAATGCGATACGTCCTTGCATGTGTCTCGTGTACAATTCCAGAGCTATTCTTATAAATTTCTCGGATTAGTTTCACTGGTGTAAAGGAGGTATCTTACTTTAAGTACTGGTAGGCAGTTACAATATGAACACGTACAGTCCGAGGCAAACGTCCATTGTAGTCCAGCTATAATGAAGTTCTATATACTTCACAATGTGGCTGTAATCATTCATCATTGAAAAAAATAGCAACTTCACTCAGCTGCCTATATTCTCCAATGCAAACATTGTCGTATCATTGATGTAACCTTAGGTTGCTTGGAAAAGCAAATTTTACTAAATTTGCTTCAACAGTTAAGCAAATTGCAAAATCGCATTGGTAATTGGTAATACCCAGTGGAGGGGAGCTGAGAGGGAGCGGTCGCCTCGAGCGATGAAGCACAAAGGGGAGACTATAACAAGCAAAAAGGATGGAAAAGAGTAAATATCAGGCCAGCTCCTCAAAATATTAGCAACCTGTTAAAATATTATTGTCACTTTGCAGAGAAATGGTGGCAATATTATTTTTTTCTGCAAAAGTCACATCAAGTTTACATTTATTATCTAAAAACAGTAATGTAACAGGTAGGAGTAATCGCTTACAGTATGTGACAAAGATGTTTTCAAGATCAGAAACGGTCAAAATCAGGAAATACGTGTTTGTCTATTTAACAAAGTGATTTCTATACTGTTAACACGGGCGTCCGGAAGGGGGCAAGGGGGCTGTGCCCCCCCTAAGAAACGAAAGTCAACCAAAAATTACATATTTCACACATATAATTTAATTTCAGCCACAATAATGTGTTAATTATTGAACGTACATGATAAATTCAAATTTAAGCAATGTGTTTTGAGGGATGAACACTATTATTGGAGAAAAAATGCAATGTTGCCCCCCCTGGAAACAAATACCTTCCTTGCCCCTACCTGGAAAAAAACCTGCGGACATCCATGACTGTAAGTGCATTTCCATACATAGAAAACATATTATCACTGCTTAGTAATAATATCAATTATATATATAATTCTATTCTCGTACTCCAGGCAGAGAAACCTCTAACCATATACCTCTAGTGATGCCAGCACCAAAACGTCAACAACATAGAGAAAAGTCAGAAAAGAACTCTTACCTTCAGTGCAACCTCGGAAAAACTCATTTGACAGACACTTCACAGTCCACATGACTTAACTTCTGCTTTTCTTCACTGTCTTTCTCCACCTGTCAAAGAAAGACAGAATTCTCAAAACATGCTGGAGATATTGTGGCATAAAGGTCTATTTTTTCTCAAAACGTGTGTGTATGTGTGTGTGACAGAGAGAGAAAAAGATTACTTCCACAGGAGAGAAGTAAAGGGCATTTGACTTGAATGCTTATTCATTGTTGTGATGCATTGTTAACCATTCCTTCTTGGAATCGGAAAATAAAGAATAACAGTTGAATGTAACGATACCTCCTTTCTCGAACATTGTTGTGTAACGTGTTCATTGTTGTAGTAGTGTCCTGTAGTAAATTTCAAAATACGTGCACTACACAATCAATTGTAAAAGATGGCGGAATGTACTATTTTGAATATGTCTATGTGAATTACAACACTGTAATTCTGATAGGAAATATAGATTTTTTCACTGTGTCAAGTAGAGACGACAAATAAACTTGTCTCGTATTTTGGCTTTATCAATGTTGACGTTATTTTCAAACTCAAAGTGCTTTTGTTAGTTTGCCTTCCCTAATTCTTTTATTGGTATGTTACCTTTTGGTTTTCAAGTATTACCTGTATACTCTGACGTATGAAGGAGGGAGTTGATGTGGCTACAGCCCCCGTCCTGAATTTTTTTAAAAGTCAAAATTTTCTAATGTTGCCAGTAAAGGAGTTTATGCTTAATCAAGGTGGACAGACCATGTGGCACGAATGGGAGAGGAAACAAGAGTATACAGAATCCTCGTTGGGAAACGTGATGGTAAGAGACCTGTGGGAAAACCAAGACGAAGATGGAGGGGATAACGTTGAGATTGACCTAAAGGAAATCGATCGGGATGGAAAAGATTGGATAGGGACAGATGGAAGACTTGTTTGTTCACAGACATCAACAATTCGTTCTCCTTGAAACTCTGTAAGTTCGGACAGGATTCACTATGAACTTTATGCACAGTTAGGCTAATCGGGACTGGGCCTTAGGTTTAAAGTGGGATCCGAACCACTATGTGCCTCTACAGGGTATCGAACCCGGGACGACGTTGGTTACAAGGCGACGACGTTCGGGTTTAAGAAGGCTAGAAAGTGAGTGAGTGAGTTAGTTTAGCAGTAGAGGAGTGGCAAACGGAAACTCCCCTTAAGATCACCTACGATTTCCATTTTTGTCCTTCAACAGCTCTTTTCTTTTTCTTAAAAGAAAAGAAGGTTAAAAGCGGTAATTGCAAAATATTTTATAGTTTATTCCGCCCTTACCTTGTTATGCTCTATTTCTCTTCTGAAGAGAGTTACCTGCCTTGGCTGGACCTGTTACTTGTCTTCGTTACTTCCCCAGGCAAAATAATTATCATAACACTAAAAAAAACGAACAAAAACGGTTCAATCGAATTATAGACATACAATAACTACCATATTATTTACCATGGATATTAGGGAAACACTCAGTTCTATTGCCTCAATGATACCCAGACGTTCAGTTTAAAAATATATAAAAAGACTATTTATTTCGTTGATTTAATATGTACAAAGAATTACATATGTAATAACCCCCAAATAAAAAAATTACATGATCTTGTTTAATTGAAATACTGTAAAATATATATATATATATATATATATATATATATATATATATATATACACGCTGACCTAGACCAGCAATACTAGTTCAAAAAATGTATCTTGCTTGTCACTAGCATACATGACATGTTTCTCTAATTCCCTCCCTTTCTTGTTTATAATGAAAATTACCACGCAAAAACAGACTAAATTTGAATGAAATTACAACAGTTAATTATGCGCTGTTCTTGAAAATATATAAAAACAAAACTGACACGATTCTTTTTCCACCCTGTCACAGTCCCTTCAATCCCAGATTAAATAAAAACCGGACACCTTGACAGTGTTGAATCTACAAATTTAAACTAATATTTTTGCGCAACAAAGTACTTGGCTTGCCACCAACGGATAGAGATATTCTTGTAATTAAACGCGTCCCTTAATCCCCTCGGAAACGACGTTGCTCTAAGAATAATAACAAATGTCCACCGAAAACTAAGCGTTGGCTTGTCACCAAATGAATCAAGAAGAAATGCGTGGACTTATCTATGCATTTCGATGTAAGAAAATGTTTGATCCGTGACCGCTAGCTATTTGACTAGCCCAGCCACTCTACCGGCACCGAAGAACCTTCCAAAGGTCTCCCCTTTAGCCCAAAAAACGTAAGAAAGCCAACCCCCGTTACTCAATCGGTTCCCTTATATAGGCGATTCGAAAAAAAAAAAAGTAAACGGAACTTTTTTTCAACCCCCCTCAGATTGGAAAGAGAAGATTTTAAAACTATCAACTTTCTGCCGGCTGGCTTTCGCCTTCACGTAGGCCAGCCCTAGTAAGAGGTTGGAAACTGCATAAAAAAGTATAGCTGTCACTAAATAAAATAATATTAAACATACATAAAAAGCAATAATAATAAAAAGGATCTTGTAGTGATTCTATCATTACAACCTAGAAAGCATAACTTTCACAATTCCAGCCCATCCGAAAAGAAAATCCTGCGTACAGTAGTGCCTGCATAGATGATAACAGGAACTTCTGCATATGTGTATGGGGAAAGGCAGCTCACCCCTAATAAAGAGTGTTTCATAAAGTGTGCAGGTTTTAAATCGGTTGTCATTTTTTTGTTTGAAGGTTGGCAACACTGTTCTTATTATTTTTCGTAATCTCTTATCATTCCAATTATTAATTGAGCAATTGTTGTTGTTTGTTTTTTTCAGATGTTCAGTTGAGTTGCCATGGAGCGGTTCACTATCGAACAAAGTGTTGTTATTTTGAAAACGCATAATATAAACGGGGAGTGGCTGCTCTGTGATTTCCCGTACTTTTGTATTGTTGTCTCGGTGCCAGGAATAAACATCCGTTAAGCAAACAATGCATAGCTACCTCATAGTTGACAGTTTACGAACTGTCTCTGCATAGCACTCCCCGTTTCTGTAATGTGTTTTCAAAATAAGACGCGCTGCTCGATAGTGAACCGCTCCATGGCAACTCAACTGAACATCTGAGAAACAATTGCTCAATGAATAATTGGAATGATAAGAGATTACGAAAATGATAAGAACAGTGTTGCCAACCTTCAAACAAAAAAATGACAAGCGATTTAAAACCTGCGCACTTTATGAAACACCCTTTATTATCACTTAGATATTCAACCTGAACCTGTTCCATCGCCGTTAATAAACAATGTTATGCTCTTAAAAAAAAGGTGAAGCATTTTCTACCCGATGGAAATTTCCAGCAACGAGGATCAGGGGATGGGGAGCATTGTTTCACATGTAATTGGATATGGCATCGACAAAGTGCTGTTCAAAACGCGTGTACCAACTGAACCAAGACCACCATTGTAGGACAGGATATTTACTGCATTGATGTAGGGCCAACAGTGTAGGTCATAAGGTTTTCAATATTTATAAATACAGGGCTACTATAAATGATTCATTCGATTTGAAAACACTATTTTCCAAAGTATTGCACATACAGATATGAATGATACATGAAAATAACTCTAAGCTCACCAAGATTGAATCGTGACACACCAGTTGGCAGCATGAGTGCAGTGCCTGTACAAAATGTCGGCAAACCGAGAAAATAGTTTTTGTGTAGAAATATGCGAGATGTTCATCTGTTATTGCAGTGCAGCCTACATTCAGAAGGTAAAGGGTAAAGTGTTCCCCTGTGCATTGCACCACGCCATGAAGGCGTATAGGGGGTGTGGGGGTAACGCCCCACACTTTCTTGATCCGGTCGTGAGTGGGGGTGATGTGATCAGCATCACGCCCCTAACCGCCTTTACCCCCCAGGGTTTCCCCCGGGTACCCATGTTATTCGACGCTGGGTAGGCGCCGGGGCCGTTAGAAAAGTTCCCGGATTTGAACCGGCCGGGGATCGAACCCGGGACCTTGAGCATGGTAGTCAGACGCGTTACCGACTGAGCCACCGCTGCCACTTGTACATTCAGAAGAGAGTACAGAAAAGAACCACCATGTAAACAGAGTATTTTGCGGTGGTAGCGGCAGTTTAAGGACACAGGATCGCTACAAAATGTATGGGTGGAACTCAACTACCGTTTGGATGTGTGTCGTGTGGCCAGAGGGGCACACACAGAACATTTGTAGAATGTGAGGGAAACTTGGCGAGTGGTGTTAAGTGCTGGTTATACTTTATATTTATATTCTTATACTCAACATGGAATATATTATTCTGGTGTATTTTCTTGTTGAAGAAGTAATATTCGTGAATATTTATTATTATTTTGCCATTTATTTCCATTAAATTTTTTAATTATTTTTTGCTCTCCAATATTTCATTGAATTTAAAATATTTAAGTAGTTTAAATAGAATAGTAAGTTGTGGACTTAGTGGTAACTAAAAGTTCTTAAATCAATGGTTTTTAATTTTTTTATTACAAGCATAGTATCTATTATTTTATTGATTAGTAGAATAATTTTATTGTTATTGGGGATAATATTTTTAATTAAGGATGTTACAATTTTTATTGAGTGAAATATTGTTAATTTAAATAGTTCTAGCATTATTATAACAATATTATTTGATTGAATATCTTTAATTTTTATAGGCTTAGTTATATATATCTCTTCTATGGTTATTAATTATAGAGGTTCTTATATGGAGGGAGACTATAATATAAATCGATTTATTATTTTAGTCTTATTATTTGTTGGATCTATAATGTTTTTAATTATTTCTCCTAATATTATTAGAATTATTTTAGGATGGGATGGCCTAGGATTAGTTTCTTACTGTCTAGTAATTTATTATCAGAATGTTCGTTCCTACTCTGCTGGGATATTAACTGCTCTGTCCAATCGAATTGGTGACGTGTTTATTTTGTTATCTATTGCTTGAATATTAAACTATGGTAGATGGAATTATATTTATTATTTATGATTAGTTTCTGATTTTGATATAATATTAATTACTAGATTTATTATTATTGCTGGGATAACAAAGAGTGCACAAATTCCGTTTTCTGCGTGGTTGCCGGCAGCTATAGCTGCTCCAACCCCAGTTTCTGCATTAGTTCACTCTTCTACTTTGGTTACTGCTGGGGTTTACTTATTAATTCGTTTTGGGGATATATTGATATATACTGTTTTTGGTAGGGTACTTTTATTATTATCTGGATTAACTATATTTATAGCTGGAGTTGGTGCTAATTTTGAATATGATTTAAGGAAAATTATTGCTTTGTCTACACTAAGCCAACTTGGTTTAATAATATTAACATTATCTATGGGATTAAAGGAGTTATCATTTTTTCATTTGTTGACACACGCTATATTTAAGTCTTTACTGTTTTTATGTGCTGGTGTAGTAATTCATATTATGGGATTGAAGGGAAGTAGTGGTATTGGTGGTATTATTGGCGCAACAAAAGTACGAACCCCCTCAAGCAGATTTGGCTACACTTAAAACAGGCTCAACATGCCCATATGAGCTTTTTGCTCAAGTGTGGAATCTTGTCTAATCCAAGATTTTTGTAAAAATGCCCTCGGGAATTTCCCGAGAAAGTACGAACCCCCCTCAGATTGATTTGCCTACACTTAAAACAGGCACTTCTGTGAGATTGTTGTCCATAAACTTGTCAAAAATATGCCCCTCTTCATATTTTTTTTGCCCACACCTAAAACTACGCAAACGTATTAACACACACCCACACCCACCCACACCCACCCACACCCACCCACACATATTCACTTCCGGTCCATTTCCGGTTCACTTCCGGTCCACTTCCGGTCCACTTCCGGTCCACTTCCGGTCCACTTCCGGTCTACTTCCGGTCTACTTCCGGTTCACTTCCGGTTCACTTCCGGTCTACTTCCGGTTTGCCTACTTCCGGTCCACTTCCGGTTCACTTCCGGTTCACTTCCGGTTTGCCTACTTCCGGTCCACTTGTGGCCAAGTTGTGGCCTATTTCTGATATTTTTATCCAGCATAGAGATTAGATTTGACCCCCAAGAAATTGTATATAAATACCAAAGCCAAAAATATTAAGTGTATACACACATACACACGTACACACACACACACAGCACAGTGTTGAACCCAGCTGATATTTTTATCCAGCATAGAGATTAGATTTGACCCCCAAGAAATTGTATATAAATACCAAAGCCAAAAATATTAAGTGTATACACACATACACACGTACACACACACACACAGCACAGTGTTGAACCCAGCTGATATTTTTATCCAGCATAGAGATTAGATTTGACCCCCAAGAAATTGTATATAAATACCAAAGCCAAAAATATTAAGTGTATACACACATACACACGTACACACACACACACAGCACAGTGTTGAACCCAGCTGATATTTTTGTCCAGCATAGAGATTAGATTTGACCCCCAAGAAATTGTATATAAATACCAAAGCCAAAAATATTAAGTGTATACACACATACACACGTACACACACACACACAGCACAGTGTTGAACCCAGCTGATATTTTTATCCAGCATAGAGATTAGATTTGACCCCCAAGAAATTGTATATAAATACCAAAGCCAAAAATATTAAGTGTATACACACATACACACGTACACACACACACACAGCACAGTGTTGAACCCAGCTGATATTTTTATCCAGCATAGAGATTAGATTTGACCCCCAAGAAATTGTATATAAATACCAAAGCCAAAAATATTAAGTGTATACACACATACACACGTACACACACACACACAGCACAGTGTTGAACCCAGCTGATATTTTTATCCAGCATAGAGATTAGATTTGACCCCCAAGAAATTGTATATAAATACCAAAGCCAAAAATATTAAGTGTATACACACATACACACGTACACACACACACACAGCACAGTGTTGAACCCAGCTGATATTTTTATCCAGCATAGAGATTAGATTTGACCCCCAAGAAATTGTATATAAATACCAAAGCCAAAAATATTAAGTGTATACACACATACACACGTACACACACACACACAGCACAGTGTTGAACCCAGCTGATATTTTTATCCAGCATAGAGATTAGATTTGACCCCCAAGAAATTGTATATAAATACCAAAGCCAAAAATATTAAGTGTATACACACATACACACGTACACACACACACACAGCACAGTGTTGAACCCAGCTGATATTTTTATCCAGCATAGAGATTAGATTTGACCCCCAGGAAATTGTATATAATAAACAACAACAAAAATGCCGAATCAAAAATATTGTAATCAGTGCAATAAAAATATATCCAGCTCCAATTGGGCCAAGCACCAAAAGATTTGTAACCCAGACAAATACAGAACTCCCACAATAATTTCCCCCAAATGCCATAGAGAATATAACATGGAATATTTCACATATAAACATAAAGATACTTGCTCTGCACAATCATCAACACAACCATCTACTTCTGGTCTGAAAAGAAGGCACGAAGCACCTGTTAATGCCAGAGCAGCAAAGCAGCCACGCCATGAACCTATCCGTAGCAGTTTTAACGGCCAATTAAGGGATCACCGGTTTGTATCAGAGCCAAGATGTGGCATTGAGAATTTCTTGAACAGTATAAATCCTAATCTCCAGGCAATTCTTAATGCACAAAATGGCTCTTATAAGCTGTCCCTTAAATTGTTTGTACAATATAAGAAACCAAATGGCACAAAATTTAGACAGCCCCACATAACAGAAACTGTACCTGTATATTCAAATACAAATTCAGACACAATAATAAGCAGCTTGATATATCAATTGAATATTAAACACTCTGAATTTGCGGCAAAAGAGTCAGGATGGAGCCTATGCGGTTCTCCACACAAGTTATATGTTAATATTTCTGAATTCAGCCCATTAAAAGGTTCTACATATCTGCCATTACCTGCTAATATCAAAAACAAAAGAGCCGTGGTCAATATAAAAAATAATGACGCGAAATGCTTTTTGTGGTGTATATTAGCTGCTCTGTATCCAGTTTCAAGGGATCCTCAGAGAATAAGTTATTACAAACAGCATGAGCACGATTTTGACGATGCAATGGAGGGTTTAGAATATCCAATGTCTATTCAGAATATTGATAAATTTGAAAAAAAGGCCAGGCACATCAATGGCAAACAATTATCTATTAATGTATTTATTTGTTCCACTGGCAATTGCTTGATAGCACCTCTCAGAATCAGTACACTTGATGATGAATCTGCTGTTCCGATTGATCTGCTCTTAATTGAAGGGAATAATACATACCATTATACTCTGATACACAGTCTTGAAGCTTTAGTCAGAAAACAACAAGGCAAATCCAATACAATATTCAAGTCGTGCAGAAGATGCTTAACTGAATTTGATGGTAGAAAAATGGTGAATGGTGTTCGGGAAGAGAGTGCAGAAATTGCAAAAAATAAGTTAATTGAGCATCTGAAATACTGTGGGAACCATAAACCTGTTCATATGGTGATGCCCAATCCAAGTGAAAATTGCAAATTCAAAAAGTATGAAGCCTCGTTGGAACACCCAGCATATATTGTCTGTGATTTCGAATCGAACGTCAAACCTCTTGAATTCTGCAATCCAGATCCTGAAGAATCTTCAATTACACCATACCAACAACATGAACCTTCCAGTTTTTGTTATACAGTTATACGGGATGGTGTAGCTAGTGAGCCGTGCTTATACATGGGACCAGATGCCATCAAAGAATTTGCACTTAGAATAGAAAATGAGTGCCGTGACATAGCATCTAACATCTTATTAAAATCAAAGCCTATGTTGCCTTTAACAGAGGAACAGATTGAGGATTTCAACAATGCAGAAAAATGCCCGGTATGTGATTGTGAATTTTCAGATACAAATATCAAGGTGAAACACCATTCTCATACAGATGGTAAATTCTTAATGGCCCTGTGTAATAGCTGTAATATTAAGATCAAGAGACCAAGATTTGTCCCCATATTTTGCCATGGAGCATCCAATTATGATTTCCATCATCTGATCAGGTACGAGGGGTTTGACAAGCAGAATTTAAACATTTTAGCTGAAAATGATGAAAAATATATATCTATTAGCAAAATAATTAAAGTTGATGGTATTCCTATTCACATAAGATTTCTTGATTCTTACAGATTTTTATCTGCTAGCCTGGCTACACTGGCCTCTCAATTACCTGATGATCACTTGAAAATCACACGTGCATTGTTTCCAAATCAGGACCTGAAATTAATTAGGCGGAAGGGTGTATATCCATATGACTATGTTACAGATTTTTCTAAATTTGATGAGTGTTCCCTGCCACCACAAGAAGAGTTTTACAGCAAAATCAGAGGATCTGGAATCACTGATGATGATTATCACCATGCTCAGTTGATGTGGAACAATTTAAAATGCAAGACATTTGCTGATTATCACATGGCATATTTGAAACTTGATGTGACCCTCTTAGCTGATATATTGCAGGCATTCAGAAAATCTTCTATGCAAAATTATAAACTGGACCCAGTGTATTTTTACAGTGCACCGGGCCTAGCATGGGCCGCAATGTTTTTCAACACTAAAATGCAATTGGATCTGATCCACGATCAAGATACGTATCTGTTTATGGAGAAATGTATAAGAGGGGGGATGGTGCAATGTTCCCAGAGATATGCCAGAGCAAATAACAAGCATATTCCTGATTATGATCCAGCACGGCCATCAAATTATATACTGTATGTAGATGCAAACAGCCTCTATGGTCATGCCATGATGCAAAAACTACCATATGCAGGGCTTGAATGGGTTGAAGATTTCAACATTGAAGATCTTAAAGATTTTGATGACAGTGACTATGGTCTCATCTTAGAGGTTGATCTGAAAATTCCTGATGATTTACACAACACATTTTCTGATCTGCCCCCAATTCCCGAGGTTCAGTGCTCACCTGGCTCTAAACAGAAGAAGCTCATGATGACCCTGGAGCCAAAACAGGATTATGTCATATATTACAAAAACCTCCAGTTCCTGATGAATCATGGTGTTCAAGTGACCAAAGTTGGCAAAGTTTTGAGGTTCAGGCACTCAAGATGGTTGAAGCCATATATTGATACAAACACGGAGCTTCGAACATCTGCAAAAAGCCAATTTGATAAGGGCTTGTTTAAATTGATGGTGAATTCAGTGTATGGCAAAACTATAGAAAATGTCAGAAAACATACCGATGTTAAAATAATTACTGACCCCAGCCGGAGCAAAAAATTGGTTGCAAAGCCTAATTTCAATTACAGAAGAATTTATGATGAGCACATGGCACTTTTCAACATGAAGAAAACAAAGATCAAATTTGATAAACCTATTTATGTAGGGGCTGCGATATTGGAATTGTCCAAATTACATATGTTAACATTGTATTATGATGTGTTGAAACCTTTTTATGGTGATCGTGTAAAACTGATGTACATGGATACGGATAGTTTTATTCTTGATATTCAAACAGAAGATGTTTATCAAGATATTGCACAGTCTGAATTGTTTCAATACTTTGATACCAGTGAACATACAAAGATTCAACCCCACAACAAAAAGGTGCCTGGCAAGTTAAAAGATGAGACATGTGGTGATGTTATTGTGAAATTTGCTGGGTTAAGTGCCAAGATGTACACTTTTGAGACATGTAGTGGCACTGTTGCCAAAAAGGCCAAGGGTATTGGCAAAGTAACTGTTGAAAAAGATCTTCAATTTGAAGATTATGAAAATTGCCTCAAATCCTAGAATTCAATCAAAACATCAGAATCCAGAATCCAGAGTGTGGATCACTTGCTGACTTCAAATATTGTAAGAAAAGTGGCCCTGGACCCACATGATGATAAGAGATGCATTTTATCATGTGGCATACATACTTTGCCATGGGGGCATTGTGATTTGATAAGTGGCAAACAATGCCCAATTACAGAGCATGATTTGAAATAAATAAACATGCCTATGAACTTATTTGGGTTCAAAAAACAGGCTATTATGGAGCTGCCAACACCACAACCCTCTCCTGATATGCTGTCTAAACTGAGTGGTTTCTTAATTATTCATCTGAACAGCATACTTACAGATGTTGATGAAGAAACAGGTAAAACATTGTACATATTTAACAATAATTTAAATCATTACCAATTACCTGTAGGTGGTCAATTACAATTTATTACAACCCCTGAGGGTGATGTCAAGATTTCAGTAGGGAGAAATATTTATAGAATTAAGCATTCAAACATGATTTCTGGCACTGTATATACTGTTTCTGCTGGTGACTGCTTATATATTGAGGTCCCTGGATCTTATGACAAGCTTATACCCTTTTTTATAGAATTAAGAATCAGATACTCTATAATAAATAACCACTAAAACAAAAATGCCTAATGATATATTTGGCCATACAAGACATGAAGATCACAGTGATGAGATTCTGATGCTTGATGTCAGAGTCAAGAAATTAAGAAGTGATTTACAAGCTTTACAAACCACACTCAATGCCAGTCTTCAATTAGAAATTACAAATTTGCAATCACAATGCATGGACCCTCTTCTTAAAATTGATTCCGAACTCAAAGTGCTGCTTCAGAAATATACTGATCTGGCAACATTAGATAATTTTCAAAGTTTGGAAGAGGCTGTAGCAGCTCTTCAAGCCAAATTTAAGACCCAGGCCACCAACTCCGAGCAATTGAAACAGCAATTGGAAGAGCAGATAAATAATGTCCAGACACAGCTCCAAACAATTGTCAAAAGCATAAAATCACAAGAAGATTTTGATCTAGTCATTTCCACTCTAAAAGAACAGATTCAATCACTCCAGATACCTAATCTGGATCCTCTGAACAATGCCATAGCCGAGGTTAAAGAAAAATTGAGACACTTGAAAATTTTATGAACAACTTGCCATCTTCTGATGCTTTGAGTGCAATAACTCGGAGTGTAGCAAATATTAAGCTGCAACTTGAAACATATGAAGATTTTGGAAAAATTCAAAGTACCATAACCCATCTTGAAGGTACAATAGCAGCAGTGCAAAGTGATTTGGCAAATGTACAAGAATCCCGCCTGCCTGGGATTGTAGATACACTTGTCAGTGTCCAGCAACAGATCACAAAGCTTGAAAACCTCAACACTGAATCTGAGCTATCTCATTTTCATCACTTGATTGATGATATCCAAACAAAGCTTGAAATTTTACAACAATCCACACCCTCTCAGGCAGATATAGTCCTGCTCCAAAATGCTATGCAAAATGTGGCTGATGCTTCTGAATTAAACAATATAAAATTGGCACTTGAATCTTTGCAAAATACAGTATCAAATCTTCCTACATCACAGGAACTTAAAAATATTAAGAGAGCTGTGAATAGGATATTGAAATCAGAAGATATCAAGAATATCCAAGCAGAGATCAAACATCTCACTCAGACAGTGGCCACTCTTCCAACCAATCAACATATTAATGAATTGCATGCCCTGTTTGAGGATATCAGAAGACAGGTCCATGATCTTACAGCCCAAAATTCAAAATTGGCAGTTGTTGAAAATTTGCAACAAATTGTAGCTAATATCAAGCAGCAGCTAGGGACCATGGAATCCAATCAAGCAAATGCTCTGTCTGTTTTTGCCACCCAGCTTCAAGAGATTGTGCAACAATACAAGAAACTTATTGTGGACATAAAAATCAAGCCAGGCCATGATGATGTTGTTAGGACCATCAATGAGCATCTTGAATCTGTAACAAGCAGATTGCTTACAGCAGAAAAAGAAATAACTGGCATAATCGAGAATCCAAAACATACAGTAATTCTTGAATTGTACAGCATCCCCAACAAAGAATATGATTCACCATTTACACCAGGTGGCAAAATATATATGCTGTCCCCTGCACAATTTTATTACCAGTTTTTTGTTGGGGGCACATTGAGACCAATCAAGATCAAATATTGGCATCAGCCACAGGCACACCACTACCCTACCTTATCAATAACAAATGCTGAGAACAAAGTGAAAATCACCAGTGTAGAATTGGAGGATTTTACAGATCCCAACACATTAGAAACAGCCTATACTGAAGATGATGGCACTTTGGAATTTAAAATACAAATAGGAGACAAATTATATTTAGAAAATCCTGCAGTCTCAGCTGCTGAACACCCTATAGTTGCAATATTCTTGTTTACATATTATGTCTAGAGAAATTATAGTTGATGAACTACACAGACAAGCCAGACATAATTTTAAGAGACTGCCAGTAGTCACAAAGGGCATAGATGATTTATGGCAGAGCGACTTGATTGAGTTGTCAAGTGGGCAGTTGAAAAACTTAGACAAAATCAACAAGGGCTACAAGTATCTACTCACTGTAATAGATACATTTTCAAAATTTGCCTGGGCTCTGCCACTCAAATCCAAGACTGGAAAATGTGTTACAGAAGCCCTCAGGACAATCATCAATCATTCAGGAAGATCACCGCGCTATTTGCAAACAGATAATGGCAAAGAATTTTATAATTCAGTGTTTCAACAATTTATTAAAAGCCAGGCAATAAAACATTACTCGAGTTACAGTGATCTCAAAGCCTCAATTGTAGAGAGATTCAACAAAACCCTAAAAAATCTTATGTATAAACAATTTACACTGCAAGGTAATTATAAATGGATTAATATTCTTCCAGAACTTCTACATAAATATAACAACTCGGTCCATTCCACAATCAACATGAAACCCTCTGAAGTAACTTCATCTGATGAGCAAAAATTGATCAGCACTGTTTATTATCCTAGATACCAGCCAACAATAAGAAGGGCCAAATACAGGGTGGGTGATCAAGTAAGAATCAGCAAATATAAGCACTTATTCAAGAGAGGCTTTACAAGAAACTGGAGCACAGAATTATTTACAGTGGTTCAAGTTAAACCCGGGACCCTTAACACATATATAATAAAAGATCATCGAGGGGAAATTCTCAAAGGCAGATTCTATGAACAAGAGCTCAGCAAAACTAAACAGCCTGACACATATCTCATAGAAAAAATCATCCGCAGAAAAGGCAACAAGTTATTTGTCAAATGGCTGGGTCATCCGGAAAACAGCTGGATCGATGCAGACAAAGTGATAATATGAGCACCTGGGATGTTATAAAAAGGCTGCCAGAACCTGAACAACAGATTAAGAGAAATGGCAACTTGCTGCCTGATAATATTAGATGTCTTATTGTTGGGCCATCTGCTTGTGGCAAAACTACATTAATGGTTGATAATTTTTTATTGGCACCCAACTGGTTAGACTGGAAAAACAGGCACTTGTATGTTTTCTCTAAGAGCTTGGAACAATTAAAATATCAGCAGCTGATGAAGCTATATGATGGATTGGATATTGCCACTTTTGAATCAGATGTTAAGCCACTTCACGAATGTCTCGATAATTCTGTTGTTGTGTTTGATGACATTATACTGGATAATCAAAACAAGGTTAGAAATTTCTTTACACAGGGGCAACACAAAAACATTGATTGTTTCTACCTGGCACAGACTTTTTCAAAAATACCGAAGCAGCTGATCCGAGACAACAGCAATTTTATATGTGTGTTTCATCAAGATCATACCAACCTCAAACACATACATGATGAATATGTAGGTGGGGACTTGAGCTACAATGATTTTTCCAAGTTTTGCAGTAGGTGCTGGAACCAGGACAGTTATGGGTTTGTCACAATTGATATGACAAGAACACCTAATACTGGCAAATATAGAAGTAAAATCAACGATTTTCTAGACGTTGAGACGTATATAAATAACCATGAAACGACCAATCATTGATGATCTTAAGTTAAGAGATTATCTTGTAAAAAGATTTAAGGGATGGAAATCACAGAACCGAGGAATTTATGAAAAACACAAGCAAACAGAACAGCCTGTAATTGATGCTATTAATAATTTAGGTAAGAATATCAAAACTGTTACAGAGCAAAATCAAGATTTGATCACGGAGCTTGTACCTGTAGCTGCAAGGAACATTTTAGATTATCCATTCACCCCACTTTCCAGTATTCATACACCTAGTCCTATTGCTCCTAGAAGAATTGAAGCTACTCAGGATCCTATTGAATTGGGTCTTCTTGCTCAAAAATATTTAAGCACACCTAAAGACAACAAAGATGAGGTTTTTGGCTTATATGCTGACACAGAGCTTGATGGGAGCATCATTCATAGAATTGGCAATTTTAGAGTAACATTTATGGGAGATGATATAATTGTATATTCAGAATCTCGACTTGGAGAAAAAGGTGCTTTTGTTAAGTACACCGGAACACCTGGGTTGTGGGAACTGATGACTAGGAAAAGGCCTGGCAGCTATACAGAGCAAGATTATGAGGATTACAAAGAAATATTAATAAAATCAGATGCTCTATACCAGAACAATGATCCCACACAAAAAAGAGTCAAGTCTAGCAGTGGAGCAAAATACAATAATTTAATCAAGCCCATATGGTCACAGATCAAGACTGGCAGTGGAATCAAACAATACAACACCCTGCCCAAAGAATTTGTGTGGGTTGATGATGTCAGGAAACTTGTAGATAGGTTGCTGGTGATAGCTGGGGAGGAAAATGCTGGGAACCACAATTTTTACAATGAAAAGGTTGGAATTATGGACATGATAAGCACAAAATTGTCTAATTTTATAGTGAATGACCCTAAGGGGATTGGATATCTCATAAAAATTATTAATACTCTACCCCCCAAATTTTGGAATATTTCTGAGGGTCGGGGGCTTGTTAATGACATTATAAACAAGCTGCCATTTGAACTACATATTCCAGGCTATCAGTATTGTGGTCCCGGCACAAAATTGGACCATAGATTAAACAGAGGGGATCCTGGTGTAAATCCTTTAGATGCTGCTTGTAGAGACCATGACATAGCATACAACACACATTCTGATCTTGACAAGAGACATGTTGCAGACAAGAAATTAGAAGAGGCTGCATTTGGTAGATTTGTAAGCAAAGATGCTTCTTTGAGTGAAAAAATAGCAGCATTGGGGACCACCATAGCTATGAGCACCAAACAAAAACTGGGGTGGGGGTTGTGAATATGTATATAATAAACCTACAATGAAGGCCAAGGGTGTTATGTATCAAATACCTTATGCAGGTCTCAAATCTCTTAAAACTATTGACAGTCTTTTGACCAAAAAGCAGCGCAAGAAAAAAAATTCTTGTCTTGCAAAGGGCCATGGTATGAAATTGTTACTTAGTACCCCCCAATTAAAAAAATTACAGCAATCAAGAAAAAAATCACATGTGGGTGGGTTTATATTTACCATCCCGGCCATCTTAGCAGCTCTCGGGGCTGTGGGGAGCTTGGCTGGGGGATCAGCTGCCATAGCAAAAACAGTAATAGATGCCAAGAAAAATAGGGCAGAATTAGATGAGCAGAAGCGCCATAACCTGGCAATGGAGAAAAAAGGCAAAGGTGTTAAGAGAGCCATGAATAAGTTTAAAAAAAACAAGAGCCGCTTACAAACCAAGATATTGAAGCTTTAATCAAGCCACTGGGCATCAAAAATTTTAGAGGTGTGTACATGTCTGATTCTTTACCAGAACAACCACTCAACAAAGAGTGTGGCATTGTTAATTTGGATAAGTACAAAAATCAGGGCACTCACTGGATTTGTTATCTTAAATATTTAAACGATGAGGCATTTGTGTTTGATTCATTTGGAGGTGTTCCACCTGAAAATTTAATAAAATATTTAAAATCAGCTAATCTTTATTACAATAATGCCCGTGTTCAAAACTTTAAAGATGTTAATTGCGGACATTTGTGTTTATCTGTTCTTAGATATATGTCTCAAATAAATAAACCATCAATTGAAAATTTTCAAAAAGCCTTGTGGTATCTGAAACATCATGGGGGTATTCCATCTCACCAGCCAAAATTCAATATTGAAACTCAAATTACATGATGACATAGTGTATCCCAAAACAGTAGCTCTCAGAGCATTTTACGGCATGTACCTGATCCCTAATATTACACACCACAACAACAAAATTGCAGTAGGGGATCAAAAAATTGTCATCACTCCAGGGCAATATAATCTGTCCAATTACCCAGAGGTGTGGTGTTAAGTCAAAATTCTGTCACTCACAGAGTAGAGATTGTATCTGCTACAGAAACAGTGGATCTGGGTACTATAGGAGAGCTGTTAGGATTTGAGAACAACACAAAACTTGAAGCGGCCATCAAACACACTGCTATGAATATACCTAAATTCTTAGCCATAGAGACTCTAAACATTCACTGTAATGTGGCTGAGGGTATGATCACCAAATCAAATGGCATAGGCACTCACAAACAAACCGGCATCATTGCAACATTCAAACCTAATTCCGAATTCATGGAGCCAATCATCTACAATCCATCCCCAACATTATATTTTCCTGTGTGCCATAACAGAATAGATAATATTGAATTGATGGTCACTAATGAAAAAGAAGAATTAGTTGATTTTGCTGGAGCCACAACAACTGCTATCATAGAGATTAACATTTAAATAAAAATACATACAATGGAAAATATTGAGAGTTATGAGCTACAATCATTCCCCCCAAACAGGAGGACATTTGCAAATTTAAATCAACCCAACACAGAGATTGAGGTTGATCTTGATGTAGGGGATGGATTTATACACCCTCACAGAGCAGATCTATACATCAAATTTGATGTTGTAAAGCTCGATGGAACAGATTATCCGGCAAATTCAAATATAAGATTGGTAGACAATTTTGTGCCGCATCTGTTCTCTGAAATTGAGATCAGAAAGCATGGCGTTGTTATAAACAGAGTGGATTATCCCGGTATTACCTCCACAGCTTTGGCCACTCTAAAATTATCCAAGACCGAAGCTTCATACTACAAAATCGGTGGATTTGAGGCTGGTGATAAGATATTATCTAAAAATCACACAGTGCTGTTCCCCATGCGCCTATTGCCAGGATTCTTCTCGGATTACAAAGATATTATGTGGAAGGGCGGGTTAAGAATTACATTTAGAAGAGCTGCAAATGATAATAATGCATTGATGAGGTACAGCACATTAAACCCTACAGGAGAAGCTCTGCCCAATACCCTACCTGATGAAGGCAAATGCATTATTCAGACTATGGAGTTAAGAATCCCAGTTGTTGAATATGAGGCCAGTTACGCTCTTAAACACAAAGCAGATATAGTAAAAAATCCACAGATTCCTCTGCAATTTTACACATATCAATGTGTACAGAAGCCCGCATCTGGCACATATTATGAGTTTGATGCTACAAACTCATTCTCCAGCATTCAATTTGACATGCCTGATTTTGTGGTGGTTCTGTTTCAGACTGGAAGACACAACAATCAGGAAAAAAATTCAAGTAAATTTGATAGCTGCAACATCAAGAATATATATCTTAAAAATGGCAGAAATAAGGTATTTCCTAGAGAAAATTACAATTTAGACATGTCCAAGGATGATTTTCTTAAATTATATGAGGCATTTTCGGCTTTCAAGCGTGTCACTACTGGCAGTACTGATATGTATTACTCACCAGATGAATTCAAAACACAGAGACCCATGTTTGTAATCAACACTTCAAAAAGGAAACAAGTTGTGGTTAATGACAGGACAAACATTAAAATTATCTGTGAATTCCAGGAGGCATTACCAGATGACACCATATGTAGTGTCATTCTCATAGGGGAAAAATCATATGTTTATGACGTAAGAAATGAGCGTTTCACGGAGCAATTCTAGAGGGTCTCTGCATATTGCATTGTTTTAATAATAGATAAACAAATTGAATGGTATCCAGTTGAACTTAAACCGGAAGTAGGCAAACCGGAAGTGAACCGGAAGTGGACCGGAAGTGGACCGGAAGTGGACCGGAAGTGGACCGGAAGTGAACCGGAAGTGAACCGGAAGTGGACCGGAAGTGAATATGCGTGGGTGGGTGTGGGTGGGTGTGGGTGTGTGTTAATACGTTTGCGTAGTTTTAGGTGTGGGCAAAAAAAATATGAAGAGGGGCATATTTTTGACAAGTTTATGGACAACAATCTCACAGAAGTGCCTGTTTTAAGTGTAGGCAAATCAATCTGAGGGGGGTTCGTACTTTCTCGGGAAATTCCCGAGGGCATTTTTACAAAAATCTTGGATTAGACAAGATTCCACACTTGAGCAAAAAGCTCATATGGGCATGTTGAGCCTGTTTTAAGTGTAGCCAAATCTGCTTGAGGGGGTTCGTACTTTTGTTGCGCCAATAATACCACCAATACCACTACTTCCCTTCAATCCCAGATTAAATAAAAACCGGACACCTTGACAGTGTTGAATCTACAAATTTAAACTAATATTTTTGCGCAACAAAGTACTTGGCTTGCCACCAACGGATAGAGATATTCTTGTAATTAAACGCGTCCCTTAATCCCCTCGGAAACGACGTTGCTCTAAGAATAATAACAAATGTCCACCGAAAACTAAGCGTTGGCTTGTCACCAAATGAATCAAGAAGAAATGCGTGGACTTATCTATGCATTTCGATGTAAGAAAATGTTTGATCCGTGACCGCTAGCTATTTGACTAGCCCAGCCACTCTACCGGCACCGAAGAACCTTCCAAAGGTCTCCCCTTTAGCCCAAAAATCGTAAGAAAGCCAACCCCCGTTACTCAATCGGTTCCCTTATATAGGCGATTCGAAAAAAAAAAAAGTAAACGGAACTTTTTTTCAACCCCCCTCAGATTGGAAAGAGAAGATTTTAAAACTATCAACTTTCTGCCGGCTGGCTTTCGCCTTCACGTAGGCCAGCCCTAGTAAGAGGTTGGAAACTGCATAAAAAAGTATAGCTGTCACTAAATAAAATAATATTAAACATACATAAAAAGCAATAATAATAAAAAGGATCTTGTAGTGATTCTATCATTACAACCTAGAAAGCATAACTTTCACAATTCCAGCCCATCCGAAAAGAAAATCCTGCGTACAGTAGTGCCTGCATAGATGATAACAGGAACTTCTGCATATGTGTATGGGGAAAGGCAGCTCACCCCTAATAAAGAGTGTTTCATAAAGTGTGCAGGTTTTAAATCGGTTGTCATTTTTTTGTTTGAAGGTTGGCAACACTGTTCTTATTATTTTTCGTAATCTCTTATCATTCCAATTATTAATTGAGCAATTGTTGTTGTTTGTTTTTTTCAGATGTTCAGTTGAGTTGCCATGGAGCGGTTCACTATCGAACAAAGTGTTGTTATTTTGAAAACGCATAATATAAACGGGGAGTGGCTGCTCTGTGATTTCCCGTACTTTTGTATTGTTGTCTCGGTGCCAGGAATAAACATCCGTTAAGCAAACAATGCATAGCTACCTCATAGTTGACAGTTTACGAACTGTCTCTGCATAGCACTCCCCGTTTCTGTAATGTGTTTTCAAAATAAGACGCGCTGCTCGATAGTGAACCGCTCCATGGCAACTCAACTGAACATCTGAGAAACAATTGCTCAATGAATAATTGGAATGATAAGAGATTACGAAAATGATAAGAACAGTGTTGCCAACCTTCAAACAAAAAAATGACAAGCGATTTAAAACCTGCGCACTTTATGAAACACCCTTTATTATCACTTAGATATTCAACCTGAACCTGTTCCATCGCCGTTAATAAACAATGTTATGCTCTTAAAAAAAAGGTGAAGCATTTTCTACCCGATGGAAATTTCCAGCAACGAGGATCAGGGGATGGGGAGCATTGTTTCACATGTAATTGGATATGGCATCGACAAAGTGCTGTTCAAAACGCGTGTACCAACTGAACCAAGACCACCATTGCAGGACAGGATATTTACTGCATTGATGTAGGACCAACAGTGTAGGTCTACGGTTTTCAATATTTATAAATACAGGGCTACTATAAATGATTCATTTGATTTGAAAACACTGTATTTTCCGAAGTATTGCACATACAGATATGAATGATACATGAAAATAACTGTAAACTCACCAAGTTTGCATCGTGACATACCAGTTGGCAGCACGAGTGCAGTGCCTGTACAGTGTCTCTCAAAAGTTTTAGGACAACGACATTTTAAACTAGGCAACCCAATTTACACAAGGCGTTGGTGGGTTGCATGTAGAGTTAGGCTCAATTTCAGGGTTGCAACATGCACATTAGGTATTTATAAAATACGCGAAAGAAAGATATCCAAATATTAGTGCATAAAACTAGAAAAAAATCAGTATTAGATTTGTTACAATACTCTCAGAAAGAAACAACGTCGATTTTCTAGTATTTCATTGTTGACGAGTCTACACAAAGGAAAAGTGGAGAGAGGAAACGAAAGGGAACAAAGGAGAGGAGAAAAGAGACAGCAATAGGAGAAGAGGAAAAGTAAAGAAGGGAAGAAAATAGAGGACGGAGGAAGTGGATAGGAGAAGTAAAGAGGAGAAAGGAAAAAGATGCGAGGAGAGATGAGAAAAGTGGAGCAAAGAGGAGAGAAGAGAGGAAGGAAAGCGAGGTGATGGAAGAGGAGGAAAGGAGTTTGGAGAGGAGAGGAGGAGACGAGAAGAGGGGAGTGCAGAGTAGAGTAAAAGAGAGAAGAACGAAAAGATGAGTACAGTGCCGTGGATTCGGAAATATAAGACAGGACAGGAGATAAGAGGAGTGGAGAAGAGTGGGATGGAGACAAGAGGCGAGAAAAGTAGGGAAGGCGGTATGAGATAAAAATAGAGGAGAAGGACGGGAGAGAAGAAGGAGAAGGAGAAGTTAAGAAGAGAAGGGACTGGAGACGAGAGGAGAGAAGGGGTAGTTGCAGAAAATACGTCTCGGCGTCAAGAACTGATGCATTGATAAAATTATCGACATGAAACATTCATTAACATTTTATAATGTATTGGAGAATGTATTAGATCGGTGCGAAATTCCTTTTGGCCGAGTTCAGAGCAAGATAAAATTTTCCACGTAAGATCTTTGATTTTACCTGAGATTATACCACTAAAAACATGAATGTAATTTTCATATTTATAAGAATTACCCTTTTTTTCTCCTCTTCTCGGTTCGTTGAAATTTTGTTATTTAACATTTCCCCTCCCCCCATCGTTAATTTGAAACTGAATCATTCCGTTTCATACGGCGTGGACAATGAACGCAATGGGCTATGTCTAAAACGTATGAAAAGTTTCTGCCAGCGGAGGGGTTTGAACCTACGACCACCAAATTATCAATCCTTAACGGTAACCACTGCCCCACAAGCTTTCGCTCCTGTACACAGCTAGAAGGAGCTGACCAATGTGAAATGCAGATGCAACCCCCCTCCTACATGTCATGTGCAAAGAATACTTGTTTGTAACAAAGAAAACGAAGGCAATACGACTCGGCGAAAACATTTAATGGAGAATTGCACATGATGGTAACTTTTCAGTCGATGTTTGTGAAGGTATCTTTGCATTGAACTCGAGTGGAAAAAGGGGTAATATTAGTGTGTCCTGAATTGCCACAAATGGTTATTTCATTAATATTTGTCAATATATTTGAAGCAGAACCCAATTATCGTTAGAGTATCATAAGTCAAGATCTGATACGTGAAAATATCCCTTTGATCGTGTGTCAATTCATTTATTTGTTCATTTTTTTTTGTAAATTCCAGTTTTAGAACAATCTAGCCACTATACACTATTATTACAAACAATGTTGCCATGCTCTTGTTTAATAGAAGGATAAATATTTTTAAAAAGAAAAAGAAAGAACACCTCGTATGGAGGATCGAACCTAGGACCGCTTACAATACTCTCAAGAACTCTAACCAATACGCTACTTTCTTAATTATTCTGTCGCCTCAATATTGTAAACGTTATCCTGCAAGAAAAGAAAGTTCAATACTCTCATATTGCTCTGTACTTGTATAATTACTTTATACACATGCATTTGAAATCTTACTCAGAATTTCTTTCTTCGTATTAGTATATCTAAGGTTGTGAATATATTTTATTTGTAATTTTATAACGGTTACATGAACATCTACGAAATAGTTCCTTATAACTTGGTATCTGTAAAGAGATACATTCAAGTTTTCAAATGATTTTAGACCACTAGATTTTGGCAAGGGATTATGAGTGATCCGTGTCCAGTCTACATTGCTGAAACAAACGTTTGAAAACTCTGTGGAATTTTCATTCTGAGATAAGTTGCCTTACTTGCTACATGTATGCGAACTACACTCTGTCCCACTTATCTCTGGAGCAGGTGAACGAAACAAGTATCTGAGCAGCGATGAACATATGAGAGGAACGGAATTGCATGGAGGGAGGAGATCCACTGCAGTTACCAGCCTTTCCAGCAGCGTGTACTGCCCCACGCTCTGTCCACTCGATCCCCCGTCACCTCTTTCCCCTTCTCTTCCGCTATGCGCGGCTTTGCACCTAGACATGCTGGGACAGGGCACAGTTAATTGTTTTCGCAAGAAGTATCTATGTGTGCCACACATTTAATTCTCTCTCACATGAAAAAAAAATGTTGTCAATTTGCATTTAGGGGGTAGTTTCACAGTTAGAAACTATTTTGGCCTTGATAAGAAGTTTAGTGTAAATAGTAATTTTGTTTATATTTTTTATTTTTAAAATTGAGGTCTATGGTTGAAATCCTCATATTTAGGGTTAGAACTCGTCACCTAAGAGGTTGAAGACCCGTCCTGTTCTTTGTGCGCGACCTTCTTTTTATTTTTCTATTCATTTTTCATCCTCATCCTCGCGATTAGCCGAAAGTAAAATAAGAAAAGTCCTCCGTGATTGTGCGGTCTAAGGCGCTGTGCTTTGGACTCCCACTGCGGGACGGCATGTGTTCGAGTCCGCCTGGGTTTAGTCTCTGGGTTCTCGGCCTGTATATAGGACCGGTGGCAACCCACCATCGTGAGGAAATTGGGGAGCTACGAGTGAGTAGCGTAATCCTGTCTCGTAAATCGTAAGGGGGATGTTCCTGGGTAAACAAAAAATAGTCCATCAGACAATTCGATTATCGAAGGCTATAAAAGAACTTCCGGTTTGACCAAGTTTCCAATATAAGCTAGTGGAATACAGATTGTCTTCGAGCTTACTTTGTTAAAAAGGAGCGGATTCAAAATGGATCACTTGAAATTTTTTAGTGTCAGAGAATTAAAGATACAATTTCTTCTTCAATTTCTTTGACCAGTTCCCGGAGCCATTGGATGAAGATTTATGGAACAATAGAAATCTTTACTGAGACAATGTTGATCCTCTATCAATGGTTTCGTTTTTTTTTTTGTTGTTTTGAGTTGATGTTTTAAGTTCACTTTGTGCACAGTGAGGCTAATCGGGACTGGATCTACAGTTTAAAGTGGAATCCGAACCACTATGTGCCTCCACCGGGTATCGAACCCAATGATTTCGTTGGTATATACATTAAACAAGAAAGTTCATTCGCTTATAAATTAAGATTATATAATTATATATTATATATTAATTTATATATTAAAAAAGAAGTAAATAATAATAAATTCTTAAAGGTAAAAGGAAGATTAAATACACCGATGAAAAACAAAGATATTCTACTTAGCCTAATAGTTATAAAGTGCACATTTTATTTCTCATTAATAAAACCACAGATCAATTTTTACATAAACGTGTATTTTAAGTTGGTTCTAATTTATGTTTGGCCACTTCTCATTATTTATAATTATCATTCTAATTAATCATTAACATATATAGCTATGCCAGTTGATTTTTAATTCCACGAAAACGAAAAAAAAACCAGGCAATTCCACACATGATACGAATATGCAGGAAGTTGGAGGATTCGGCAGGTTGAAATAAAGCTTATATTATTTATAAACATTCAAATACTTCGAAGCCTCCCGATGGCGTAGCTGTAACGTCGCTGCCGTGTAATCAAGGTGTCCCAGGATTCGATATCTGGTGGAGGCACAATGTGGCTTAAACTCTAGGTTGAGTCCCGAATAGCCTTACTGTGCATAAAGTGTACTTAAAACAAAAAAACTGAAATGTACTCTGATTATATCAGAATGGATAATTTTTCGTCACTGTGTATCCACTAGAACACAGCTCTCTTAATTGTTCTTTCTTCCACAGATAATAACATGCATGGTTGTAAAAATTTACATCTTTTAAATTTGTTATGCCAACATATGTGCGTTAGAAAATTATAATTTAAAAACACTTAAATATTTCATTGGGTTTATTTAACGGCGATGAAGTGACGTGTCTAAGGCCTACTTTCTCATGTCGTGGTTCTGTCTTTTTACATTACTGCCTGAATCCACTGAGTTTTCGTATCTGGTCTGCTGTCGAAAAAAGATTGATACTTGACAAAAATTATTCGTTCTGGACCTCATATTGCAACCAACAGCCACGCAATGACTGTCGTTTTTTCTGCAAGATATTACCCTTACATCTTTATAATCCATGTTACTCTTTCAAAACCAGAAGTAGGGTCCCGACCGTGCCGAACAGGAACGAAAATGTAAACATCAGGTGAATAACCACCATAATGGTTCAGGGTTCGACGTCACCCCATCTGGTTGAAGATCACTAGGAAGGATTGTGGGAGGGAGACTGGCAGTCGGGAGATTGGCCAAGGCCCTTCGAGAGCTGTTGAGCCATGCTGTTGGACACGGATCACTCATAATCCCTTGCCAAAATCTAGTGGTCTAAAATCATTTGAAAACTTGAATGTATCTCTTTACAGATACCAAGTTATAAGGAACTATTTCGTAGATATTCATGTAACCGTTATAAAATTGCAAATAAAATATATTCACAACCTTAGATATACTAATACGAAGAAAGAAATTCTGAGTAAGATTTCAAATGCATGTGTATAAAGTAATTATACAAGTACAGAGCAATATGAGAGTATTGAACTTTTTTTTTCTTGCAGGATAACGTTTACAATATTGAGGCGACAGAATAATTAAGAAAGTAGCGTATTGGTTAGAGTTCTTGAGAGTATTGTAAGCGGTCCTAGGTTCGATCCTCCATACGAGGTGTTCTTTCTTTTTCTTTTTAAAAATATTTATCCTTCTATTAAACAAGAGCATGGCAACATTGTTTGTAATAATAGTGTATAGTGGCTAGATTGTTCTAAAACTGGAATTTACAAAAAAAAATGAACAAATAAATGAATTGACACACGATCAAAGGGATATTTTCACGTATCAGATCTTGACTTATGATACTCTAACGATAATTGGGTTCTGCTTCAAATATATTGACAAATATTAATGAAATAACCATTTGTGGCAATTCAGGACAAACTAATATTACCCCTTTTTCCACTCGAGTTCAATGCAAAGATACCTTCACAAACATCGACTGAAAAGTTACCATCATGTGCAATTCTCCATTAAATGTTTTCGCCGAGTCGTATTGCCTTCGTTTTCTTTGTTACAAACAAGTATTCTTTGCACATGACATGTAGGAGGGGGGTTGCATCTGCATTTCACATTGGTCAGCTCCTTCTAGCTGTGTTCAGGAGCGAAAGCTTGTGGGGCAGTGGTTACCGTTAAGGATTGATAATTTTATGATCGTAGGTTCAAACCCCTCCGCTGGCAGAAACTTTTCATACGTTTTAGACATAGCCCATTGCGTTCATTGTCCACGCCGTATGAAACGGAATGATTCAGTTTCAAATTAACGATGGGGGGAGGGGAAATGTTAAATAACAAAATTTCAACGAACCGAGAAGAGGAGAAAAATTGGGTAATTCTTATAAATATGAAAATTACATTCATGTTTTTAGTGGTATAATCTCAGGTAAAATCAAAGATCTTACGTGGAAAATTTTATCTTGCTCTGAACTCGGCCAAAAGGA